>NC_071992.2:40448333-40759479 GCF_028885655.2 Pongo abelii
CAACACTAACCTCAGATAACCAAAGATCAGGGTAAGTAGAAAGTCTGAGGAAGAAAAATGGGCCAGGTGTGGTGGCTCATGCCTGTAATCCCAGCACTTTGGGAGGCTGAAGTTGGGGGAGGTTTGCTTGAGCTGAGGAGTTCAAGACCAGGAGTTCAAGACCAGCAGTTCAAGACTAGCCTGGGCAACAGAGCGAGACCCCATCTCTACAAAAAATTAAAAAACTAGCCAGGCCTAGTGGTGTGCGCCTGTATTCTCAGCTCCTCAGAAGGCTGAGGTGGGAGGATCACTTGAGCCCAGGAGTTTGAGGCTGCAGTGAGCCGTGATCACACCACTGTGCTCTAGTCTGGGAGACAGAGTGAGACTCTGTCTCGAAAAATAAGTAAATAAATAAATTGACTTGTCTATTTCTTTCATAGCTTAGATGAAAAAAATCAAAGATAGAATTGTTGCTCATGGATAGAGAGACTTCTGGGAAGCAGAAATCCAGTTAGCTAGCTGAAGCTGGTGAGACATGGAATTTGGATTTGTGTAAAGCAGTGGAAATGAGAGTCCAGCCATCTCCTCATCAGACCCAAGCAAAAGGCAGAGGCATGAGATTCTCCCTTCTTGATAATGAGGCCCCCTGAGTTACAAATGTCTCCGATGAACCACACAGATGTGAAGAAGCAAAGAAAGGGGACACTTGCCACCAAATGAAAGCAGGAGGCGAATACATGAGGAGATGAAAAAGTATTAACATCAAATATATGTCAAGCTCCAGACCGGAATCAGGGCAGACTGGGGAGCTGTCGGGTGCGGGAAGGGAAGTGGGGAGCCAGGAGGGGCCTAGCAACTGGGAGGAGGGGACAAGGCCATGTGCCTGCAGGGGTGGAAGGTGGGTGCATGACACCCAGGGAAGTACCAGGTTCAGACCGGGCCAATCACAGAAGCTGCCAGTGGCTTAGTTGATCTGGGAAGACTTCCCAGAGGAGACAGACTTTCGGGAGCAGCTTGGATGAGGGAGAGTAACAGGTTGGTGAACAGATTGAAGCCGGGAGTTCCAGGCATACTGCCGATCCACACTGGCAGAGCGCCCAAGGAACACTTGGTTATCATCTTTCTGTTGTGTCTTTCACTCTTTTGTATTTCCTTAAAGATCCTAGAATCTGGCACGGGTGTTTGGTTATATGATAAGCTGGCAGGGAGCGGGTATGCACTAAAATGCAAATGATGGCTGTTGGGTTCTCGGTGAGGAAGGCGAGAGGAAGGTGTTTAGCGCCAGGAGAATCGGCCCTGCCAGACATGGAAGCCGTGTGGCATGAGCCACGGAGCCCTGTGTGGGAATTGGGGGCCCTGGGCTGTTGCCCCAGCTCAGATACTGACTTGCTCTGGGACAAGGGAGGTCACAACATCACATGCTGTAGCTTTTCTCAAGGACATAATGGGCGTGTTGGGCTCAATGACCTGTAAGACTTCCCAATCTAAGCAACTCAGTCATTGATAGCCAAAAGAAACAGAGTCTCCCAGTTCAATGGAACTGAATATCTCAAGAGCCTCAAAGCTTCACAGTGTAAACACCCTTTAGAGTCATGCCTGCCAAGCACTTCACACAGGTCTTTCCCACACAGCGTTTCATCTGTATCTCATAATAACAGGCAGGTAGGACAGGGATAGGATTAGCCCCATTCTACAAATGGGGACACAGAGAGACAGACTGGTTGTTCAAGGTCCCAGTGCTGGACGCTGGCTAAGCTGAGCTAGACCCCTGAGGCCCTGCCCTCCCTGCCAATTCCCACTTGGATGTTAAGTGGTGTTCAGAGCATGCCCAATGCTGGCTCTGGGAGGAGGGCCTGAAGCACTGATGCCAGATCTACTCTCCCAGCCTCAACTTCAAGGCCATAGTGAGCAGCTTTCACCTGAGTGCCACCCACCCACAGTTCCCTGCCCCACCCTGCACACCTCTGCTGCACAGGGGCTGCGTCAAAACATACCCTTTATTTCCATAAAGACCCGCCCTGTGGCCGGTGAGGTGGCTCACACCTGTAATCTCAGCGCTTAGGGAGGCAGGAGAATTGCTTGAGGCCAGGAGTTCGAGACCAGCCTGGGCAATATAATAAGACACTGTGTCTACAAAAAAATTTAAAAATTACTGGGCGTGGTGGTACACGCCTCTGGTCCCGGTGCTGGGAAGGCTGAGGGCAGGTGGATTGCTTGAGCCTGGGGGTCAAGGCTGCAATGAGCTACGATTGTGCCACTGCACTCCAGCCTGGGTGACACAGTGAGATCCTGGCTCTAAAAAGTGAAAAAAGAAAGACCTGCTGTGGGCTGGCACTCAGACCCCAGAGGTCTGATCCTCTGGGTTCCTGAAGTAGTGGGACAGCCTGCCTGGGCTCTAGTGTGAGGGGAGTGTCCTTGCTTTTGTCTCAGCCTGACTTCCTGTCTAGACATCTCGAATGGTCCCCTGAATTTAGCGTGCCGCATTTGCCTGCCAGCTCTGTCCAACCCACACAGGCCAGTGCCCAGCAGCTGTTGCCGCCCCCTCACCAGGCTGAGTCCTAAGAGGAGGGGCTGGCAAGGGAGGGTCGAGCCTAGAAAATTGTATAATGAAGGTACCTATCAAGATGACAACACCCTTAGAGGCAGCTCAACATCCTAGAATCCTGTCCTTTTCAGAACTCACGCAGGCGCTCGCTCTCTCCCCCACACCTGGAAGGATGGGTTGTCAAGGCAACTTCTTGAAGGCACCAGCATCCACAGTGCCATCGGTCCCCATGGACCCACTGAAGCCCGCTGTGGAGGAAGGAGGCCGTCCCTCGGGTTGGCTCTGGAGAGACATGAAGAGTCTAGTCCTCTGGAATATCCAATCCCAAGCCAAGACTCTCCCTCTTGGACCCATCTTAGCGGGAGGCCAAATCTTCCGCAAGACGCGAAGCTGAAACATCGGACCTAGCCCTGGTGCAGTGAGGCTAGAGCCTTTTTTAATTTAATTAATTAATTTATTTAGGAGATGGGGGTCTCGCTTTGTCACCCAGGCTGGAGTGCAGTGGCACAATCATAGCTCACTGCAGCCTCGACCTCCCAGGCTCAAGGGAT
Source organism: Pongo abelii (assembly GCF_028885655.2). Lineage (NCBI taxonomy): Eukaryota > Metazoa > Chordata > Mammalia > Primates > Hominidae > Pongo > Pongo abelii. The sequence continues at coordinate 40,451,409 of NC_071992.2, forward strand.
CCCTCTGTCTCAGCCTCCAGAGCATCTGGGACCACAACCACGAGCCACCACACTTGACTAATTTTTAAATTTGCTGTAGAGGTGGGTCGCAGTGGCTCTCACCTGCAGTTCCAGCACTTTGGGAGGCTGAGGTGGGTGGATCACTTGAGCCTGGGAGTTCAAGATCAGCCTGGGCAACATGGTGAAACCCCTTCTCTACCAAAAAATACAAAAACTAGCCAGGCATGGTGGCATGTACCTATAGTCCCAGCTACTGAAGAGGCTGAGGAAGCATGAGAATGGCTTGAGCCCAGGAGGGTGAGTTGGCAGTGAGCCAAGATCATGTCACTACACTCCAGCCTGTGCAACAGAGTGAGACCCTGTCTCAAAAATAAAAATCATGCCGGGTGCGGTGGCTCACGTCTGTAATCCCAGCACTTTGGGAGGCCGAGGTGGGTGGATCACAAGGTCAGGAGATCGAAACCATCTTGGCTAACATGGTGAAACACCGTCTCTACTAAAAATACAAAAATATTAGCTGGGCGTGGTGGCTGGCACCTGTAGTCCCAGCTCCTAGGGAGGCTGAGGCAGGAGAATGGCATGAACTCGGGAGGTGGAGATTGCGGTGAGCCGATATCACGCCACTGCACTCCAGCCTGGGTGACAGAGCGAGACTCCGTCTCAAAATAAATAAATAAATAAAAATAAAAATCAATAAATCAATGAATTTGTTGTAGAGACAGGGTCTTGCTATGTTGCCCAGGCTGGTCTTGGACTCCTGGCCTCACACCTGTAGTCCCACCACTTTGGGACTATAGAACGTGCCCGACCTTCTGAGCCTGTTTTCTGAAAACCTCCCATGCTTCCCCAAAGCACAGCTTTACACCTGAGCCCTAGCTCCTCAGTTTCCCTAGACTCATGGCGTAGGGAACAGAGGTGCTTCTCCCTCCTACTTGCCCGGGGAAAAGCAGCGGTTTCAGCTCTGTGGGTCCTATCACGGTTCTGAGTGACTTGAAATCAAGTTGAGAAGAACAGATAAAGCCCAGTTGAGGGATGTTCTGCAAAATACCTGACTCCTCAAAATTGCCAAGGTCATCAAAAACAAGAAAAGTCAGAGAGACTGTCACAGCCAAGAGGACCCTATGGGCACATAGAATATGCCCAGCAACGATGTGATGGGACAGGATGAGCACTGGATTGGGAGTTTATTATTAACATTAACAATCCCAGCATTTTTGAAGGCTGAGGTGGGAAGATCACTTGAGGCCAGGAGCTCAAGACCAGCCTGGGTGACATAGCAAGACTCTATCCCTACAAAAAAAAATTTTTAATTAGCTTGGCATGGTGCCACCCTCTTGTAGTCCTGACTACTCAGGAAGCTGAGGTGGGAGGATCCCTTGAGCCCAGGACTTTGAGGCTATAGTGAACTATGATCACGCCACTGTACTTCCCAGAGGGAGACCCCGTCTCAAAACCAAAAAAACAAAACGAAACAAAAACCCATGTAATGACTAACATTGACAGAATGCCCTTATTGTTTAAAAGCACAATTACTAGGCTGGGCACTGTGGCTCATGCCTGTAATCCCAGCACTTTGGGAGGCCGAGGTGGGTGGATCGTTTGAGGTCAGGAGTTTGAGACCAGCCTGACCAACATGGTGAAACCCCGTCTCTACTAAAAATACAAAAAAATTAGCTGGGCGTGGTGGCCCACACCTGTAATCCCACCTACTTGGGAGGCTGAGGCAGGAGAATTGCTTGAACCTGGCAAGCAGAGGCTGCAGTGAGCCCAGATTGTGCCACTGCACACCAGCCTGGGTGACAGAGTGAGACTCCGTCTAAAAAAAAAAAAAGCACAATTATTTTGAATAAAAATGTTCTTTTAGAACCATTTAGATTTACAGAAAAATTGCAAAAACAGTAGAGTTCCCATCTACTTGCACCATTTCCTCTATTATCAACATCTTACATGAATAGATACATTTGTTACAATTAGTGAACCAATGTGGATATACTGTTATTAACTAAAGCCCATATTTTATTCAGCTATCCTTAGTTTTTACTTAGTCCTTTTTTTCTGAATGCAGGATGTCATATTACATTTAGTTGTCATGTCCCCTCAGGCTCCTCTTGGCTGTGACAGTTTCTCTGGCTTTCCTTGTTTTTGATGAATGACAGTTTTGAGGCATATTGGTTGAGTATGTCTGATGTTTGTCTCATGATTTGACTGGAGTTATGGGTTTGGAGAGAAGGACTGTAGGTATCAACGGCAATTTTCAGCCCATCATACCAAGACTACATACTGTCAACATAACTTGTCACTGTTGATGTGGACCTGGGTCACCTGGCTGGGGTATAGTAATTGTTAGGATTCTCCACTGTAAAGTTATTTCAGAGCATAATTTTTTTTTTTTTTTTTTTTGAGTCAGAGTCTCACTCTGTCACCCAGGCTGGAGTGCAATGGAGTGATCTCGGCTCACTGCAACCTCCGCCTCCCAGGTTCAAGCAATTGTCTTGCCTCAGCCTCCCGAGTAGCTGGGATTACAGGTGTGTGCCACCATGCCCGGCTAATTTTTGTATTCTTAGTAGAGACGGGGTTTCACCATATTGGCCAGGCTGGTCTCCTGGCCAGGTCAAACTCCTGACCTCTTGATTAGCCTGCCTCAGCCTCCCAAAGTGCTGGGATTACAGGCATAAGCCACCGCGCCTGGCCTGATTTTGTTTTGTTTTAGCTTCAGGGGTATAAGTGGTTTAGATTACATGGATAAATTGTATAGCGGTGAAGTCTGGGCTTTGAGTGCACCCATCACCCGAATAGTGTACGGTATACCTGACTGATAGGTGATTTTTCTTTCTTTTTTTTTCTTTTTCTTTTTCTTTCTTTTTTTTTTTTTTTTGAGATGGAGTCTTGCTCTGTCGCCCAGGCTGGAGTGCAGTGGCGCGATCTTGGCTCACTACAAGCTCCGCCTCCCGGGTTCACGCCATTCTCCTGTCTCAGCCTCCTGAGTAGCTGGGACCACAGGTGCCAGCCACCACACCCAGCTAATTTTTTGTATTTTTAGTAGAGACGGGGTTTCACCTTGTTAGTCAGGATGGTCTCGATCTCTTGACCTTGTGATCCGCCCACCTCGGCCTCCCAAAGTGCTGGGATTACAAGCATGAGCCACCGCGCCCAGCCGATAGGTGATTTTTCAATCCGTCGACCCCTCCCTGCTTCTAGGTCTCCAATATGCATGATACCACTGTGTATGCCTTCGCATATCCCTAGCTTAGATCCCACTTATAAGTGAGAGCATGAGGTATTTTGGTTATCTGTTCCTGAGTTACTTCACTTAGGATAATGGCCTTCAGTTCCATCCAAGTTGTTGCAAAAGACATGATTTTGTTCTTTTTTTAATGGCTGAATAGTATTCCATTGTGTATATATACCACATTTTCTTTATCTACTCATCTGTTGATGAGCACTGAGGTTGATTCCATTTCTTTGCAAAGCACATTTTCTTTTTTGTTTTTTTGAGACAGGATCTTGCTCTGTCTGTCACCCAGTGGTGCAAACATGGCTCACTGCAGCCTCAACCTCCCAGGCTTAAGTGATCCTCCCACCTCAGCCCCCCAAGTAGCTGGGACTACAGGTGCACACCACCATGCCTGGCTAATTTTTGTATTTTTTTTTTTAATAGAGATGGGGTCTTGCTATGTTGCCCAGGCTGGCCTTGAACTTCTGAGCTCAAGTGATCCACCTGCCTCAGCTTCCCAAAGTGCTGGCATTAGAAAGCACACTTTTAAATGTGTGATTTGCTTTCATCTCATTGAAGTATCTTTGGAACTTTGTGCTTCCACTTATAATCTCTAGCTCCTGGCTGTAAAAGCAAAACAAAGACCAACAGCTCTGAGGTTCTGGTTCCTAGGTTCTACATTGCACTCTTACTCACTCTGACCTACAGAGAAAAGGCAGCAGCCACAGGGCTACCCAGGGTAGGATTCCAACCTTCCCTGGAAATGAGAGACTCACAGAACTGGGAGTGGGCTGGATGTGGGCTCCTATTTTTCTGTAATGTCTGTGCCAGACATTATAGGGGATGACCAGGTCTAAGCCATAAAATGCAGTGTGGGAGACCAGCTGTAAGTCAATGAATGGTGAGGGATACATTCAGGCTGTCCTTTCCAGCCCATCATGAACACCACCTCCTCCATGCAGCCTTTCCTCATAGTCCTATCTGGGTGTTTTCTCTTTCTCCTCTGAACACTTCTAATACTCTGTGTTGACATATGGCATGTACCTCACTGAGGCTGCTAGCAGTTTCAATGACTTGCCCTGGTAGACAGAGATTCTGCCACTTATATCAGGGAGTTATCATAAAATCATTAACTATGGGCTGACTAGGTCTAAATCTGAGATCACAAGAAATTACAGTCTTAGAGGCAATAGATGTGCTGGGCTCTGAGAAGGGGAGATCTTGGGTGACTTCCTGGAAGAGGTGAATGTGGAAGCATGGCTGAAGGATAGGCGGAGGTCTTTCTTCTTCCTCAAATGAGGCAATAGTGAGTTCAAAACCAGGCCCAACCTCAGTGCAACCCAGGGACTAGACCCTTAATACCCAATTCTTCAAGGTTGGCTCTTCTCGCCACACCTTCCATAATCCTACCTTAAGTCTCAGTTCACGGCAATCTCCCCACCTGGAATGCTCTTGCCTTCTCCTCTTTCCCTGATCAATCCAGCCCACAGTGACGTTGTCCTCCTCTGACCACCCAGACTAGCACTTAGGGTTTGCAAGCCCTTGTGTGGCAGGTCATAAACTACCCTGAGTTAGGCGTCCTCGTGTGGGAACGGGTCTGGCTCTCCTGGGCTCCCCGGCTCAGCCCTGGCCCCTGCAGGTGCTCAGTCAGCAGTGGCTGATGGGATTCCCACAGTCTGTCTTCATGGGCTGAAGCCTCCTGTGACCTGTGTTTATCGTACCTCCAGAGCTTAAGGGAGCCTTCCTGTCAGGCTGCTCGTCCTGAATGCCCAGCAGCCTCTCCATGGTAGGAAGATGCTGCGGAAGAGAACACGACTCCCACCTTCACATCGACAAGGAACTTTATAATTGCTCCAAAAACGCCCACACAGTCTGTATCCTAGCGACTCTGGAGAGCTCCTCCCAGCCTCTCATGAATGAGGAGCAGCTCGCTCTGCGGCGGTCTCTGAGACAACACTGGTGTGTGTGTGTGTGTGAGTGTGACTATATGGGTGTGTGTGAGAGTGTGTGAGTGTGTGACTGTATGTGTATGTGTGTGAGAGTGTGTGATTGTGTGAGGGTGTGTGTGAGTGTATGTGATTGTGTGTGTGAGAGTGTGTGTGAGAGACACTGTAATAATGTGAGTGTAGTCGTGTGTTTGTGAATGCATGTGAGAGTGTATATGTGAGAGTGAGGGTGTGATAGTGTGAGAGTGTGTGTGTGTGAGTGACAGTGTATGTGAGTGTGTGAGTGTATGTGTGTGAGTGATAGTGTGTGTGTGTGAGTGTGATAGTATGAATGTGTGTTAATGTATACGAGTGTGAGTGTATGAAAGAGTGTGTGTGAGTGTGATTGTATGTGTGAGTGGTAGTGTGAATTTGTGTGTGAGTGTGTGACAATGTATACGTGTGAGAGTGAGTGAGAGTGTGTGATTCTGTGTGTGTGTGTGAAAGTGTGTATATGTGTGAGGGTGAGGGTGTGATAGTGTGTGTGATAGTGTGTGACTGTATGTGACCGTGTGTGTGAGAGTGTGAGTGTGTGTATATGAGAATGATAGTGTGAGTATGTGAGTGTATGTGAGTGTATATGTGAGTGTGAGAGTGTGTGTGTGAGTGAGGGTGTGTGTCACGTGCATGGTATGTGTGGGTGTGAGTGTGTATGTGGATATAGGCCTGTGTGTTCTGTGTGTGTGAGTGTGTGAAGGGGTGTGTGTGTGGTAAGTATGTGACTGTGGGTGCGAGTGTACACGTATGTGTATAAACCTGTGTGTGCTGTGTGTGGGGGTATATGGGTGTGTGTGAGTGTACATGAGGGAGGGTATGTGTGTGCATTGTAGGTATATGAGTGAGGGTGTGTGTGACTCTGGATGAGTGTGCTGTGTGTGAGTGGGGGTTTAGATAGGGCGTATGTGAACCTGTATGGGAGGTGTGAGTTTGTGCAGGAGTACAGAGACACGGGTTGCATGTGGATGTGTGTAGGTGTGTGTGTGCAAGTAGGTGTGTGGGAGGGAGGAAACGTGCTCCAGCCTGATCCTGTGAGAACACTCAGGACTGTATCTACTCCCGTGGGTGGAAGACGGTGTGGTCCTGGGACCGTCCCTGATGCAAGCGCTCACTCCCTCTTCCCTCCCAGCCCACACCTCTCCCTCCTACCGCCAGAGAATCTCCACGCTCCAGGGCACCTTTGCAAGAGGTCAAGTCGTCCAGTGCCCACTGGAGATGGTCCCCACCTTGCAGACCAGTCTCCTTCTTCCCACTCTGGCCCTGCCCGCTTCCAGCAAGGGCAGGAAACCTCAAAGATGCTGGAAAGTGGTTTCCCGCTCCACCCAGGCCACGTGCCAAACCTCTGGAGTCCCCTGGACCCCATAGCCGAGGGAGATGAATTTGCCATTAGACACCAAAGGATAAGAAACTGCTGACACAGGCCCAAGGCTGTCTCGTCCCTGCTGGGGTGATGGATGATGAGTTTTCAAGCGAACTCTAATAGGAAGTCCATGCATAATACATCATTAGGGGAGCAAATTCCAATTTGCATCCCATTAGGCCTTTGAAGGCTGGGAGGCCCAGCCACACAGCCCAAGCCTTCCTTCAGGACTCAGAGCAGGGAGGCGCCCGTGCCATCAGAGGCTGACCTGCCGGGTGCAGTGCCCGACTGTAGGATGTGTGTGCGGTCAAGGGTGGGGCTGTGTTCTCCCAGCACTGTCCCCTGGTTCTGTTTGAAGAGCACCTGGCTTGACTCTGGGCTGCTCTGGTCCTGTCCACTGCCTCCACAGCTCTTGTTTTTTGTTGTTGTTGGCTTTTTTTTTGAGTCAGGGTCTCACTCTGTGGCCCAGGCTGGAGTGCTGTGGTGTGATCATGGCTCACTGCAACCTCAAACTCCCGGGCTCCATCAATCCTCCCACCTCAGCCTCCAGAGTAGCTGGGACTGCAGGCATGCATCATAACACCCAGCTAAGTTTTTTTTATTTTTATTTTTAGTAGAAACGAGGTCTCACTATGTTCCGCAGGTTGGTCTTGAACTCCTGAACTCATGCAATCCACCCACCTCCATCTCCCAAAGTGCTGGGTCTACTGGAGTGAGCCACCGCACCCGTCCCAGCGCCACGGCTCTTCAAAAGCAGGATGGAAGGAAATCTCCAGCTTCCTGGGGCTGCTGTCATTTATGGTCACTGCTGTGCTGAAAGTCAAGTATAGGGAGCAGAATAATGTGTGCCTCAGTTTCCAAAGACCTAAATGGGGGGGGCCAAAGAGAAGGGGCCCCCTGGCAAGGACTGGGAGCCATAGGGCAGTGGAGAGTGCCAAGCTGGGGACCTGCAACCTGGGCTCATTCCCTGCTCTGCCACTCACTGCACTAACCTCCTTTCTATCCTCTTCTCTCAACCTCTCTGAGCCTCAGTTTTCTTATTTGTGAAAGAGGGATGGTCACCTGCCCTGCAGAGTTTTCTAAGTATGGGAAAGTGCACTTGAGACTTTACGGTGCTGCGATGCTTTGGAAGGTGCTCTGCAGACCCTGAGATGGGATCGGGTGGGAGGTGGAGGTTGGGTGTGAGACTGATGTTTGGGGTGAGCAGGGCAAGGGGAAGATGGAGTAGAGTTTCTGGTCCTGGAGCCCAGCATTCTGTCTTCTGCTTCCTGCCTTAGGAGAGGCTTCAGGCTTCCTCTGAAGGCTGCAGGACGAGTTAGGGGCATGGCAGTGGGGCTCTGAGAAGTCGGGGCTTAGTCTGAGAGTGTAGTGTGGTTTTCCTTTCAGGGGCAGAGCCTGTCTGGGGAGGAGGCGCCTGGGCAGGGGGTCAGTACAGCTAAACTGGAGCTTGTGACATTTTAAGAGCATTCTGGAAAAACTGGGAGAGGAGCCAGGCTTGGGTGGTTAGCGGGGCGTGAAATCTGGTCAAAGATTGCCCAGTAGAGGAAGGGCCCAGCTCTGAGGCTGTATAGCAGAGTGGGCAGTTCTCTCTGACAGTGATCAGGGACGGCTGCTATTCCTCCTCAGATCCCCTAAAAATGCTTTAGAGGCTTGGGCCACAGGCCACACCCATTGGCCTTTAAAGAAGTCTCCCTCTTTTTAAAAAAATTATTATTTTATTTTTAATTTTTTAGAGACAGGGTCTTGCTCTGTCTCCTAAACTGGAGTGCAGTAGCACAATCATAGCTTACTGCAGCCTCGAACTCCTTGGCTCAAACCATCTTCCCACCTCGGCCTCCAGAGTAGCTGGGAAGAGGTGCAGAGTACCTGTAGAGGTGCGAGCCACCATGCCCAGCTAATATTCTAATTTTCATAGAGATGGGGTCTTGCTATGTTGCCCAGGCTGGTCTCAAACTCCTGGCCTCAAGCAAGAAATCCTCCCACCTTAGACTTTGCAGTATCCTCTTGGTTCTCAACTGGGACAGGGATGTGTTTGTGGGGGCAGGGGTCTCTGCGACAGAGCCTGTCTGTGAGCCCCACTTAGATTCTGTCTGACCTCTGCCCTGCCAGCTGCTGGCCCTACCTCACGTGTTCTGCAGCCCACCAAGGACTGATTGATTGGCACTCCCCAGACCCAAGCTCTTAAATTATTTCCCATGGTTCATGGAGAGGTGCAGGGCTGTGGTCAGGTGAGTCAGAGGCCAGGGCAGAATCATCCTGGCGAGATGTACCTTCCCCTGGTGATGTGGCAGGGCAGGGTGCGGAGGGAGCAGGGAGGGCCTCCCGGGTCTCAGATGCATGCAGATGGCACACTTTATATGGAAGTTTCGCAATTGTCTAGCAACTTAGGGTCGCAAAATACTTTCCAGTTTTTCTCTCAATTATTGGGGTGACACAGGCGAAAGCCTGTGACGTGTTGGAGGGTATCATTTGGATAATATACCTTGACCTGTAGGGATGTGTCCATGAGGGGATGAATGTCCCAGTGTTGCTCCAGCGATACCCCTGGCCACAAAGACACACCTGAAATTGCTGAGGGTTTAAGGCACTGGAAGGCCTGACTGTGCTTTAGTTTTCTCTCTTGTCAAATGCTAGCTCAACTAGTCCCACAATTTTCTTGTGGGTAGTAAAATGAGAGCATAGAAACAAAAATATGCAGTGAGACATGATCACGCCACTACACTCCAACTTGGGCAACAGAGCGAGACCCCTGACTCTAAGAAGAAAAAAGAAACTGAAAAAAAAAGTTTAATAAAAGTGCAATAGTGCTTTGAAAGTACTATAGATACTGTGAAACTTTAAGGTATAATGTGATTGTGTTTGTATAACTCGTAACAGTCCTTGCGGGATTAATAGCTAACAATGTGGAAATAATCTGTTGTTGGGACAGGAATGTCATGTTGATATGGCAATTGTCTAACTGTACTGCCTTTTGAATGGATGCCAAAGTGTGCTAAGTCCTGATACCTGAAAGATGGGCAGTGAGTGTCTGGAAACCTCTCCAGCTCCCAAAGGGATAGCAGATTTTACTACAAGAGTTTCTCAGTTTCCATACTTATTCTAGGACTGTTCTGCTGGGGACATGCATTGTTTTATTTAAAAAAAAATAATAAGTTCTGTGATTTTCTATCAAGACTTCTGTGTTTCTGTTGATAACTTCCAGAGTAATTATTCATATTCTCCAACAGACAGACCGTTTGCTCGGTGGAACAGGATTTGTTGATCTACTGTTACAACTCAATCCCAGCACATTTTGTGGTGGTGATTTTCCCAAGCACTCTTCAGGTTGTGCTACCATATTGCACGAATCCATTTATCAGCCCACATTTGAGGGTTAACTACTGCTGTGTCATCATTACATACCTGTTTGCAGGATCTGTGGGAGACAGGGTGGCACGTCCCCCAATTATACCTCCAGTCATTTCGTCAGTTGGTTGTTACCGAGCACGTTCTTTTCTTTTCTTTTTCCTTTCCTTTCCTTTTCCTTTCTTTTCCTTTCCTTTCCTTTCTTTTTTCTTTTCTTTCTTTCTCTCTCTTTCTTTCTTTTTTTTTTTTTTGAGATGGAGTCTCACTCTGTTGGAGTAAGGCTGGAGTGCAGTGGTATGATCTTGGCTCACTGCAACCTCTGCTGCCTGGGTTCAAACAATTCTCCTGCCTCAGCCTTCTGAGTAGCTGGGATTACAGGCACCTGCTACTGTGCCCAGCTAATTTTTTTTTTTTTTTGTATTTTTAGTAGAGACGGGATTTCACCATCTTGGCCAGGCTGGTTTTGAACTCCTGACCTTGTGATCCACCTGCCTCGGCCTCCCAAAGTGCTGGGATTACAGGCGTGAGCCACCGCGCCCGGCTCTTTTTCTCTTCTCTTCTCTTCTCTCTTCTTCCCTCTCCTCTCCTCTCCTCTTCTCTTCTCTGCTCTGCTCTTCTCTTCTCCTCTCTTCTCTTCTCCTCTCTTCTCCTCTCCCCTCCTCTCCCCTCCCCTCCCCTTCCCTTCCCTTCCGTTCCCTTCCCTTTCTTTCTTTTCTTTCCTTCTTTTCTCTTTTTTTCTTGAGACAGAGTTTCGCTCTTGTTGCCCATTCTGGAGTGCAATGGTGCGATCTCGGCCCACTGCAACCTCCGCCTCCCGGGTTCAAGCAACTCTCCTGTCTCAGCCTCCCAAGTAGCTGGGATTACAGATGCCTGCCACCACGCCTGGCTAATTTTTTGTATTTTTTAGTAGAGACAGGGTTTTTCCATGTTGTGCAGGCTGGTCTCAAACTCCTGACCTCAGGTGATCTGCCTGCCTCAGCCTCCCAAAGTGTTGGGATTACAGGCATGAGCCACCGCACCCGGCCATTTCTTATGTACCTGTCATAATGTTTAGTGGTGAATGCATGATCCTGAATCCCCTAAGCAACTGTGTAGTCCTGACCAAACATCGTACTTTATTTCAGTCACAAGCTAGACCTTGCTTTATCCGTATGATTTTACCTAAGCTGCTTTAATAGGTACCTGAAGGTTTTTTTAAGTTGTCTTATTTACATTTGCTCCAGGGGCTTTTTTTCCCCCTGTAGTTTTTCCAACAGATTTGGCTGTTCAGTTTTCAGGTTTTAATGCGAAACTGCTATAATTTTCACAGACCAATGAGGTTGCTATGATACTCCCTGAAGACTTGCCTCATTTTGCATCGGGGGCTGCATCTGTTGTCAATGTGAATTACTTCCTTTCCACCTGAGGAACAGGAAGGCTTTTAATCGGGGCATTTCCATAGATAGTTACTCATTAACACTTTGATACTGTATACAAGGTCGGCCTTCAGACCATTTTATAATACAATTAATATGTTAGAATAGAGAGAATAAATGGCAATAGTTGCCTAAATCTCATTGCCTGTGTTGAGGCAACTTCTTAATTTTTTTCTCCATGGGAATTTTATATATATAAAAATATTTATGAATATATAAAAATATATATAAATATTTATGAATATATATTTATATATATTTATATATATAAATATATAAATATACATATATTTATATATATAAATATATAAATATACGTATATTTATATATATAAATATATAAATATACATATATTTATATATATTTATATATATAAATATATAAATATACATATATTTATATATATTTATATATATTTATATATATGTATAAACTTTATATATACATGTATAAAATATATGTATAAACCTTATATACATATAAATATATGTATATTTATATATATTTATATATATAAATATTTATATATTTATATATATAAATATTTATATATTTATATATATAAATATTTATATATTTATATATAAATATTTATATATTTTTATATATATATATATATATTTTTTAGATGGAGTCTTGATCTGTCACCCAGGCTGGAGTACAGTGGTGTGATCTCAGCTCACTGCAACCTCCACCTCCTGGATTCAAGCAATTCTCCTGCCTCAGCCTCCTGAATAGCTGGGACTACAGGCACGCACCATCACGCCCAGCTAATTTTTGTATTTTCAGTAGAGAGGGGGTTTCATTATGTTGGCCAGGCTGGTCTCGAACTCCTGACCTCGGGTGATTCGCCCGCCTCGGCCTCCCAAAGTGTTGGGATTACAGGCGTGAGCCACCACACCCGGCCAATTCTTCTATCATCTAAAAATGAGAGATTCTCTTTAGGGTGGGAACATGGTCGGGGACGTTTTAGATTGGGAGAGGGCAGTTTGAAAAAAGATTTTTCTACATTATACTATAATTTAGTATTTATAAATTTTTTTTAAAAAAGAACTTACTACTTTCAGAGTACAAATCAGAGAGAGTCAAACATCTGAGAGGGGAGAGAGAGAGTATCAGTTATTCTCGGGGGGAGGGAGGAGCACACGGTCTTTATCACAAGTTGTTCTTTCACAATTTGGTTCAGTTTACATTTCTTCTTGGCAGTCCATCTGTGCCAGGGAACGTGGGGACCTGGCTGACCTGTCAGGTATACCTAATGGATTTGGAAGACAACTGTCTTCAGGCAGACCCAAGGAGACAAGGGAGCCAGCCTGACTTTGCAAAATCCAACATCTCCCGATATATGCCCTGTCTTTAAAGCAGAAGCCTCTCAGAGAATGGGTACCTAGTCTCTTGGCTGTCGAAGGCAGAGGCAATCTGATTCAGGGAGTAGGATATAGCATAGTGAGACCGGGGAAAAGAAAAAAAATACCCAAAAAACAAAAAGCCTGAATACAGAAAGGATTCCTTTGGAGAGGAGGGCCTGGCGGGGAACTGCAACCTTATCCCCTGAGACTGCAGCTCAGAAGCCCAGCCTGGAGGTTCAGTGAACCTGTTAGTAACATGAACTTGGTCACTGTATTTCTCAGCCCGAGCTCATGCATTATTTACCTGGCGTAAGTAAACCTGCTTCTCCCACGGTTGCTGGGGAAACCACTTTGATTTATTGAGTTCTGTTTTACTCTCCAGTGAAAAACGCTGCAGGGTGGAAAGGAGGGAGGGGGGCACTACTGGGTCCCAGGGGCTCAGGGTGTGGAGCAGTAAAAGGGAGTCCCCACTTTTCCCCGGGAAGGGGCCGACTAGGAAAGAATGCAGATTCCAGTGCTGGGAGCTCCAAGGTTGCCATTTCCTGCTTCTCTGAGTATCCCTTTTCTCTATAACACATCCTCCAGGAAGAGTTGGGAACAGGGAGCTAAGGAGAAAGGTGTCCCTTTCCCGAGGCCCCGGTGAAGGCCACTTGCAGCTGTCCCTCTGACTGCTTGCAGAGATAACATCAGTTTGTGCAGGGAAGGGAGGGGAAGGAGTTAGGTTTCCCCAGAGGCTGTTTCCCAGGTGGATCATCCTGGGGAAGCCAACTCCATAACACAGGTAAAGTGGTCCTATCTGACCCCAAGTTCGCTGCAGCTTATATTCGGGGAGTTGCCTTATAGACAAGGCAGCTATGGTGGCTTAGAAAGAGCTTGGGACCCTGGGCTCAAATCTCAGTGCTTTTATTTATAATTTGAACAAGCTGTATAATCCTTCTGACTCTCAATCCCCCAATGTGTGGAAGACGGATAGTAGTGTCTACCTTGGAGTGTTTTTGCGAAGACTTCTCAGTGAGTGATCTATGGAACATGTCCATGCCCCAGCATTACAATGTGGGGTGAAGGGTTGCCTGCTTAGACCACCTGTTTCCTTTTCTTGCCAGCAAGATTCAGACATCGCGCCGGGCTCCCTTCCTCCTCTTTACTGCATATTGATTTTTCCTTTCCTCCCTTTGTTCTATTTGTGGCTCCTCTGGCCCCACACAATTGCATTATTTCTTCAGAGGCACACTGTATGAGGAGGTCTGTTCATGCCCAGCAGCATCCTGGGCCTTCCTCCATGCCCAGCTGGCCTGGGCTGCTGTCCTCCTGGTCTGTGACCTTGTTGCATTTCCTTCTATAAAATGGCATTGTGTGGAGCTTTTTCCATTCCTTTCAGATTCTTTGCTTTTACTGGAAGGAAGCTGCTGCCTGTCAGGTGAATGTGGTGATGTCCACCAGGGTAACGCAGACCGAGACATGTCAGCAACATGCTTGCAATGACCCATGCATTTACAAATTCTTTAGGCAATAGCCATAAATGGGTGAAGTTTCAATTTTCATTTGTTTCATTTGTTTGTTTGTTTGTTTTGAGATGGAGTCTCCCACTGTTGCCCAGGCTGGAGTGCAGTGGCATGATCTTGGCTCACTGCAACCTCCACCTCCCAGGTTCAAGTGATTCTCCTTCCTCAGCCTCCCTAGTAGCTGAGATTACAGGCGCCCACCACCACGCCCAGCTAATTTTTTGTATTTTTATTAGAGATGGGGTTTCACCATGTTGGCCAGACTGGTCTTGAACTCCTGACCTTGTGATTTGCCCACCTTGGCCTCCAAAAGTGCTGGGATGACAGGCGTGAGCCACCACACCTGGCCTCAATTTTCATTTGTAAACCACAATGACATGTTAAAAGGAAAAAAAAAAAACTTTCGTAGGTATCATTAACATAACTGTTTTTAGCAGCAACTTTCTAGATTTTCTTTGGTTCTCCTGGGGTTATTTTGTTATATACAGGCTTATGTTTAAGTCTGTACTTAGCTACTATTGAGATTAGAATATAACTGTTAATTACATCTTTGACATTTCTGCCTTGACATTAGGTGCTAAATATCCCTAAATGACTTAGTTTCTCTCTACTTAAGCCAGTTCACCAGCTCCAGGCCTCTGTGCGTTGTTTTCTCTGAAATGTCCATATGGCCAGAAAACCTACGTGTGTTACTGCGCTACCTCCAGATCTTCTGACTTCATCCAGAACTGTTCCCATGGGGGGGGGGGGGGATGTTTCAAACTGGCTTCTTAAAGAGACTTCTGATTTCTTCCAAACTAAATGATAAATCAACAAAGAAAACCCAGGCCATCTCACAAATGTTTTTTGGCAGCAGCCACTCTTCAGAGAGGAATAAGAAGGAATTCCTCCACGAGGGAGGGGCCGGGCAAAAGAAGAGCAGACCTAAGAATGTTCTCGGCCAGTGGTTCTTAAAACTTCAGCATACATCAGAATCACCTGTGCCCCAGAAAGCATGGCTTGCTTGGCCCACTCCAGGGTTTCTGATTCAGGAGTTCTGGGCGGGGCTGGAGAATGTGCATTTCCAATCAGTTCCCCAGAGATTCTGATGCTTTCTCTGCAGGAGCCACAGTTCAAGCAGAGAGGACTGTGGAGGCTTGAGACAGGAAAGAGTTTGATAGGTTCCAGGACAAGAAAGGAGTCCAGTGTGGCTGGAGGGTAATGACTGAGGGGCTGGAGAGGGAGGCAGGTATCACAACACGCAGTGGAGACACAGACACACACACACACACACACACACACACACACACACGATGTTTGAAGTGGGGTGTGCATGTGGGGTTAATGACCTGATTTGCCTTTGCAATTGTTATTTCATTTGATTCTCTTCGCAGTCACCATGCTGTGAGCTCGGTGCCTTTGATCTCTGTAAACCCCCCACTCCGCACCTTCCACAGAGTAGATGCTGGCTAAGCTGTATTATGTGCCAGATGCTGTCCTAAGCTCTTTATAAACATGATCTCATTTAATCCTCCTAATGACCCTGTGAAGCAGGGACTCTTACAATCCCATTTCACAGATGAGGAACACTGAGGCATCAGAGAGGTTACATAACCTGCCTGGGGTCACATAACTAGGAAATAACAGCCTGGCTGGTAAGCTCGAGCTGAGCCCTCAGCCTCCACCCTGCGCTGCCTCTGCTGCCCCACGATGCTGCCTTTTCACATGAGTGACCAATCTTGAAAGGCAGCCAGGTCAGACATGATGATCACCATCATTTTTTTTTTTTTTTGAGATGGAGTCTTGCTCTGTCGCCCAGGCCGGAGTGCAGTGGCACCATCTCGGCTCACTGCCAGCTCCACCTCCCGGGTTCACGCCATTCTCCTGCCTCAGCCTCCCGAGTAGCTGGGACTACAGGCACCCACCACCAGGCCTGGCTAATTTTTTGTATTTTTAGTAGAGATGGGGTTTCACCATGTTAGCCAGGATGGTCTTGATCTCCTGACCTTGATGATCACCATCATTTAAAGATGGGGAAACTGGCCAGGTGTGGTGGCTCACGCCTGTAATCCCAGCACTTTGGGAGGCCGAGGTGGGCAGATCACAAGGTCAGGAGATCGAGACCATCCTGGCTAACACGTTGAAACCCCGTCTCTACTAAAAATACAAAAAATTAGCCAGATGTAGTGGCGGGCACCTGCAGTCCCAGCTACTCAGGAGGCTGAGGCAGAAGAATGGCGTGAACCTGGGAGGTGGAGGTTGCAGTGAGCCAAGATCGCACCACTGCACTCCAGCCTGGGTGACAGAGTGAGACTCCGTCTCAAAAAAAAAAAAAAGATGGGGAAACTGAGGCTCAGACAGGCACCTGGTCATAGGTGGAGGAAGAGTATGACCCAGATCTCCTGAGGCCAGATCTCAAGGTCTTGTCACAAAACTGGGCTGCCGATAAACCACAAACCCGGAGAGCCTCCAGTGTGCCTGGTGCTGAACCAGGCAGACAAAGAAGTTAACTGAGAAAGAAAAGGTCCCCGCCTGGCAGGTGTGAGGGCGAGGCTGGTACCCTGCAGAGATGGGGCTGATAGCTTTGTTCTTGGGCTGGGTGCTCTGTCGGCAGCCTCCCTTCCTCTCTGGGCTGGGGCAGCAGCTGGGCTCCTGTGCCTGGAGGTGCCAACAGGGCCGGTCATTCACAAAGCCACCATTGGTTTTGTAGCCATAAAGAAAGATACAGCCCTTCCCTCTGGGGAGCGAAAGCTGATACTGTAAACACTTTGGGCTCTATCTTTGATCTGGTGGGTCATAGGAGTGGCTTTTCTCCCCAGGTAGGGTTACCAGGAGAGGACTGGGCAGACCTTTGGGAAGCTGTGCCCTGCTGAACAGATGGTGCAGGGTGGGAGGGCAGGTCTGAGAGGGGAGCCCAACAATTACCCCTAGGTCTGGAACCCAGACACCAAATTTCAGGCCTCGGGGAAATTCTCAGTTTTAAAATAAATACCTGGGGCTGCTTGTAACTTTTAGTCTTTGGCTTTAAAAACAGTTCTTTTCTAGATAAAGGAAAATAATAACTTGCAAACTTTAAAAAGCCACAAACCCCTTTACGGCCGGGTGCTGTGGCTCACACCTGTAATCCCAACACTTTGGGAGGCCAAGGTGGGCAGATCACTTGAGGTCAGTTGTTCGAGATCAGCCTGCCCAACATGGTGAAACCCCGTCTCTGCTAAAAATACAAAAATTAGCTTGCCATGGTGGCAGGTGCCTGTAATCCCAGCTACCCGCGAGGCTGAGGCAGGAGAATCACTTGAACCCAGGAGGCAGAGGTTGCAGTGAGCTGAGATTGCACCACTGCACTCCAGCCTGGGTGACAGCAAGACTCTGTTAAAACAAAACAAAACAGCCACAAATGCCTTTAAACTACAAGTTGGTAAAGGCTAGTGTCAGGCCTGGAAGAGACCTAGGGGTGGGATGGTGGATGGAGGTCCCGGGTCTGAAGTGCTTTTCTCTCTTCCACTCAGCTGATTTTGATTTGGGGTCATTTCCCTGGCATTGCATGAGTCATAGTTCTGTTCAAGAAGGTGGTTATCTTCAAATTAACTTTAAAAATTGAGACTGGCTTCTCTTATTCTGCTTCTTCTACTTATGATGCTCTTGCTGTTTTTCATCTCTGTGAACTCCTAGTTATCCTTCAAGACCCTGTTCAAACATCACCTTCCAAACTGCCATCTCCTACCCCGTTCCAACCCTAGAAAATCATGACTACATCCAATTATCCCTTCATTATGCTCCATACAAAAGTGCCTGTTTACAACTTCACATAACATGGGAGTTCACCATCAAGGCCATTTTTTTTTTGGCCAGATGACCCACAGAACTTGAGAAAAGACTTTTTTACGTATCATTTTATCCCCAATACCCAGCACATTGGCTGATACTTAACAAATGGCCTTGGCTGGGCACGGTGGCTCATGCCTGTAATCCCAGCACTTTGGGAGGCTGAGGCGGGCGAATTACCTGAGGTCAGGAGTTTGAGACCAGCCTGACCAACATGGAGAAATCCTGTCTCTACTAAAAATACAAAATTAGCCAAGCGTAGTGGCACATGCCTGTAATCCCAGCTACTTGGAAGCTGAGACAGGAGAATCGCTTGAACTCAGGAGGCAGAGGTTGAGGTGAGCCGAGATAGCACCATTGCACTCCAGCCTGGGCAACAATTGCGAAACTCTGTCTCAAAAAAAAAAAAAAAGGCCTTGAACGAATGTTGTTGAATGAATGTTATTTGCTTTGCATCATAAGTAAAGGGAAAGAAATATTTATAAGCATCTATCATAGACCAAGTGCTGTCTAGGTATCATCTATATGTTATTTAATTTCATCTCTATTAGAAGAGCTTTCATTTGTTTAAATCTAGACTAAACGGGCAGTGATATCTTAACACAGTTAAGATACCTGGGAGGCTGGGCACAGTGGCTCACACCTGTAATCCCAGCATTTTGGGAGGCCGAGGCAGGTGGATCACCTGAGGTCAGGAGTTCGAGACCAGTCTGGCCAACATGGCGAAACTCAATCTCTACTATAAATAGAAATATTAGCCGGGTGTGGTGGCATGTGCCTATAGTCCCAGCTACTTGGGACGCTGTGGTGGGAGGGTTGCTTGAACCCAGGAGGAGGAGGTTGCAGTGAGCTGAGATTGCACCACTGAGCTCCAACCTGGGTGACAGAGAGACTCTGTCTCAAAATAAATAAATAAATAAATAAATAAATAAATAAATAAATAAAAGATACCTGGGAAAACAGTTGATGAATACCTGTAGGGTGCTACAGGGCTACAGGAAATGCAAAGAAGGACAATGTCTGTCTTCTGGGAGTTTCAGATATTATTGAGGGCACATATATGTACACACACACACATCTCACACATATAAACCTTACCCACTCAAAGAAAGATTATTGAGCTTGTAAAACACACTGATTTCTAAATGCGTGGTACAGACCTAAATGTGATAGAAATGGAAGAATGAGAGATCACTGTGGGCTGCTGTGTTTTTGAAGAAACCACAGATGTGAGTCTCTCCCAGTGGCCTGTATTCTCATACGCCTAGACACAGGGAACAGATTAGATGATCTCTAGCCAGTCTGCTGGCTGGAGAGCTGGAGAATTGTTTATAACGATACCTTATATTTATGACTTTTCAAAAAGTGCTGTAACATCCATGATCCTATTTTTATCTCCAGAGTCATACAGCTGATAATGAAGCAGGGCCTGGGGTTGGATTCTGTCTCTGTCAATTACTAGTGGGGTTTCTGTCTGCCCATATGGCATCTCTGTGCAAATTGGAAAACAATGCCCCTTGCTCAGGTAAAATTGTGTTAAATTTAGTATATTACTGCATAGCTTGAACAACTGTGCGTGGCAGCCTTATCCTGGCTGTGCCCAGCAGAGAGCTTTCCGGAATATCTGCACTGCAGTCTTCCTGGTGAGGGCACCCATGTGCCACACTCTCATCACTCATGCTCCCTGCCCACCCATGCCCTCCAATGCCAGGGCATGTATGCCCCTGGCAGCTTGTACCTTTGCCTTAACCCGAATTCCTTCATTAAGTAAAGGGGTTATACCAGGTTCAAAGCGGGGAAGGGTAAAGAATTGGGTCTCCAAGGGTGCAGGGTCACCTGAAGTGTGGCTGGGAGAGGCGCAGTGGTGCATATGAGAGTGTCAGCAATGTACGTGCAGGCTCTTCTGAGTGTGTGTGTGATCCATTGTATGGTGTGGGTTTTAAGTAGGGGAGGACTCTCCCCTGCAGCTTCAGAACTTTGGCTGATGTCTCCACACATTCCTTCATTCCCTGACGTGTACGATGTGAAGATGTGAATGCTACACATACCTCCCACCCCGGATCGTTTATACAGTGCTGAATCTGAACAACTGTATATAGTGATCCTTGAATATGAAGAAGTTCATTAATTCATTATTTATTTATTCACTTATATTTATTTGTTAAATAAAGTAAGTTTCAGTATAACAGTAAGATATTTGTTTATTTTTGAGACAGGGTCTCACTCTGGTTGCCCAGGCTGGAGTGCAGTGATGCAATCAGGGCTCACTGCAGCCTCTACCTCCTGGGCTCAGGTGATCCTCCCACCTCAGCCTCCTGAGTAGCTGGGACTACAGGCCACCATATCTGGCTAATTTTTATATTTTTAGTAGAGTCTGGGTTTCGTCATGTTGCCCAGGCTGGTCTCAAACTCCTGAGCTCAGGTGACCCACCTGCCTGGGCCTCCCAAAGTGCTGCGATTACAGGCATGAGTCACTGCTCCCAGCCTGGAAGTTCCTTGATTTTTTAAAGTTGTGAAAGTTACAAAAGTTACCTGCTCTTTTCTAACAAATTAAATTAAATAGGGATACAAAAACAAATTGAACAATCATTCTTGCTACTCTTTGCCTCTCTTATGTCTACTAAGTAACCAGTACTAAGTTTGCTTACATATTTCCACTACTTAATGTGTGATAAGGGAAACAGAAGCAAACATATGTATGCATATATGGGTTTTTGTTTCTTTTTTCTTTTTCTTTTTTTGAGACGGAGTCTCGCTGTCTCCCAGGCTGGAGTGCAGTGGCGCGATCTCGGCTCACTGCAAGCTCCGTCTCCCGGGTTCACGCCATTCTCCTGCCTCAGCCTCCCGAGTAGCTGGGACTACAGGCACCCACCACCACGTCCGGCTAATTTTTTTTTTTTTTTTGTATTTTTAGTAGAGACGGGGTTTCACCGTGTTCGCCAGGATGGTCTGGATCTCCTGACCTCGTGATCCGCCCGCCTCGGCCTCCCAAAGTGCTGGGATTACAGGCGTGAGCCACCGTGCCCAGCCGGGTTTTTGTTTCTTTAAACGTGTTTTAACAAAATTGAATCATACTATATATGCACTTTTTAATTTTGTTGTTGTCGTTGTTGTTGAGATGGAGTCTCACTCTGTCGCCCAGGCTGGAGTGCAGTGGCGTGATCTCAGCTCACTGCAAGATCTGCCTCCCGGGTTCACGCCATTCTCCTGCCTCAGCCTCCCAGGTAGCTGGGACTACAGGTGCCCACTACCACGCCCAGCTAATGTTTTTCTATTTTTAATAGTGACAGGGTTTCGCCACGTTAGCCAGGATGGTCTCAATATCCTGACCTCATGATCCACCCACCTTGGCCTCCCAAAGTGCTGGGATTACGGGCATGAGCCACCACGCCCAGCACTTTTTAATTTTTTAAAATTTTAAATTTTAATTAATTAATTAATTAATTAATTTTTTGGAGATGGAGTCTCACTCTGTCACCCAGGTTGGAGTGCAGTGGTGCAGTCTTGGCTCACTGCAACCTCTGCCTACTGAGTTCAAGGGATTCTCCTGCCTCAGCCTCCCAAGTAGTTGGGACTACAGGTGCACGCCACCATGCCCAGCTAATTTTTGTATTTTTAGTAGAGATGAGGTTTCACCATGTTGGCCAGGATGATCTCAATCTCCTGACCTTGCGATCTGCCTGCCTCAGCCTCCCAAAGTGCTGGATTATGGGCATGAGACACTGTGCCCGGCCACACCTGGTTAATTTTTTTTTTTTTTTGTATTTTTAGTAGAGATGGGGTTTCACCATGTTGCTCAGGCTGGTCTCAAACTCCTGACCTCAGGTGATCCGCATGCCTTGGCCTCCCAAAATTCTGGGATTACAGGTGTGAGCCACCACACCCAGCCCTATGCACTTTTTTAAAGTTTAAGAATATAGTGTGGAAATCTACAGTCTAGGTCAATATGTTGGCATGTGTTCGTTAATATTTTTGAAAACTGCATGATATTCCGTAGTATAGTTGTACCATAATTTATTTTAAATTTACATTTAACTTAATTTATTTTTTTTTAGAGACAGGGTCTTGTTCTGCTGCCCAGGCTGGGGTGCAGTGGTGTCATCATAACTCACTGCAGACTTGAACTCCTGGGTTCAAGTGATCCTCCCACCTCAGTCTCTTGAGTGACTGGAACTATAGGAACATGCCACCATACTTGGCTAATCCTAAACAATTTATGTAGAAATGGGGGTCTCACTATGTTGCCCAGGCTGGTCTTGAACTCCTAAACTCAAGCGATCCTCCTGCCTTGGCCTCCCAAAGTACTGGGATTACAGGTGTGAGCCACTGTACATGACCCCTCTTTTTCTGATTGTCTTTTTCTAATCAATTTGTAGGCAATCTTTGTATATTAGGGCTATGAATTCTTATGTTATGGGCTACCAATTCTTAAATTTCTTTCAGTCTTTTGTCTTTTAGTTTTGTTTAAGGCGTCTTTTACCATATTTCACATTTTATATAACCAAATGTGTGTTTTTAATGTCTTCTAGTACAGAGTCTGGCCTGTGCAGGTCTCCAGTTCCTGCAGTTATACAAATATTCTACATTTCTTCACTAAAAAAAAAAAATAGTTAGATTGTGAATTCATTTGGATTTTATTTTAAAATCTTGTGGGAGGTATGGAGAAGTATTTAAATCTCTCTGAGGCTTCAGATTCCTCTGTTGTAACATGGGCATCATTAGGATGAAAGAAAATTGTAAAACTTACAGCACGATGCCTACAACAGGGCTGATCCTCACTAAGTGGTTATAAGAGTTAGTTTGTGAGTGGTGGCATGCACTTGTTGTCCCAGCTACTTGGAAGGCTTAGTGGGGAGGACCACATAAGGCCGGGAGTTCAAGTCGAGCCTGAGCAATGTAGCCAGATTTCCATCTCTTAAAAAAATAAAAAATAGGACGGGAGCAGTGGCTCATGCCTATAATCTCAGCACTTTGGGAGGCCAAGGCGGGCGGATCACCTGAGGTCAGGAGTTCGAGACCAGCCTGGCTAACATGCTGAAACCCCGTTTCTACTAAAAACACAAAAAATTAGCCGGGTGTGGTGGCACACGCCTGTAGTACCAGCTACTCAGGAGGCTGAGGCAGGAGAATCACTTGAATCTGGGAGGCGGAGGTTGCAGTGAGCCGAGATTGCACCATTGCACTCCAGCCTGGGCAACTGCCTCAAAAAAATCTAAAAATAAAAATAAAAATAAATAAATAAAAAAAGAGAACTAGAATCCTGACTGTGGCCTAGAGATTTTTTCCTCCATCTCAGTGACTTGGCTCATATTGGTGACTTTGCTTTTTTCTCTCGGGCAGGTATGCTGCTTTGAACTGGGTGAATGCTGCCTCCTGGTGAGGTATATGCTGGAGCTGGGGTTGGGCACTGAGTCAGGATGGGAGGAAGCAAGGAGGAGTGGTTTACAGAAAGTATTTCTGTGTAAGGGATTCCACAGTTGGAAGTTCCCTCTGGATACCAGTAGGACCTGAACTCACACTGCATCAGGGCCTCCTGAGCTCCTCAGGGACATCAGGTCACCAACTCCTTGTTTAGGATGGACTCTCCCTGTGGGGACCGGGAAGGAACTGGAGCTGAAGTAGATGTGAGAGGTGAAGATGGCAGACTGTTGGGGCTCTGGAGAATCTTCCAGACATTCCTGCTGCCTCTCCCAGCAGACTATGCCAATGAATGAATCAGAAAGCTTGAAGAGGGAAGCAAAAAATGAAAGGAATCCTGGGACCACGCAGCTTCAGAGGGCTGGATGCCACAGTCCCCAGGCTCGGGAATGAACGCCTTAGCTGGAGCTTGGGGGCTTGGTGTCCCTGGACTACCCGCACCGTAGCTCCAGGCAGGTTGCCATGCATGCTCACGTCATCATCCATATTCAGTTTCATCAATTACACTCAGTAATATCCTTGACAACTATTTTTTCCTCAATTCAGGATTTAATCCAGGAACACACATTGCATTTAGTTGTTATTGTCTCTTCAGTTTCTTTTAAATTGGGCAAATCCTTAACCTTCTTTGTGTTTTATGACCTTGACTTTTTGTGTGTGTGTGGCAAAAAAGTTCAAATTATACCTTGACATTTTAAAATAGTACAGGTCAATTATTAAGTAACATTTCTTGTGATTAAATTCAGGTTATGGGTTTTGGGCAGGACACTGGGGAGATGCTGTGACCTTCTCAGAACACTGTATCGAAGATACACATGAGGTTGGCCTATTCCAACACTGGGGACGTTAACTTTTTTTTTTTTTTAGATGGAGTTTCACTCTTGTTGCCCAGGCTGGGGTGCAATGGCGAAATCTTGGCTCACTACGACCTCCATCTCCCGGGTTCAAGCGTTTCTCCTTCCTCAGCCTCCCAAGTAGCTGGGATTACAGGCGCCTGCCACCAAGCCTGGCTAATTTTTTGTATTTTTAGTAGAGACGGGGTTTCGCCATGATGGCCAGGCTGGTCTCGAACTCCTGACCTCAGGTGATCCACCAGCCTTGGCCTCCCAAAGTGTTGGGATTACAGACATCAGCCACTGCCCTCAGCCAGCGGACGTTAACTTTTGATCACTGGTTAAGGTAGTAGCCTTCAGGTTTCATCACTGTAAAGTTATTATGTTTCCTCTTTGTAATCAATAAGTAATTTATGGGGAGATGCCTTAAGACTTTGTAAATATCCTGTTCCTCATCAAACTTTTAACCACCAGTTTAAATATCCACTGATGATTTTCTAACATCATTATTCCTTGTTAATTTACTAGTTAACATTCTACTGTAAGAAGACCTTTTCCTTGACCTTCTCATGTATGCATAAATGGATGGATGGATATCAGTATGAACTTGTAGACTGTTATTTTATTAGTGGGTTATAATCCATTACTATTAGCATTTATTTATTGCTCAAGTTGTCACAGATTTGGCTGGTGGGTGTGGTGTGGGTTTTTGTTTTGTTTTGTTTGTTTGTTTTTTAACCTACTGTTTTCTCACTTATTTATTTAGTCATTTACCTATGGGTAAAAGTTTATTCACCCATAAACTTTTTCCAACTCATGACTCTGATTTAGAATCAGAGTTTTGAAGCTGGAGACAACTTTACATTTCATGTTGCTTTGCCCAGCCTCTTTATTTTACATATGAAAGCTCTGACCACCCCCAACACTTAAGCACATTTTCAAGGTCATGTGGCTTGTTAGAGGCAGAGCTTGAGCCGAAACCTGTGTCCTTGGCTTCCGGGAGGACATTTCCAGACTCCTTAGCATCGAGAAGCTTCTACTGTCACCGTTCTTTAGGCAACTGGAACTCCCCATATCCTGTGTGGGGTGTCAGGAACTGGTGGTTGTACTATTTATTGACAAGAGTTTTCACAGAGTTCTTGGGCATCCTTCCTGAATCCTTAACCTTGGCAATGGGAAAAGAGGGTTCTCAGGCTCTTCAGAACTTCTATCATGTTGAACAACTTCCAAGGGCCTTGTGGTGGCCAAGATATGACAAATAAAAAACTAATGCCAGCCGGGAGTGGTGGCTCATGCCTGTAATCCCAGCACTTTGGGAGGCCAAGGTGGGCAGATACAAAAAATTAGCTGGGTGTGGTGGCATGCGCCTGGCATCCCAGCTACTCAAGCATGTGCACCCAGCATGTGGTGGCATCCCAGCTACTCAAGGCAGGAGAATCGCTTGAACCCGGGAGGCGAAGGTTGCAGTGAGCTGAGATCACGCCAATGCACTCCAGCCTGGGTGACAGAGCGAGACTCCGTCTCAAACAAAAAACAAAAAACAAAAACAAACAAACAAAAAACTAATGCCTACCAGCTTCTCAGATTCTCACAGTTTACAATTTGTTGGTGGGTTTCCCTCCCTTCCTTCCTTCCTTCCTTCCTCTCTCTCTTCTTTCCTTCCTCTCTCTCTCTCTTCTTTCTCTTTCTCTCTTTCTTTCTTTCCTTCTTTCTTTCTTTCTCTCTGTCTCTCTCTCTTTCTTTCTTTCTTTCTTCCTCTCTCTCTCTCTCTTTCTTTCTTTCTTTCTGGTCTTGGCCTATTGCCCAGGCTGGAGTGCAGTGGTGCAATCATAGCTCACTGCAGCCTTGACATCCTGGCCTCAAGTGATCCCCCAACCCCAGCCTCCCAAGTACTTGGGACTATGGGAGTCCACCATCATGCCCAGCTAATTTTTAACTGAGATGAAGTCTCACTATGTTGCCCAGGCTGGTCTCGAACACTTAGCCTCAAGTAATTCTCTTTCCTTAGCCTCTTGAGTCGTGGGGATTACAGACTGAAGATGCGAGTCACCATCCTTGTCCTCTTATTGGTAGGATTCTATGTGACATTGTGGACGGTCATCTGTGGTCTGTTTGTCCAACATCCCTCCTATATTCCTTTGCCACTATCCTTCCTTTTTTTTTTTTTTTTTTTTTCATGGAAGGATCACTACCCCATTTCTAGTCCATGTGATTTGAGAAGGGCTGACCCACCCTGGTCAATCAGATCAGCATGGTAGTTAATTCAGAAATGGGCATGTGACCCAAGCTAGGCCCATGACAGTCATCCCTGCACTTTTGCTGAAACTGCTGGGAATGAGGTGCTTTCTTTTCATTGGAATAGCTACTTGCAAGGCAGCAAGTAACATGGAATTTCTGGGGCCATCTTTGCTGCTCTCTCAAAACAGCCTGCTTGAAAAATGGAGCCAATGCAGAAGAAATGAAGGGACAGAATGAGTCTTGGTTGATATTTGCTGACCCCTGATCCCACTGAGCCAGAAGCCATCTACTCATGGACATTTTTAGTTATGAGAGCCAAATAATTTGCTGCCTTGCTGGATTGAGTTAGTTTTCAGTCACTCGCAGTGAAGAAAGTCCTGCCTCATTTCACTTCCTTTTAGGCTTAGGTCCCGCCTCTCAGAGCTTTAGAGCGGTAAAAAGGATAAAGCGAACCCAGGCAGTGCTGAGCTAGCCAGTCTCCTGGCTAAGTGTGCAGAGAACCCTGGAATTACTACTAGCCTGGTCTGATCAGTAGCCTTTCCTGCTGTTTACTACACAGCAATAGGGGTATTGTTTTCTTGAGCCCTGAGGCACTATACCTCTTTTTAAAAATGATTTTTATTTAGGTCAGGTGTGGTGGCTCATGCCTGTATCCCAGCACTTTGGGAGGCCAAGGCGGGCAGATCACTTGAGGTCAGGAGTTTGAGACTAGCCTGGCCAACATGGCAAAACCCTCTCTACTAAAAATATAAAATTAGCTGGGCGTGGTGCCTCACACCTGTAATCTCAGCTACTTGGGAGGCTGAGGCATGAGAATCACTTGAGCCTGGGAGGTGGAGGTTGCAGTGAGCTGAGATCACGCCACTGGGCTCCAGCCTGGGTGACAGAGTGAGACTCCATCTGAAGAAAAATAAAAGATTTTTATTTAAAAAATGTTTTGTAGAGATGGCATCTTGTTGTGTTGCCCAGGCTGGTCTCGAACTCCTAGCCTAAAGCGCCGGGATTATAGATGTGAGCCACTGTGCTTAGCCAGCACCATACTTCTATTAGTTGCCAATGCTTGCTTTGTTCTGTATTTTCTAGTGCATGCTTGAGTGTGAGTGTATAAGTATGTGTGTGATCATGTCTGTGAGTGTGTGTGTCAGTGTATTTGTATATGTGTGTGTTCCTTTTACTCCTACCTTGCAGGGTTATTGCAAGCATCAGGTGGGAAAATGTAGGCGCAGCACTCAGCCCAGTGTCTGGCACATACAGTGAGTGCTCTCTGCCTTCCCCTTTTCTCCTCCTGATTCAGAGAATGACTTAAGGATCTGTGATGTGTTCCAATTTTCAGTGCCCTCAATAAATAATGGGGAGTTGGAATACTGTTGCCAGAAATTTGCACTAGTTTTAATTAATTTTATCTGTTTAGAGTAAGATATCTCAAAGTCACTGAATAAATTTGTGTCACATGTGTTTATGCACATCAGTATTTTTCTTGAGAACTGACAGCCTTAGTCCTTGTTTTGTTCCCTGATGCTGCAGCAGAGGCCAAATATGTCCTGATTTCTTGAGTGATGGCTGCCAGCTCTCCAAATGTCACAGTAGATGAGGCCTCCATGGGGGCAAGCGCCAAGGATGAGTGTGGCCAGGCAGCATCTGCAAGCCCGTTTTGCCTATTCTTTATTTTTGTAATACATTTTATTCTTAAATTATATATATGTTTACAAGTTTATTAATATATTTAATATAAGTTTGTATTTATAAATATAAACTTTATACTTTATAAAGTTTGTATATATAAACCTTAAATATGTTTTGACTTATCCATATAAGTTTTTGTAACTTATATAGATAAGGCAAAACATGTATACAAAATATTTTCTTACCCATTTTAACCCCACCCTCTGAAGTAAACATTATAACCAGCTTCATGTGTATCCCTCTACATTTTTTATATTACACATTTTCCCACTTGTATACATTTTCCTGTTTTCTTTTTTACATATGCAAATATATAAACATACTATTTACTTATAGGATACCTCTTTTAATTTTTTAATGCAAAATAAGATCATATTCTGTTCCTTCCTCTTTCTTTTCTCTTCTCTTCTCTCTCTTTCTTTCTTTTTTTTTTTTTTTGACAGAGTCCCGCTCTGTCGCCCAAGCTGGCATGCTGGTGTGCAGTAGCGTGATCTCGGCTCACCGCAAAACCTTCGCCTCCTGGGTTCAAGTGATTCTCCTGCCTCAGCCTCCCGAGTAGCTGGGATTACAGGCATGTGCCACCACACCCAGCTAATTTTGTATTTTTAGTAGAGACAGGGTTTCTCCATGTTGGTCAGGCTGGTCTCAGACTCCCGACCTCAGGTGATCCGCCTGCCTCGGCCTCCCAAAGTGCTGGGATTACAGGTGTGAGCCAACGAGCCCGACCTTTCTTTCTTTCTTTCCTTCCTTCCTTCCTTCCTTCTCTTTCTCTCTTTCTTTCTCTTTCTTTTCTTTCTCTCTCTTTCTTTCGTCTGGCTCTGTCACCTAGGCTGGAGTGCAGTGACGCAATCATAGCTCACTGCAGCCTCGACCTCCTGGGTTCAAGTGATCCTCCTGCCTCTGCAGGGATTATAGGAGTGAGCCATTGTGCCCGGCCTCTTTTCCTTTTTTTAAACCTCATAATCCCATGCCTCTTTTTGGGTCAATGTAGGTAGATCTAACTCCTTCTTCATAGTTGCTTATCTTCCAGTGTATGGTTGTACCATGATTGATTTACTTAACTGATGTCCTATCAATGGATTTTTCAAGTCCTTTGTAGCTTTCTGCAATTACACATAATGCTGACATAACCACCCTTGCAAATATATTTTTTTATATTCAAGGAAACATTTGGTGATTCTACTCTTTTGGCCCATGTGTCACATATGAAGGACACTTACTGTATCAACCCTTAATCTGTCTGTCAGTCTGCCACACGAGAAAGCATCCTTTTTTTTTTTTTTTTTTTGAGACAGAGTCTCAAAAAATCAGGCTGGAGTACAATGGCGCGATCTCAGCTCACTGCAACTTCCGCCTCCCGGGTTCAAGCGATTCTCCGGCCTCAGCCTCCTGAGTAGCTGGGATTACAGGTGTGCGCGCCACCACACCCGACTAATTTTTGTATTTTTAGTAGAGATGGGGTTTCACCATGTTGGTCAGGCTGGTCTCGAACTCCTGATCTCAGGTGATCCACCCCTCCTCAGCCTCCCAAAGTGCTGGGATTACAGGTGTGAGCCACCGGGCTTGGCTGAGAAGGCATCCTTTTACCTCCCTTTCCAGGGCATGTTTTTAGCAGAGCCCTGTTGGGAAAAACACCAGTTTATGAATGTAGAACCTGGGCCCAAATGTAAGACCAGCCTCACTCCAGATCTAGCCTGGGGCAGTGATTTCTCTGCCCCCCGCATTCTCCCTGCCTCATGTGCCCTGAGCACCTCGGCCACCTCCATGGTCAGTGACAAGCTGTAATTGGAGCGAAAGGGCTTTGAAGTTCTGATAAATGAGATAATAAATCTCTGCTCTCCAGGGATGTAGGGCAGTGTCTGTGCCTATTGAATGGCCTCAACAGTGCTGTGTATGTAGTAACTACTTAATTATTATGAAATAAGAACAATAAATCCAGTGGTTGAAGTGATCCCTTTGAAGTTCAGGTCAACTCTGAGCCATCTGAGAAGAATGAATGGAATGGGTAATTGAAACTGATAGATAATCCCCAAACCTCAACTTACTAGTTAATAGGGTTAGGCTCTTTACCTATTAAACCCTTTGAACTACTCAATTTGAAAACTGCTAAAATAAATCCCCTATTTTCATTTATTTTTTCATTGTTGTGGGGCAGGAGAAATCAAGTTGTGAAATGGCCACCGGGAAGGTGGCAGGATGACGAGCCAGGAGTCCTGCGTGAGACATCCGCAAACATCTCATAAGCAGCTTCTGAATCACACAGCATCAAGGCTGCCAAAGTGCCTGGCCAATCTTGGACCTAGAGACCTAAGAATGGGTCTCCCTGTGGACTCCTCCTGACCTGGGTGGGGCAAGGCTCTTGGAAAATAGGTCAAATGACTCTCAGTCTAGAACTGTCTGGCCAGAGATGCCCCAACTTTGCCTTTTGGGCTATTCATCAAATCCAGCCTTTAGGACGCAACATCAGGGTTTCATTTCATGGGAAGATCTGGGTGCGTTTTAGTTAAAAGAAGTGATGTCATCATATCCCTGCTGAAAAAAGGAAAAAGGACCCACTTTGTGCTGACATACCGAGTCCTGGGCAGGGAAGTCTGGACAGACACCTGGGTCCACACCTGGCTTTTCTACCAGCTAGCTCTGTGACTCTGGGACCATTGTGTCAGCTTTCTCTGCCACAGTTCCTCCCTCCGCAAAACGAAGGGTTTGAAATGCAGGATTCTAAGATTGTGGCCATCTCTGACTCTGATAACAACCCCGTGAGCCTGAAGAATTCAGCACTGCTGCTCCATAGGGGGTTTCAGCAGGAAGCGGGCACAGATGGCTTTCTCTGGAACGTGTTCAGAAATGTGGTGTGTGATGTACGGTGAGAATGAAGCGTGGTGCCCTTTAAACACAGCTTCCCCCTGGGAGTGCTCTGAGCTCCTCGGGTTCTCTGGCTCTCATTCACATTCCACTGTCACTCTGGGCACTGGCAGCCCTCACGCGCTTGTGCACTGAGCACACACACACACACCCCGCCCTGACTGACACACAATTGGTGACTCACAACTGACACAATCATTACACACACGGAATGACTCAGCGGGGATGCTCACATGCATGTGCTCATGCTCACCGTGATGTGTAGAAGTGGCTGTGCTCGTGGCGTCAGGCACCCCCACAGCAGCCTTGGTGGAGGCTCTTGCCGGTGTCTGCAAATGATTTGCATTCTTGGCTCTTTGGAACTGCCTGTTCTTTGTCTTTCTGTTCGTTGCTCAACCCTTTCCTTCCCTTCTGTCCCAGACTTGGCTGGTTTTAGTCTCTTGCTCCCAAGCTCCTCAGCCAGCTTCCTGGACTGGCTCAGGCAGTCTCTAAGGCTCCTGCCAACTCCAAGATTGCTTCTAATCAACTCCTCAGCTGGGAGGAATCCCTTACCCAGGGGTCTCATTCCCTCCCTGACCTGAGCATCTCTTCCTGTCTTCTTCAGGAAGATCTTCAATATCTGTGCCATTTGAGCCAGCCCCTTTCACTAGACAAGGAGCACCCAGAGCTAGTCACATGATAGAAAGTGCTGGTGTCTTCTGGAAGGTGGTCTTCAGTGTCTCTGAGGGTGCCCTTTCTCTTTCTGGCAGCCCAGGCAGATAGTAGTGTTGGGGTTCTTGAAAATCATCTTTGGGAGTTGAGCAGAACCAGCTGTTACTGGAGAAGCAGAGAAAAAAGATGCTGCACGTCCCAGCCATAATGGTCTGGGAGGGACCTACCCCAGAGCGGGAACCAGGGTGGGGAAGCAGTGCAGAGGAAAGAGAGGCCTGTGTCCATGGCTGCTGGCTGAGGTCTGATGGGAAGATAGGGGAACACGTCCTGGAGCTGCACTTCCTTGCAATTCATCTTCTGCTTTCAGATTTAAGGTTACTTTGCCTAGAATAGCTCCTGTCTTTCCTCTTTTCCTGGGGGAGCCCTCACACAGGAGAGGGAGTGTGGCAGAGTGTGATGTGAAGTCAGAGGCGTAGGTGTAGTCTCTGTTAGTAGCTCTGTGGTCCTGGGCTTGACATTAACCATTTGAGTCTCTGCTTCCTTGGCTGTCAGATGTCCTAATACCACCTTTCTGTATCCTCTGAAGATGTGGTGGCACAAATCAGGTGAGCTAGTAGATGTGACAGTGCTTTGACAAATTAAAAGTGGCACACAAATAAAAGTGAGAATTTGAACAGCAGCGAGGAGATGGTGGAGGGGCTGCCCACAGAGGGTCCTGAGGGTCTTTGAGGGAGACCTGTAGATTCCCCTCCTGAACATGGGGTAAAGTCACTGCTGGAATCCCAAGGCTGGTTCAGGACCTCCTTTGACTCCAGCACCAGATGCCCAGACAAGGACTTGCTAGGCCCCTGCTCTGGACCCAGCTGTCATTGAGCTGAGTGTTTTCCTGGAGAGAGAAGAAGGGGTCCTTCCATGTGGATTTTCCCTAAGTATAGATGCTGTCCCAGCAATGCCAAGAACTGAGACACCCTGTGCCTAGCTCTTGGCTGGCTGCTTATAACTTGAAATGCCCTTTTCAACTCTGAAACTTTTAGAGTCTGGCAATCCTTGAGAGCATTTTTTTCCTCCTACTTGGGTGACAGCTCTATCTTTGACCTCATTCTATCCATCTGAAGAACTACAATCCAGAGGGAATGACCTTGCTTTAGCAGACCCGAGTCTTCGTCTCTCTGCCTCAAGTCCTTGCCCTGTGAGTATCCTCAGCTCTCCCCGCAACTTCAAATCTGGAAAAGGCGCCAGGTGCAGTGGCTCACGCCTGTAACCTCAGCACTTTGGGAGGCTGAGGATGGTGGATCACCTGAGGTCAGGAGTTTGAGACCAGCCTGACCAACAGTGAAACTCCTGTCTCTACTAAAAATACAAAAATTAGCCCAGCATGGTGGCGCGTGCCTGTAATCCCGGCTACTCAGGAAGCTGAGGCAGTAGGATCATTTGAACCCAGGAGGCAGAGGTGCAGTGAGCCAAGATCGCACCACTGCACTCCAGCCTGGGCAACAGAGTGAGACTCTGTCTCAACAACAACAAAAAAATCTGGAAAAGGTTTCTTCAGCAAACAGACTTACAAAAATTTCCAGTTAGCCCTTTCCTTACAATTGGTCTGCTGTTTTTGGATTTAAGGTTACTTTGCCAATGTGCCTGGCCTTAACTGTCAGTTAAATATTTAACATACATAGCATGTACTATGCATTAGACACGATTCTAAGCACTTTTCTACAATATTAATTAATTTTTACAAAACCCTTTATGGGGTAGGCTTTCTCATTCCCATTTTGCTGCATAGGACTCCAAGGACAGAGGTTAAATAACACGCCTAAAGTGGGGCAGATTAGCCTACAGTGGCGGGCGTGGAATTCAACCCAGGCCACCTGCCTGGGGAAATTAGCCTGTGACCCCAGCTTTCTTCTGCCCACTGGTGGGTGGTGATTCCAACAGCAACATATGCTTCTGATGGTTTTCCGGAGAGCAGCAGGAATTCCTGATCTACTGGCAAGAAGGAGAAATGAAGCAAAGCCAGAGCTGTGCCCGATACCTTTGTTCAGGCTCAGGTCCACTCCAGCACACGCGCCTGCGTTCTCATCCCCCGGGGTTGGTCGCTTCCTTGGCTCCTCCAAGAGCCGCATCTACAAGAGAATAGAGCCACTCTTTCTCTAACTGTCCTCTCCCCTCTTCCCTCTCTGGGGGAGTCCTGCGGAGCCATTGTTCTCCCAACCTCAGCTATTGGGCCTTTCTTGGCAAGGACCTGGTGGCGTCTCTTATTTACCCATTAACAATTAAGCTCCAGGCATTTGACATATAAACACAGAAAACATCAGCATCATTACAGCAAAGATTTCAAAAGCTCTTTGGCAGGGAAGGGCTTGAGTATTTACTTAACAAAAGAATTCCTTATTTCGGTTTTAAGAAAGAATTCACAATAGGATTTAACAAGCCAGTTTCTCCAGTAAATTAAAAACATTCTTTTACTCATTCAGAATATGATTTGTGTTTTTAAAAATGTGTCTCACGTACAGCTTTTCAAGAGAACACTCACGGTGTTTTCCCTGAGAACTCTGTTCCCACGTTATCTTCCAGTGTTTCTCGTTTGTTGAGATGGTCCCGCACTAAGCAGAGAGAGATAATAGCTTCGGAGTGGGGGGTGTGCCTTAGGATCTAAGATTCCACCCTTAGCGACTCTTTCTTTTGTTTCAAGAGTGACTTTTACAGAAGGGTTTCTTTTATTATACAAGAAGAGTGTTGCTAAGTATATCTTCCATGACTAGAGGTACTTAAGCCAGTCTATTAGAGTACTGGGCCCTTGGGAAGAGGAAGGAGGAAGGGGAGAAAGAACACAGGTAGGTTTATTGGGGGAAAGAAGGGATATTCACCTGTTCATTTGTTTGTTTGTTAATAATGACTCATATTCCTATCATTGCCAGACATTTGGAATACAAAGGTAAATAAGAAAATAGTATAGTCAAGGACCAGGTGCAGCAGCTCACACCTGTAATCCCAGCACTTTGGGAGACTGAGGTGGGGTGGATTACCTGAGGTCAGGAGTTTGAGATCAGCCTGACAAACATGGTGAAACCCTGTTTCTACTAAAAATACAAAAAAATTAGCTGGGCATGACGGGTTCCTGTAATCCCAGCTACTCGGGAAGCTGAGGTAGGAGAATCGCTTAACCCGGGAGATGGAGGTTGTGGTGAGCCGAGATCACGCCACTGCACTCCAGCCTGGACGACAGAGTGAAACTCTGTATTTAAAAAAAAAAAAAAAAAAAAAAAGGAAAGAAAGCAAGCTACCCACTAAGCAAGGTAAAAACTCAGGATGGGGTGCCCGATTAGACATGGGGACAGTGTTGGGGAAGCCACCACAGAGTTGACAGCAGAGTTTCGGTGCAGTAAATAGCTCATGCCTGTAATCCCAGCACTGTGGGAGGCTGAGGTGGGAGGACTGCTTGAGCCCAGGAGGTCCAGGCTGCAGTGAGCTATGATTGTGCCACTCCACTCCAGCCTGGGTGACAGAGAGAGACCATATCTCAAAAAAAAAATAAATAAATAAATAAGAAAAAAAAAAAGAGAAAATTAATTAAGAAAAATTCCTAAAACTTGTGTTTGCTATGTGCCCAGCATTATATAATACTAAGCATCTTGCATTTTAACTCATATAATCTTCATAAAAATATAAGGAAAGTGCTGTTGCTATCCTTATTTTACAGAAAAGCAAACAGGCTCAGAGACGTTAGGTAATTTGCTAAAGCCCACGGATAATGAGCAGTAGAAATGGGAGGAAAACCCAGGCTTTCCAGCTCCAGAGCTCATGGTTAGTGCTCTTAACCACTATGATATATTTTTGTATACAGAGGCAATTATTATTTTGACTATGAAATGTTAAAAATACCAAGAAGAATGCAAAGAATAACATCATGAAGGTCCATGAATCCACCATTCATCTCTACTAATTTCCAGTATTTTGCCTTGCTTACTTCATTTTTCTTAAAAAGAAAAGAAGTTACAGATATGATGGAAATCCCCTTGTGTACTGTACCCTGAGACAACGACTGAATTCGGGTTTCTCTTTTCCAGGCGTGTATTTATATTATTAAAGCATTTGTAGATGTCTAACAATATGTAACAGTGTTTTACATGTTTTCAAACTTGTATAACTAGTGTCATTTTTACAGGTTGCTTTTACATTTAACATTATATTTTTGAGATTTTATCTTTGTTAATTCCACATAATTTTAAGTTCATTTATTTGAAATACCATGTCAGGCTGGGTGCAGCGGCTCGCGCCTGTAATCCCAGCATTTTGGGAGTCTGAGGCAGGTGGATCACTTGAGGCCAGGAGTTAGAGACCAGCCTGGCCAACATGAGGAAACCCTGTCTCTACTAAAAATACAAAACTTTGCCAGGTGTGGTGGCGGGTGCCTGTAATCCCAGCTACTCAGGTGGCTGAGAATCTCTTGAACCTGGGAGGTGGAGTTTGCAATGAGCTGAGATCACCCCACTGCACTCCTGCCTGGGTGACAGAGTGATGTTGTCTCAAAAATAAATAAAATAAAATATCATATCATAAAATATTATATTATATATCTTTAAAATACTACTATATAGTATTCCATTCTATGAATAATATACGATGTTTGAATTTCCTAGTTTTTGAAAATATTTTGCTATTACAGACAATGCTGCAATGAACTTTCTTGAGCACATCCTTTTTTGCGCTTGTAGGAGAATTTCTTTTTTTTTTTTGAAACAGGGTCTTGCTCTGTTGCCCAGGCTTTGGTGCAGTGCCATGATCATAGCTCACTGCAGCCTCAAACTTTTGGGCTCAAGTGATCCACCTACCTCAAGCTCCCAAGTAGGTGGGACTACAGGCACACACCACCACTTCTGCCTATTTTTGTTATTAATATTTTTTGTAGAGATGGGGTCTTACTGTGTTGCCCAGGCTGGTCTCTACGTATCCTCCTGCCTTGGCCTCCCAAAGCTCTGGGATGACAAGTATGAGCCACGATGCCTGGCCTCCTAAGAGAAGTTTTAGAAGGGGCATTGCTGGGGTGAAGGGCAGGCCCATTTTCAGCTTCATCTCATTAAATTCCACTCCAAAGGAGTTGACCAGTTGTACTTCTACCAGCAGCATGTGAAAGTCCTGTGACTCTACATCTTCCCAAGACTTGCTGTTGTTAATGTTTGTGTCTGAAATAATTTCTTATTGTTATTTTAATTGCATTTCCTGATTACTAGGACCGTTGAATATTGTTACAATTTTCATTTGTTTCTTCTGAAAATGTCCTATTTACTTGTGTCCGTTTGATTGGTTTGGCCTTTTCTTAATTGATTTTTATAAATTTTAAAAATTAACAGTAAAATTGACTTTTTAAAGGAGGGGATATGTATAGCTCTGAGTTTTGTTTTGTTTTGTTTTGTTTTGAGATGGAGTTTCGCTCTTGTCGCCCAGGCTGGAGTGCACGATCTCGGCTCACTGCAACCTCCGCCTTCTGGGTTCAAGCGATCCTCCTGCCTCAGACTCCTGAGTAGCTGGGATTACAGACGCGTGACCCCAAGCCTGGCTAGTTTTTGTATTTTTAGTAGAGACGAGGTTTCACCATGTTGGCCAGGCTGGGCTTGAGCTCCTGACTTCAGGCAGTCCACCTGCTTCAGCCTCCCAAAGTGCTGGGATTACAGGTGTGAACCATCGCGCCCAGCCTAGTTGTGAGTTTTAGCACATCTAGATTCATGTCACCACTGTAGCAAGCAGGATGCAGAACAATTCTATTACCCCAAGAAATGATCAGAATATTTTAACTATTCATTAAAATGAATTCAATTTTTTGGCTTTATAGCTTTCAAGAAATTGGTTCATTTTATGTAAGTCATCAAATTTGTATCTGTGTAGAGTGTTTGTACTATTCTCTTATTATTCTTTAAATGTCTGTGGTGTCTGTAGTGATATCTTCTCTTTTGTTCCAGATACAGGTAATATGTTTCCCTTTCCCTACTTTTTTGGTTAATCTGGCTAGAGGATTATCAATTTTATGGATGTTTTCAAAGAAGTAGCTTTGGTTTTATTGATGTTCTTCATTGTTATTGTTTTTAAGTTTATTGGTTTCACTCTTATGTTTATTCTTTCCTTCTGATTGTTTTGAGTTTATATTGGTTTTGTTTTTCTAGCTTTTCAATGTGGAAACTTATGATATTGATTTAAGATTTTTTCTTTTAAGATAAGCATTTAATAATATGTATTTCCCTCTATGCACTGCCTTAGCTGCATCCCACAAATTTTATATTGTATTTTTCATTCACTTCAAAGTGTTTTCTAATTCCCCTTGAAACTTTCTTTTTGACATATAGATTACTATGTTGTTTAATTTCCAAGTGTTTGGGATTTTTCAGTTATCTTTTCGTTATTGGTTGCTAATTTAATTTTATTATGATCTGAGAACATACTTTGTATGATTTCAAGGCTATTGCACTTATTAAGGTTTGTTTTATGACCTTGGATATAATTTATCATAGTGAATGTACCATGTGCATTTCGGAAGAATGTATATTCTGTTCTTGTTGGGTGGGCATAGTGTTCTGTAAATGTCAATTGAATACAGTTGGTAGATGAAATAGTTCAACTCTTTATATTTGCTGATTTTATGTTGGCTTGTCCTATCTGTTACTATGAATGGAGTGTTGAAATCTCTAACTATAATTGCGGACTTGTCCAGTTCTTCCAATTCTATCAGCTTTTGCTGTGTGTATTTTGAAGCTCTTTTGTTAGGTGCATACACATCTAAAATTGTTATCTCTTCTTGGGGAATGGACTTTGTTTTTTTTGGAGACAGAGTCTCACTCTGTCACCCAGGCTGGAGTTCAGTGGCATGATCTCAGCTCACTGCAACCTCTGCCCCCTGGGTTCAAGCAATTCTCCTGCCTCAGCCTCCCGAGTAGCTGGGATTACAGGTGCCTGCCACCACACCTGGCTAATTTTTGTATTTTTAGTAGAGATGGGGTTTTGACATGTTGGCCAGGCTGGTCTCAAACTCCTGACCTCAGGTCATCCACCTGCATAGGCCTCCCAAAGTGCTGGGATTACAGGTGTGAGCCACCACACCTGGCTGACTGTTTTATTTTTTATTTTTATTTTATTTATTTATTTATTTGAGACAGAGTCCCACTCTGTTGCCCAGGCTGGAGTGCAGTGGTGCTATCTCAGCTTACTGCAACCTCTGCTTCCTGGGTTCAAGCGATTCTTCTGCCTCAGCCTCCCGAGTAGCTAGGATTACCCGCACGCACCATCTCGCCCTGCTAATTTTTGTATTTTTAGTAGAGACGGGGTTTCACCATGTTGGCCAGACTGGTCTCGAACTCCTGACCTCAAGTGATCCACCCACCTTGGCCTCCCAAAGTGCTGGGATTACAGGTGTAAGCCACCGGGCCCCACTGGGCTGACTCTTTTATTATTATGTATTGCCTCTCTTTATCTCTGGAAATTATCTTTGCTCTAAAGTCTCTTTTGTCTAATATTAATATAGGCACTTCAACTTTCTTTTGATTAGTGCTTGCGTGGTATATCTTTTCCCATTGTTTTATTTTTAACCTACTTGTATTATAAAATTGTAGATGGTAAATAGTTGGGTCTGTTTTTGTTTGCTTTAAAATCCACTCTGGGCCAGGTGCAGTGGCTCATGCCTGTAATCCCAGCACTTTGGGAGGCCAAGGCAGGTGGATCACTTGAGGTCGGGAGTTCGAGACCAGCCTGACCAATATGGAGAAACCCCGTCTCTACTAAAAATACAAAAATTAGCTGGACGTGGTGGTGCATGCCTGTAATCCCAGCTACTCGGGAGGCTGAGGCAGGAGAATCACTTGAACCTGGGAGGCGGAGGTTGTGGTGAGCAGAGATTGCGTCATTGCATTCCAGCCTGGGTAACAAGAGCAAAACTCTGTCTCAAAAAAAAAAAAAAAAAATCCAATCTGATAATCTCTTTTGGATCACTTTATTTCATGTAAATATCAATATGTTTGAAATTAGGTCTCCCTTTTTAGTATTTGTTTTCTGTTTGTTCTGTTTTTAAAATTCCTGTTTCCTCTTTCTTGACTTCTTTTGGATTATTTGATTTTTTTTTTTTGTATTTCATTTTAATTAATTTATTTATTTTTTTTATATATTTTTTTGTCTCCTTTGAGACAAGGTCTTATTCCCATTGCCCAGGCTGGAGTGCAGTGGCGTGATCAAAGCTCACCGCAGCCTTCACTTCCCGGGCTCAGGTGATTCACCCACCTCAGCCTACTGAGCAGATGGGACTACAGGCCCACACCACTACACTTGGCTAATTTTTAGTTTTTTTTGTTTGTTTGTTTTTTTTTTTTGAGACAGAATCTTGCTCTGTTGCCCAGGCTGGAGTGCAGTGGCATGATCTCAGCTCACTGCAGGCTCCGCCTCCCGGGTTCACGCCATTCTCCTGCCCCAGCCTCACGAGTAGCTGGGACTATAGGCGCCCGCCACCATGCCCGGCCAATTTTTTGTATTTTTATTAGAGATGGGATTTCACCATTTTAGCTAGGATGGTCTCAATCTCCTGACCTTGTGATCCACCTGCCTCGGCCTCCCAAAGTGCTGGGATTACAGGCGTAAGCCACTGAACCCGGCCAATAGTATTAGAGATGGGGTTTCACCATGTTGCCCAGGCTGGTCTGGAATTCCTGGGCTCAAACTACCCACCCGTCTTGGCCTACCAAAGTGCTGGGATTACAGGTATGAGCCACTGCACCTGGCTATCTGCTGAGTTTTAACCACATCTTCCATTGTATAGTTTAACTTTTTTTTTGGCTGGGCGTGGTGGCTCACACCTGTAATCCCAGCATTTTGGGAGGCCGAGGCAGGTGGATAGTTTGAGGCCAGGAGTTTGAGACCAGCCTGGCCAACATAGCAAAACCCTGTCTCTACTAAAAAATACAAAAATTAGCTGGGCCTGGTAGCACGCGCCTGTAGTCCCAGCTACTCAGGAGGCTGAGGCACGAGAATCGCTTGAACTCAGGAGGTGGAGGTTTCGGTGAGCTGAGATCATGCCACTGCACTCCAGCCTGGGCAACAGAGTGAGACTCTGTCTCAAAAAAAAAATTTTTTTTAAATAGGTTGTTCTATAATATTATGATATATATACCTAATATTTCATAGTCTACTTAGAATTCATATTTTACCACTCCATGTGGAATGTAGGAACCTTACCACCACGTGGGTTTCTTTACCCTCCCCCTTTCTGCTTATAGTTGTTAACTATATTATATTTACATACATCAAAAACTCTTTAAACCATGAGATAATTTTTTTTTTTTTTTGAGACAGGCTCTTGCTCTGTCATCCAGGCTGGAGTGCAGTGGTGCAGTCATGACTCACTGCAGCCTCTACTTTTGAGGCTAAAGTGATCCTCCACCTCAGCCTCCCAAGTAGCTGGGATTAACAGGTATGCACCACCAAACCCAGCTAATTAAAACAATTTTATTTTTGTAGAGATGGTCTCTCTATGTTGCCCAGGCTTGTCTCAAACTCCTAGGCTCAAGTGATTCTTAGCCTCCCAAAGTGCTGGGAATATAGGTGTGAGCCACTGCGCCTGGCCATGATATAATTTTTTAAATTTTATTTTTAATTATTACAGGTACATAGTAGTTGTATATATTTATGGAGTATTTTTTTTTTGTAGAGATAGGGTCTTGCTTTGTTGTCCAGGCTGAAGCGCAGTGGCACGATCACAACTCACTGCAGCCTTAAACTTCTGGGCTTCATTGATCCTCCTGCCTCAGCCTTCCAAGTACCTGGGACAATAGGCTCACGCTGTCATACCAGGCTGGCTAATTTTTAACATTTTTTGTAGAGACAGTGTGTCACTATGTTGTCCAGGCTGGTCTTGAACTCCTGGCCTCAGGTGATCCCCCTGCCTTGGCCTCCTAAGGTGCTGGGATTACAGGCATGAGCCACTGTGCCCAGCCTGCATGTAATGTTTTCATAGAGGCATACAATGTATAATGATCAAATCAGGGTAAATAGGGTATCCATCCTCTCAAGACTTTTTCATTTTTTTTGTTAGAAACTTTCCAATGTCACTCTTTTAGTTATTTAAGAATATACAATAAATTGTTAACTAGAGTCACCCTATTGCCCTATTGTGCTACCAAATACTTGATCTTATT
The DNA here is from genome assembly GCF_028885655.2 of Pongo abelii. Taxonomy (NCBI): domain Eukaryota; kingdom Metazoa; phylum Chordata; class Mammalia; order Primates; family Hominidae; genus Pongo; species Pongo abelii. The sequence goes on from NC_071992.2 coordinate 40,493,229, forward strand.
CATGCTCTCCAACTGTATTTTTGTACCCATTAACCATCTCTGCTTTATCTCCCACTTCCCATTATCCTTTCATCCTCTATCTCCATTCATTCAGGTTTTTTTTTTTTTTTTTAACTTGTTATATATGAGAACATGTGGTATTTGTCTTTCTGTGCCTGGCTTATTTCACTTAACATATTGTCTTCCAGTTGGTGGGTGCAGCGCACCAGCATGGCACATGTATACATATGTAACTTACCTGCACGTTGCGCACATGTACCATAGAGCCTAAAGTATAATAATAATAATAATAATAATAATAATAAAAAGAAAAAAATAAAATAAAAAAAACAAAAAACAAAAAACATATTGTCTTCCAGTTTCATCCATGTTGTTGAAAATGACAAGATTTTTTTTTTTTTTTGGAGAAAGAGTCTTCTTTGTCTCCCAGGCTGTAGTGCAGAGGCGCAATCTCTGCTCACTGCTACCTCCGCCTCCTGGGTCAAGTGATTCTCCTGCTTCAGCCTCCTGAGTAGCTGGGATTGCAGGCACCTGCCGCCACGCCTGGCTAATTTTTGTATTTTTAGTACAGATGGGGTTTCACCATATTGGCCAGGCTGGTCTTGAACTCCTGACCTCGTGATCCATCCACCTTGGCCTCCCAAAGTGCTGGGATTGCAGGCATGGGCCACCACGCCTGGCCTAAGATTTCATTTTTTATTGCTGAATAATATTCAATTGTATATTTGTGCCACATTTTCTTTCTCTGTTGTCCAGGTTGGAGTGCTGTGGCACGATGTTGGTTTACTGCAACCTCGGCCTCCCAGGAGGCCTTAGCCTCCTGAGTAGCTGGGATTACAGGCATGTATCACCACGCCCAGCTAATTTTTGTATTTTTAGCAGAGATGGGGTTTCACCATATTGGCCAGGCTGGTCTCAAACTCCTGACCTCAAGTGATCCTCCCTCCTTAACCTCCCAAAGTGCTGGGATTACAGGCATGAGCCATCATGCCCAGCCCACATTTTCTTTATCTGTTCATCTGTTGGTGGACATTTAATTTGCTTCCATATCTTGGCTATTGTGAGTAGTGCTGCAATAACCATGGGAATGCAGATATCTCTTCAATATACTGACTTCGTGTCTTTTGGATAGATGCTCAGCAATAAGATTGCTGAATCCTATGGTAGTTCTACTTTCAGTTTTTTGAGGAGCCTCCATACTATTCTCCAGGGTGGTTGTACTAGTTTATATTTCTACCAACAGTGTAGAAGGGTTCCCCTTTCTCCATGTCCTTGCCAGCATTCATTATTGCGTGTCTTTTGGATAAAAGCCATTTTAACTGGGGTGAGATGATATCTTATTGTAGTTTTGATTTGCATTTCTCTGATTATTAGTGATGTTGAGCATTTTTTCTTATGTCTGTTGGTCATACATTTGAGAAGTGTCTATTCATATCTTTAGCTTATTCTAAAATTGGATTGTTTTTCTCCAGTGGAGTTGTTTGAGCTCCTTATATATTCTGGTTATTAATTCTTTTTCAGATGGGTAGTTTGCAAATATTTTCTCTCATTCTGTGGCTTGTTTCTTCACTTAGTTTCCTTTTCTCTTCACTGTTTCCTTTGCTGTGCAGAAACTTTTTAGCTTGACGTGATCCCATTTGTCCATTTTTGCTTTGGTTGCCTGTGCTTTTAAGGTCTCATGATATAATTTTTGCTTTCAATTGTCATACGTAGGGGCAGAGGGAAAGCTTCCCTTTTGTTCTCTCTAAAGATTTGCTAAAGGCTGGGCGCGGTGGCTCACGCCTGTAATCCTAGCACTTTGGGAGGCTGAGGTGGGTGGATTGCCTGAGCTCAAGAGTTCGAGACCAGCCTGAGCAACACGCGGAAACCCTGTCTCTATTAAAATACAAAAAATTAGCTGAGTGTGGCGGCATGCACCTGTAATCCCAGCTACTCGGGAGGCTGAGACAGGAAGATTGCTTGAACCCAGGAGGCAGAGGTTGCAGTGAGCCAGGATTGCCCAACTGCATTCCAGCCTGGGTGACAGAGCGAGACTCCATCTCAAAAAAAAAAAAAAAAAGATTTGCTAAAATAACTGACAATACACAGATTAATAGGAGAAAAAGGCATATAAATTTATTAACATACAAAAACATGGGTACAATATTAAATATGAGACCCAAAGAAGGGCCAGATGATTGAGGCTTATATATCCGCTTCATAGGGAAGAGGGAGATGGGGAAAATGCAGGGGTTGTTAATGATTTTTAGGGGAAATGAATGGGCCCAGGAGGCTCAGACATGATCTTGTAAATGATTCTCCTAGGAAACTAAACCACGCCAGCAAGTTACCGGAAGGTGAGGGGTGAAACTTAACCTGGTAGATAAAGCCTCCCAGGTTATCTCTTGGCACTGCCTCAGAGGACTAGATGAAGAGTCATCTGACTTTAGTCTTGATTCTTCTCTGGTGGTTAATCTTTTCTGATTATTTGATGAGATTCCTAGGAAGGGGATCTTTAGACAATTGCATTTCTTTTGGAAAGAAGTTTCCTTAGTCAGATAAGGAAATTCTAGGGGAAGTCTCTAGGGGGATACAGACTCCAGAAGTCTCTAGAAGTCTCTAGGCAGATAGAAACAGATGAGGCCAGAAAGGCCTTATTCTGAGGTAGCTTCTAAGTCCTTTCTATTTTAGTTCAAAGTGGTCAGCATACCAAAGTGCCATACTTTTGAGGTGTCGTTTTCTGAGCCCCAACATATACATATTATAAAGAATTTAAGATAAAAATAGTCTATTATATTTAACCAGATTTTTACCATTTTTGTTTCTCTGTCTTCATTCTTGATGTTCTAAATTTCTTTCAGGTATCCTCTTTCTTCCGTTTGAAGAACTTTCTTTAGTATTTATTTTACAACAGGTCTACTAATGACAAATTCTCTTGATTTTTCACTTGAGAACACCTTTATTTCCCTCTCATTCTTGAAGAATATTTTCATTGGATATAGAATTCTTTTAAAAAATTGTCACATAATATATAACTCACCATTTTAACAATTTTAAAGTGTACAGTTCAGTGGCTTTTGGTATTTTCATAATGTTGTGCAACCATCACTATTATCTAATTCTGGAAGATTTCATCACCTGAAAACTCTGTACCCATGAAGCAGTCATTCCTGATTTCCCCCCGCTCCCTAGCCCCAGCAACCCCTCAGCTGCTCTTCATTTCTGTGGATTTGTTTATTCTGGATATTTCATTAAATGGAATAAACAATATGTTGCCTTTTTTTCTCTGGCTTCTTTCACTTAGCATGTTCTTTTCTTTTCTTTTTTTTTTTTTTTTTTTTTTTTTTAGGGGGGAGAGATCTCACTCTGTCACCCAGGCTGGAGTGCAGTGGTGCAATCTCGCGTCACTGCAACCTCAACCTCCTGGGTTCAAGCAATTCTTCTGCCTCAGCCTCCTGAGTAGCTGGGACTACAGGTATACATCGCCATGCCCAACTAATTTTTTTGTATTTTAGTAGAGACGGGGTTTCACCGTGTTGCCCAGGCTGGTCTCGAACTCCTGAGCTCAGGCAATCCGCACACCTTGGCCTCCCAAAGTGCTAGGATTACAGGAGTGAGCCACTGCACCCGGCCAGGATGTTCCCCTCCCCTCCCCTCCCCTCCCCTCCCCTCCCCTTCCCCTCCCCGGCTCCATTCCCCACCCCTCCCTTCCCCTCCCTTTCTCTCCTCTCCTGTCTTCTTTCTCTTTTCTGTTTTTTCTTTTCTTTCTGAGACAGGGTCTGCTCTGTCACCCAGGCTAGAGTGCAGTGGCGCGATCTCAGCTCTCTGCAGCCTCGACCTCCCAGGCTCAAGTGACCCGCCCACCTCTGCCGCCTAACATGCGGGGATTACAGACATGAACCACTGCACCCAGCCACTTGGCATGTTTTAAAAGTTCGTCCATTTTGGCATTTATCAGCATTTCATTTTTTATGATTGAATAATATTCCATTGTAGAAATATACCATATTTTGTTTATCCATTCATCAGCTGATGGACATTTGAGTAGTTTCTTCCTTTTGGCTATTATAAATAATGCTGCTATGAGCAATCCTGTACAAGTTTTTGTTTGAACACCTGTTTTCAATTCTCTTGGTTGTATACCTGGGGTTGAATTGCTAGGTCATATGTATGTTTAAATTTTCAAACATCCTATGTTTAACTTTTTGAGGAACTGCCAAACTGTTTTCTTTTTTCTTTTTTTTTTTTTTGAGACGGAGTCTCGCTCTATCACCCAGGCTGGGGTGCAGTGGCGCGATCTCGGCTCACTGTAAGCTCTGCCTCCCGGGTTCACGCCATTCTCCTGCCTCAGCCTCCCGAGTAGCTGGGACTACAGTTGCCCACCACCACGCCCGGCTAATTTTTTTTTTGTATTTTTAGTAGAGACAGGGTTTCACCGTGTTAGCCAGGATGGTCTTGATCTCCTGACCTCGTGATCCACCTGCCTCGGCCTCCCAAAGTGCTGGGATTACAGGCGTGAGCCACCACGCCCAGCCCTGCCAAACTGTTTTCTGTAGTAGCTGCACCATCCCACATTCTCACCAACAATGTATGATGGTTTCAATTTCTCTACATCCTCACCAGCACTTAGTATTTTTTGTTTTGTTTTTTGATTATAGCCATCCTAATGGGTGTGAAGTGGCATTTTATTGTTTTTTTAATTTGCATTTCCCTAATAATTAATGATGTTGAGCATCTTTTCATGTGCTTATTGGTCATTTGTGTATCTTCCTTAGAGAAATGTCTGTTCTAGTCTTTTGCCCAATTTTTTTTTTTTTTTTTTTTTTTTTGAGACAGGGTCTGGCTCTGTTGCCCAGGCTAGAGTGCAGTGACACAATCACGGCTCACTGCATCCTTGACCTCCCCAGGCTCAGGTGATCCTCCCACCTCAGCCTTCTGAGTAGCTGGGACTACAGGCAGCACGCCACCATGCCTGGCTAATTTTTTCGTATTTTTTTTAGAGACAGGGTTTCACCATGTTGCCCAGGCTGGTCTGAAACTCCTAGGTTCAAGCGATCCACCTGCTTTGGCCTCCTAAAATGTTGGGATTATAGGTATGAGCCACCATGCCCGGCCTCTTTTGCCCAATTTTGAATGAGATTATTTGTTTTTTGTTGTGGAGGTTTATTTTTATTTTTTAATATTAACTTTTTGTTGAGACAGGATCTCCCTATGTTGCCCAGGCTGGTCTGAAATTCCCGGGCTCAAGTAATCCTGCTGCCTCAGCTTCCCAAACTGTTGTGATTACAGGTGTGAGCCACTGCACCCAAACTATCGTTGAGTTTTAAGAGTTCTTTATATATCCTGAATACTAGATATATGATTTATAGATTTATAAACGTATGTCTAGCTCTGTTTCCCCAGTCTATAGGCTGTATTTTTATTTTCTTGATAGAGTCTTTTTTTTTTTTTTTTTTTGAGACAGAGTCTTGCTCCATCGCCCAGGCTATAGTGCAGTGGTGCGATTTTGGCTCACTGCAACCTCCATCTCCCAGGTTCAAGTGATTCTCCTGCCTCAGCCTTCCGAGTAGCTGAGACTACAGGCATGCACCACCATGCCCAGCTAATTTTTGTATTTTAGAGATGGGGTTTCGTCATGTTGGCCAGGCTGGTCTTGAACTCCTGACCTCAGGTGATCTGCCCACGTCCACCTCCCAAAGTGCTGTGATTACAGGCATGAGTCACCGCACCTGGCCTGATATAGTGTCTTTTGATGTGCAAAAAAGTTTTTTATTTTAATATAATTCAGTTTACCCATTTTTAACTTTGTTGCTTGTGCTTTTAGTGTCATATCAAAGTCTCCATGCGAAATCCAAGGTCACAGAGATTTACAGCTGTGTTTTATCCTAAGAGATGTATAGATCTAGTGCTTGTATTTAGGTCTTTGGTCCAACTTGAGTTAATTTTTGTATATGGTGCGAGGTAAGGGCTCAACTCCATTCTTCTGCATCTGATTATCTAGTTGTCCCAGCAACATTTGTTAAGGGTGATTTTTTTTCCCATTGAATGATCTTGACACCCTTGTTAAAAATCTATTGACTATGGCTGTGTGGGTTTATTTCTGGACTCTCTGTTTTAGTCCATTGATCAGTATGTTTATCCTTATGCCAGTACTACACTATTTTGATTACTGTAGCTTTGTAGCAAGTTTTGAAATCAGGACGTGTGTCTTCTGGCTTGTTTAATTTCAAAATTGATTTGGCTATTCGGGGTCCCTTGTGATTTCATATACATTTTAGAATCAGCTTGTCTATTTATGCACAAAAAGTACAGATGAAATAGTCATAGTGATTGCATCAAATTGGATATTATCAGTTCATAGATTTTTCCTTTTAGCACTTTAAAAATGTCATTCCTCTCCCTTCTGCCTTCCGTGGTTTCTGATGAGAAATCTGCAGTCATTCAAATTAGAGAGTGATAAGCAATGGAAATGTACCCTGCATTCTCAAGACCACAGCTCCTCTGTTTTCTTCTGAGTTTTAGACACCTGCCAGTATTGTGCCTCTATTGTGATAGTGACTGGGGGCTGAAATGGGAGAGCACAAAAAAAGAGAAGAAAAAACAAAAGCAAAATAGAGGACTCTTTCTAACTCTTAGTGGTTCCCTTTTATCCTTTCTCACACTAGAAAAAGTTTTCTCTTGGTTTTCCTTTCTGTACTCATCTGATGTGTACTCCTGGGTGATACTGAAGGAAAACAAATGGTAAACATCCCACTGGTTGGGTGGAACTTTGAACTCTGGTATCCTTCCCCAGTTGGCCTATTACCATTTACTTTTCAGTGTGCTCAGATAGTTAGCTGCTGCCTATGCAGCCTGGCCAGGGTTTATAGTTGTGTTCCATGGGACAGACAAGGTAGTGCATGCTTACTCCATCTTGCTGGAACTGGACACTCTCTTAAATTGATCTTTAAGGGGTCCTTATAAAATATGGATGCTAACCTCTTTGTCACTGAGTATACTGCACACATCTTCTCCCAGTCCTTGTCTTTAAATTTCTTTCTTTCTTTTTTTTTTTTTGAGATGGAGTTTTGCTCTGTCACCCAGGCTGGAGTGCAGTGGCGCGATCTCGGCTCACTGCAAGCTATGCCTCCTGGGTTCATGCCATTCTTCTGCCTTAGCCTCCCGAGTAGCTACAGGTGCCCGCCACCACACCCGGCTAATTTTTTGTATTTTTAATAGAGACGGGGTATTACCATGTTAGCCAGGATGGTCACGATCTCCTGACCTTGTGATCCACCCGTCTCGGCCTCCCAAAGTGCTGGAATTACATGCTTGAGCCACCGTGCCCGGCCAATCTTGTCTTTAAATTTTTATAAGTTATCTCGTGTGTCTGTGTCTGTGTGTGTGTGTGTGTGTGTGTGTGTGTGTATAGCCTCCCGAGTAGCTGGGACTACAGGCGCATGTCACTATGCCCAGCTTTTTCATTTTTTGTAGAGACAGGGTCTCACTATGTTGCCCAGTCTGGTCATGAACTCCTGGCCTCAAGCAATCTTCCTGCCTCGGCTTTCCAAAGTGCTGAGATTCCAGGCATAAGCCACTGTGCTCACTTGCAATTTTTTTTTTTTTTTTTTTTGAGATGAAGTCTTGCTTTGTCACCCAGGCTGGAGTGCAGTGGCGCGATCTTGGGTCACTGCAACCTCCACCTTCTGGGCTCAAACGATTCTCCTGCCTCAGCCTCCCTAGTAGCTGGGATTACAGGCATGTGGCACCACGCCTGGCTAATTTTTGTATTTTTAGTAGAGTTGAGGTTTCGCCATGTTGGCCAGCTGGTCTTGAACTCCTGACCTCAGGTGATCCACCCACCTCAGCCTCCCAAATTGCTGGGATTACAGGCGTGAGCCACTGCGCCCAGCTGCATCTTTAGATAAGATTTAAAAAAGAAAAATAACCATAGTACCATTATCAAACCTAAACACATTTAAAAATAATTCCTTCGCATTAACTATATACTCCATGTCTACACGTTCAACTGTGTTGTTTTAGCAAATATTTTTTCTTCATCCATTGTGTTAAGTGGATTTTTTCTCCTTTAATTTGTTAAAGTAGTATACTTTGCTAGATTTTTTTTTTTTTTTTTTGAGATGGAGTCTTGCTCTGTTGCCCGGGCTAGAGTGCAGTGGTGCAATCTCGGCTCACTGCAAGCTCTGCCTCCCGGGTTCATGTCATTCTCCTGCCTCAGCCTCCCAAGTAGCTGGGACTACAGGTGCCCGCCACCACTCCTGGCTAATTTTTTTTTTGTATTTTTTAGTAGAGATGGGGTTTCACCATATTAGCCAGGATGATCTCAATCTCCTGACCTCGTGATCTGCCCGCCTCGGCCTCCCAAAGTGCTGGGATTACAGGTGTGAGCCACCGTGCCGGCCTAATAGATTTTCTTATGTCAAACATTCCATTTTTGAATTCCAGAAATTAAACACAACTAGGTCATGGTATATGTATCTTTCCTTGAATATGCTAGTATTTCATTTGGAAGCTCTGCATCTATGATCATAAATGATATTGCTCTACTGTATTTTTTATTCTGTTTATGAGGTTTTGATACTATAGTTAAGATCCTAATGAAGCGAGTTGAGTAGCTGTATTTCTTAGAGTAAAAGCTAAGCTCCTATAACAACAACAACAACAACAAAAACCCCAAATATGGTTGTTTAAATAAGATGGAAGTGTACTTCTTGCTCACAGTCTAGAAATGAATGGTCCAGGCTGGTGGGGCAATTCTGCTCGGTGTAGTCATTTGGAGACCTGAGGGTTTCCCGTTTTGTTTCTCTGCCATCTCCTAAAGGTGTTTGTCTTCATCTACACGGCGATGCAGGTTCAGCTCTGTATGTGTGCAGCCCTCAGGAAAGGGAGGATAGGAAAGAGGAGGGTGAGCAATTTCCTTTGAAACAAATGTTGTCCCCTTGATTCATATGTTCAAGTTTTAACTCCCAGTAACTCAAAATGTGACCTTATTTGAAAATAGGTCATTACAGATACAATTAGTTAAAGTGATATTAGAGTAGGGTGGGCCTCTAATCCAATGTGACTGGTGTCCTTATAAAAAGAGGCAATTTGGGCCAGGCACAGTGGTTCATACCTGTAATCCCAGCAGTTTGCCAGGCCAAGGAGGGAGGATCACTTGCGGCCAGAAGTTGGAGACCAGCCTGGGCAACAGAACAAGATCCCATCTTTACTAACAATAAAAATTAAAAAAAAAAATTAGCTGGGTGTGGTGGCACATGCCTGTAGATCCAAGCTACTTGGGAGGCTGAGGTGGGAGAATCCCTTTAGCCTGGGAGGTTGAGGCTGCAGTGAACCATGATGGTAATACTGCACTCCAGCCTGGGTGACAGAGTGAGACCCCATCTCAAATTAAAAAAAAAAAAAGAGGGGTGGGGGGATTTGGACACACCTGAGGGAGAACTCCATGTGAACATGAAGGCAGAGAGACACCAAGGAATGCCACAGATTGCCAGTGCACCACCTGAAGCTAGGACACAGGGTGGAACAGACTCCCCCTCACAATCATCAGAAGGAACCAACCCTACTGACAACTTGATCTTGGACTTCCAGCCTCCAGAACTGTGAGGGAGTACATTTCAGTTGTTAATCCCCCAGTTTGTGACACTTTCTTACAGCAACCCTAGGAATCACCATTTCTCCATAGCAAGTAATGGAGAAATGGCACCATTATTTGCTTATCATCAAAGGTGAGCATTTAGTCAGACACTCTGCAGTTGCAAGGAAGGTTGGAAGATGCAGGCCGTAACTGGGCTATTCTGTGCTCCACAGAAAATCTCACCAGAAGAAGAATTTAGGAGAACAAATGGCACAGGAACAGAAACCTTTTTTTTTTTTTTTGAGAAGGAGTCTCGCTCTGTCGCCCAGGCTGGAGTGCAGTGGCACGATCTCGGCTCATTGTAAGCTCTGCCTCCTGGGTTCATGCCATTCTCTTGCCTCAGCCTCCCGAGTAGCTGGGACTACAGGCGCCCGCCACCGCGCCCAGCTAATTTTTTTGTGTTTTTAGTACAGATGGGGTTTCACCTTGGTCTTGATCTCCTGACCTCGTGATTCCCCCGCCTCGGCCTCCCAAAGTGCTGGGATTACAGGTGTGAGCCATTGCGCCCTGCCACATGTTTTTAAGAGTTTATTTGTGGCCGGGTGCAGTGGCTCACACCTGTAATCCCAGTACTTTGGGAAGCCAAGGCAGTACTTTGGGATCACCTGAGATCAGAAGTTTGAGACCAGTCTGACCAATATGGTGAAACCCCGTCTGTACTAAGAATACAAAAATTAGCCGGCCATGGTGGTGTGCGCCTGTAATCCCAGCTACTCAGGAGGCTGAGAAAGGAGAATGGCTTGAATTCGGGAGGTGGAGGTTGCAGTGAGCCAAGATTGCGCCACTGCACTCCAGCCTGGGCGACAGAAGGAGACTCCATCTCAAAACAAACAAACAAAGAAAGAGTTTATTTGTGCCTTAGTGGTTTAAGAAAATGAGTTTCTAAAACCATCTGGGACAGATATCATTTAGGGAAAGAGACTTTTTTTTTTTTTTTGAGTGGGAGTCTTGCTCTGACTGGAGTGCAGTGGCATGATCTCGGCTCACCGCAATCTCTGCCTCCTGGGTTCAAGTGATTCTCCTGTCTCAGCCTCCTGCATAGCTAGGATTACAGGTGCCTGCCACCATGCCCAGCTAATTTTTGTATTTTTAGTAGAGACAGGGCTTCACCATGTTGGCCAGGCTGGTCTGGAATTCCTGACCTCAGGTGATCCACCTGCCTTGGCCTCCCAGAGTGCTGGGATTACAGGTTTGAGCCACTGTGCCCAGCATAGGGCAAGAGACTTTTGATTACTAGTTCAAAAATTTTGATGGTAATTGGTTTAGCTAGGCTTTCCATTTATTTTTGCATCATTTTAGCTATTTATGCCTAGAAAATTATCCATTTTATCTGAAGTATTTAATACATAAAGCTTTTCACAAAATTTTCAAATATTCTGTGTAAGTGGAAATAGTAATTTTTTATTCCTGATATTGTTGCTAATGCATCCTTTCCTTTTTTTTTTTTTGAGATGGAGTCTTGCTCTGTTGCTCTGTTGCCCAGGCTGGAGTGCAATGGCGCTATCTCGGCTCATTGCAACTTCTGCCCCCCGGGTTCAAGCGATTCTCCTGCCTCAGCCTCCTGAGTAGCTGAGACTACAGGCATGTGCCACCATGCCCAGCTAATTTTTGTATTTTTAGTAGAGGCGGGGTTTCACCATGTTGGCCAGGCTGTTCTCGAACTCTCGACCTCAGGTGATCTGCCCGCCTTAGCCTCCCAAAGTACTGGGATTGCAGGCGTGACCATTATCCTTTCTATTGTTTGTTTTTTGTTTCATTAAGTTCTGATCTTATTTTTTTTAGCTTTATCTTTATATGAAATCACACATACACATAAATTAAAGAGTTAAATTGGTCTATAAAACTTATTATGAAAAACAGCAGTCCCCTACTCCTTGCCTCACATTTCCCTATCTTCAGAGGCAACCTTTTTCAGCTCATTGATTGATGGATTGAGATGGAGTTTTGCTATGTTGCCCAGGCTGGAGTGCAGTGGCTACTCACAGGTGTGATCATAGCGCTAGGCAGCCTAGAGCTCCTGGGCTCAAGTGATCCTCCCACCTCCTTTTTCAACTCTTTCAGCTAGTTTTATTGGTGTTTACCTCTTTCTCTCTAAATAATATGCTTATATTCATTTTTCAACTATAGCTTTTACTTATGGTCTTCCCTCTATGGACAATAAAGCTTTGGCTCTCTTCCACCCCCTTCTCCACCACTACACATACACTATTTTGTCCCTTAATCCCTTCAATACTATAATTTTGATGAGATCAATATCAAATATTTATATTACTATGACTATTGTAACACTAGTCACAGCTGAGCCATGTAGTATATTGTGATTATTTTTCCTTTTCTGCACAACCTTTTATTTTCCCTGGAGTTCATGATTGTCTTCCTTTTTCATTTGCTTCATTTCCTGTATTCTTATTGCTAATTTAGTCCAAGTTATACAAACTTTTTTTTTTTCTTTAATCACCCAGGCTGGAGTGTAGTGGCACGATTTTGGCTCACTGCAACCTCCGCCTCCCAGGTTCAAGTGATTCTCCCACCTCAGTCTCCTGAGTAGCTGGGACTACAGGTGTGCACCACCACACCTGGCTAATTTTTGTATTTTTGTTAGAGATGGGGTTTCACCATGTTGCCCAGACTGGTCTTGAACTCCTGATCTCAGGTGATGTGCCCACCTCAGCCTCTCAAAGTGCTGGGATTACAGGTGTGAGCCACCATGCCTGTCCATGTATAAACCTTCTTTCAGTGCATCCGAACATTAAGTAGTTTATCACTTTTTTTTCTTTTTTCTTTTTTTTTTTTTGAGACAGAGTCTCACTTTGTTGCCCAGGCTGGAGGGTAGTGGCGCGATCTCGGCTCACTGCAACCTCCGCCTCCTGGGTTCAAGTGATTCTCCTGCCTCAGCTTCCCGAGTAGCTGGGACTACAGGCATGTGCCACCATGCCCAGCTAATTTTTGTATTTTTAGTAGAGACAGGGTTTCACCACGTTGGCCAGGCTGGTCTGGAACTCCTGACCTCAGGTGATCTGCCTGCCTCCACCTCCCAAAGTGCTGGGATTACAGGCATGAGCCACCATGCCTGGCCAGTTTATCACTTTTATCTTCTTGAGGAAATCTTTCCTGGAGCATTCTGATCTGCTGCAATCTGGACTGGTTGCCTTCCACACTTATTCACAGCTCTTATCTTGGTGTCCCCTTTCATCATTGTCCTAGGGATTCCCTTCCTCTCTTTCCAGGTTTGGTTTTGTATTCCATAGCTTCCTCTTTTTGTTTTCTTATTTTTGGTAAAACACATCCTTCAGTCACTTCCTGAGAGAAGGTACTCAGGAAATACTCACAAAAATTATTTGTACATGTAAAAATATTTTTTCTCTTATCTTTACATGTGATTGCAACTTTAAGTGTGAAATTTTATGTTAGAAATAATTTTTCCTTTGGAATTTCGAAGGCATTGCTTCATTACTTTCTAGATTCTGTTTTTGCTTTTGAGTGGTCTGAATGAATTCTGATTCTTGATAACTGAGTATATAACTGTTTGTCCCCATCTCTGGATGCTTATAGGATCTTCTTTTTGTCCCTAATGTTCTGAAATTTCATTATAATGTGCTTTGTCATGGATCCATTTTCATCCTTTGTGCTGTGCACTCGGTGGGCTCTTTTGATTGACAAACTTCTGTCCTTTTGTTCTGGGAACACTTTTTGAATTTTTTTTTTTTTTTTTTTTTGAGACGGAGTCTCCCTCTGTCGCCCAGGCTGGAGTGCAGTGGCACAATCTCAGCTCACTGCAAGCTCCACCTCCCGGGTTCACGCCATTCTCCTGCCTCAGCCTCCCGAGTAGCTGGGACTACAGGTGCCCACCATCACGCCTGGCTAATTTTTTGTATTTTTAGTAGAGACGGGGTTTCACCGTGTTAGCCAGGATGGTCTCGATCTCCTGACCTCGTGATGCCCACCTCGGCCTCCCAAAGTGCTGGGATTACAGGTGTGAGCCACCATGCTCGGCCTTGAATTTTTGTTTTTGGTGAATTCCTTCCCTCAGTTTTCCCCCAAGTTCTGTTTCTAGAACTCCTATTTGAATATTGGGCTTCCTGAACTTGTTCTCTAATATTGTGATCTTTTCTTCCTGTTTTACAACTCTGTATTTTTTGGGTCTATTTTATGTGGAAGGGTAGTATATCTTCAAATACAGCCATTTTCTTTTATCAGTAAAAACACAGAAACTACTCTAGGGCCGGGCGCGGTGGCTCACGCCTGTAATCCCAGCACTTTGGGAGGCCGAGGTGGGTGGATCACGAGGTCAGGAGATTGAGACCATCCTGGCTAACACAGTGAAACCCCATTTCTACTAAAAATACAAAAAATTAGCCGGGCCTGGTGGCAGGCACCTGTAGTCCTAGCTACTCGGGAGGCTGAGACAGGAGAATGGTGTGAACCCAGGAGGCGGAGCTTGCAGTGAGCCAAGATCATGCCACTGCACTCCAGCCTGGGCTGGGCGACAAGAGCCAGACTCCGTCTCAAAAAAAAAAAAAAGAAACTATTCTAGGTATTTCAAGCAGAAAGGGATCGAATATAGGGAATTGGGTGCTAACAAAAAGAAAATCAGGGGATGCATGTAACTTTCAGATTGACCACTGTAGCTGTAGTCCAGAGAGTCTAGAAGTTGCTGTTATCATCTATTAATAGATGTCAGCGAACTGGAGGAAATCTCTGCTGGTATCACACTTATCCTGCATCCCTGGGGTCCATGGGTGGCAGGGGAATGGAGTCTAGCCAGACTCTACATAAACTATGTCTGATGGAGTCTAGACACCCACTGCCTCTGCTGGAGGAAGAAAATGACTCATCTCCAATCTCCCTTCCAAATCTCTGGTACAAAGTTTAGAAGAGGGTAGCAAGATGCTAATAGAAACAGAAACAAAAAATAAAAATAAATACACAAAGCTAGCTTCTCTACTGTCCTCTTCTAGATCTCTCTTAGGCTAGAGTCCCTTAATCTACTTATGTCTTGTCTTTCATATTTTTCCTTCTTTTCCTCTTTGTACTTCATTTTGGATAAATTTTTCCATACTGTCTCCCATTTCATCATCTTTTCTCTGACTACACTCAGTCTAGAGTTTAACCTGAATATTGAGGCTTAAAAAATTCAATGGCTATTTTTTGTGTCTAAGATTTCCAGTTTGTTCTTTTTCCTTGAGTTTTTTTTTTTTTTTTTTTTTTTTTGACAGAGTCTCACTCTGTCACCCAGGCTAGAATGCAGTGGTGTGATCTCGGCTCACTGCAACCTCCACCTCCCAGGTTCAAGCAATTCTCCTGCCTCAGCCTCCTGAGTAGCTAGGATTACAGGCATGCACCACCACGCCTGGCTAATTTTGTATTTTTAGAAGAGACAGTGTTTCACCATGTTAGCCAGGGTGGTCTCGAACTCCTGACCTCAGGTGATCCACCCGCCTTGGCCTCCCAAAGTGCTGGGATTACAGGCATGAGCCATCATGCCCGGGCTTTTCCTAATCTTTTTTTTTTTTTTTGAGATGGAGTTCACTCTTGTTGCCCAGGCTGGAGTGCAATGGCACGATCTCGGCTCACTGCAACCTCCACCTCCCGGGTTCAAGCGCTTCTCCTTCCTCAGCCTCCTGAGTAGCTGGGATTACAGGCATGTGCCACCATGCCCGGCTAATTTTGTATTTTTAGTAGAGACAGGGTTTCTCCGTATTGGTCAGGCTGGTCTCGAACTCCTGACCTCAGGTGATCTGCCTGCCTCGGCCTCCCAAAGTGCTGGGATTACAGGCGTGAGCCACCGCGCCCGGCCTTCCTAATCTTTTTTATTCCCATTTCTTCTTGTTCCATTCCTATTTTCATCTAATATTTATTTCTTATTTTTAATATGTTTTTATGATTTCTTTGAGAAATGTAAATGTATATATACTTCAAAACTTATCCTCTATAAAACTGATAGATTTTAGTACCAGTCTATAAAATTGATAGATTTTTATGACTTCTGCTCTATAAAACTGATGTCAACTGGAATGAATTCATGTTGTTTATTGATTTTACTGTCTTTCTTAGCATTAGACTTTTTCATTGTTAAAATGTGTTTTGGAATTTTGATTTGCAGATCCATTTCTAGTGGCAGTTTTCCCGCTTTGATTTGTTTTGTTTTTGTCTTTTTTCTCCTCTTCCTGAATGCGGAGTTTATAGTTTTGTGGTTGCCTCCACCCATTTTCCTAAGCCGCTGTTCCAGCACCAGCTTTTACGTGTTATTTCATGGTTCTTTCTTCTGTGCCAGAATGATGCCAATCCAGATGAGGAGCTGTGGGTGGCTTGGCACAGGTCCTCACTTTGAGGGTGTGCTCTATTTCCACCCCACCTTACCTCACCCTACCCTGGTCTCCAGCATCTAAAAGCAGGGTCTTCCTCTGGGCTTTCTCCCAGGACAACATTTTTCAAGTAAACATTTCTATTGAAATATAACAGATATACAGAAACGCACATGAATCGTAAAGGGGCACCTCTGTGAGTTTTCACAAAGTGAATGCTCCTGTGTAATAAACCCTCAGAGCACAAAAAGAACATTCTTGGCCTCCAGAAGACCCCCGGTGTTCATCTTAGTCACTGCTCTTTCTAAGGTAACTGGGCTCCTGGCTTCTCTAAAACCCCTTGGGACTCAGAGTCCAGCAGCAAGTCAGTCACAGCCCCATTTAGTGATTTTGGGCTCTGTTCTTGCTTCTGGTTCACAGAAAGCTTGCCTTGTTTTTGAGCCCAACTGTGTGTGTTGGGTTATATGGGAAAATGTTGTATTTACTGCTGCTTTGTGGTTGCAACAGAGAACTCACCGCTCCATCTTGACTGGAAGTCCAGCAGAACCTGTTTATGGGACAGTCACTAGTTCTGACCGGAGACCAGGAAATGGCAGCAGATGGGCTGGGTTCAGCGGATGAAAAGCCTTTGTATGCTCCCTAATAAATTCAGACGTTGTCCTCCAGTTAGTGAATGGATGATGAAAGACTGCATGCAGGAAAATGAGATGCTTTGGGATGTGTACATTTTAGAATTATTTCTCTGGCTAAACCAGGGAGGATGGAATGAAGGAGAGCCACACACAAACAGGTTTACCAGCTGGGAGGGAATTTCTGTAATTCGGGTGAGGCATGCCCAGGGTCCATGACGGCAGTGGTCGTGGGGGTGGCAAGATTACAAAAATGAATTTGCCGGGTGCGATGGCTCACACCTGTAGTCCCAGCACTTTGGGAGGCCAAGGCGGGTGGATCACCTGAGGTTGGGAGTTCAAGACCAGCCTGACCAACATGGAGAAACCCCATCTCTACTAAAAATACAACATTAGCCAGGCGTGGTGGTGCATGCCTGTAATCCCAGCTACTCAGGAAAGCTGAGGCAGGAGAATGGCTTGAACCTGGGAGGCGGAGGTTGCAGGGAGCTGAGATCATGCTATTGTACTCCAGCCTGGGCAACAAGAGCAAAAACTCTGTCTCAAAAAGAAAAAAAAAAAGAATGAATTTGGGAGATAAATAGGAGGTGATTGATTGGACGGATGTCAAGGATGACTTTTAGTTTCTGAAAACTGGTGAAAGGTGGTGCAATTTATAGGACTTAAGGAATGCTGGGGATGGAGCAGGTTTCTGGGCATTTATTTCATATGCCAGTTTTGTTAGTGGTTGGCTCTGCATGTCTTCTCCCAAGTTTCTGGTCCCATGACTCATCTGACAGATGCATATTTGTTGAGTCCCTGCTGGTGAGGGCTGGAGCCTGGGGAGATAAGGATGGGGAGGGACATAACTAGGAGACAGGGCCACCTTCAGGCTGGGGCTCTTTGCAGTGGGCATTTGTCAGCGTACAGGAAATGCCTGTGCTCAGATTTCCTGCCCACAAGGTGCGGGGGTGCCAGATCCACCTGAAGCTTGGGCCCCTTTGTGGAAACGAGGGAGAGGGAAGCAGAGAGTCAAGTGCATGAGAAGTAAATAGAGACCCTGAGAAAGAGAGGCAGACCTAGGGGAAAGGAACTCCAGTTTTTCCTTTCTTCTGGTTGGTCAGAGTTCAGTCCTTTGCCCCCACCCTAACACCTTCTGCTTCTAAAGGTCCTTCATTACTTGGGACCCAGCCTCCTACTGCAGCTCTTCCCCAACCACCTCTACAGAAGGGGTAGAGAATTCAGTGGCTCGATACAAATGTATCTTGGCATCTTGTAGTCAGGAGGACAAATTTTGCCTTCTCTGTGATCCTGCAGAAGGCATCTCAGGAGGTCTATCATGTTTCCACCTTCTGATCCTTCTTTCTCTCCACGTACCCCTTAATCTCTTCCCATCATCAAGCCCTCTTTAGCTTGCCTGGGAGCCAGGCTGGGTGTTGCAATCCTCCTGGGCCAGGCTGTTAACTGAGTAGCAATCTGAGCAGGTTCTAGAAGCCCATCCCTGGAGTCTAGGTTTTCCGAGGAGTCAGCTCAGAACCTAGAAGTTCACTCTATGGAGGGTCAAGGTACAGAAACCTGAGAATGGGGAATAAGCTGAAATCTATCACTGCATCTTCCTAGGCCTCAGAAACAGGTGGGTCCTGCTGCTGTGGTCTTCCTCACACTCATTCTTATTGCTGCTTATTTTAGGCAGAAACAATAGTAGGATGCTATGACCTGTGAAATCATAATCCAACCCTTACATTCCGCAGATGAGGCCCAGGGAGATTAAACTGATTTTTCGAGGTCAAACCAGGAACATTCTACTTTGTTATTCCTTCCCCACCCCCACCCCTGGCTCCCAGAGGGCTTTAGGGTCAACTTAGTGAGCTCTAGGGTGCCATTGCCAATCCAGATATTGACGGTCGGCCCTATGGGCAGCGCAGGGTCCGAGTTTGGGGTTTGATCAGAGTCTTAAGTTCAGCGGGTCTCTCCCCTGCAGGCCCCTGCACCTGGGGTTGGGAGAATGAATAAGGACCTTGTCTGGTAGGAATTTCTTTCCTCTGCTGTTTGCTTTGGGTTTTTTCCCTCTCCATTCCTGGCGGCTAACCCAATATTTGGCTTTCTAAATTTCTAAATTTCTGTGAGCACTAAATATATTTCTTCATTTAACCCCCAGAATCATGGTTTCCTACCTGCTTCCCACGACCGGATCCACAGCCTGGAATGAAAACAGAACCCCGAGGGCATCGGCAGCTCAGGGCTGAGGGGGTGGTGGTTCCGGGGAGGGGGAGGAGCAGAGCCAGGGAGGGAGGGTGCACTCACCCACGCTGGGCATCTCAGACATCCTGAGAAAGCAGGAACAGAGGGAGGGGGTAGACGCCTTGGCTTCTTTCCCAACTCCCCGCAGCCGGGGCCCTGCTCCTCCCCTCCCTATCCAAAAGGGGGCCTGGTCCCCACCCACGGCGCCTCTGCACAGCCCCAACAGCCCAGGTGCAGGCCGTGAGCTAGACCTGGGGCGTGGTGAAAGCAAGCAAAACCTGCGCCTGAAGCCCGCTCCGCCACACCTTGCCCCCTGCAGACCCGTCTAGCTGGGCCGCGGCCCTCTTGCACCGACTCTTAGAGGGCTCCCCCACCGCCCTACCCTCCCCACTGTAAACAGTCAAGGCCGCGGTATAGCTGAGCTAAATTGAACTGGTAAATTGAACTGGGCAGTGGAAAATTCCCCTCCGGAGCCTCCCGGGGAGGAGCTCTAAGCAGCTGCTACCGAACCCCAGGGCTTGTTAGGCACCTGGCTTTCAGGTTCTCCACCCACTTAGCCCCCAGCTGGGGAGGAGGTGGCTGTTTCTCTCTCCTTCGGAGCAGGAAGGGAGAGGCGGAGACCCTGCTCCCCAGCCCTGACCTGAGCTAATGTCTGCTAAAACATCTCCTCTTAACTCAGACTTGGTTTTCCAGATTTGGGAGCCGGTGGCAGTACATTCTGTCTCCGTCTGGCTGAGCAGGAAAACAGGAGACAGAGCTTCCTACCACCTGATTTACAGCCTTGGCGTGGTTTTGAGACACAAATCACCCGAGAGAGCGGCTCAGTTGTAGTTCTGCAGATGCGATCCGGTAGGATCACCTGGCAAGATCGCTTTCCGCCGGTGGGGAGGGCCACAGGGCCTGGGAAAAGGCCTCCTCCCAGACTGAAACGCCGCCCACTGCCCATCCCCCGAATGTGTCTGGGACCCCATTGGGCCATGTTGGAGCCTGGGGGATGGACGATGTGGGGGATGTGAGGGCAGGCGGCAGTGGGTCCACAAGTCCTGATGACCAGCAGGGCCATTCCGACCTTCCTCGGTCCGCTCATTCCCTTCCTTGCCTGTACTTGCCTTTGTTTCTTCAACCTGAATCTGTCAAGCACTCCCCAGGCACCAGGCACTGTCGTAGCTGCCCTAGAAGGACACAAGAATAGTAAGTCTCTGGCCCTGCACTTAGTTCCAGATAAAGAGGAACTAGGAATGTAAATGCTTGCAACAAAAGGCTGAATGCAGTTAGTGTCATGACACAGGTATAGATAAGGTGTCCTGGGACTGTAAAGATCTCTCTCAGAGTCAGGGGAGGCTTCCGTGAGGAGGTGACGCTAATGTTCATCAGAACAGAAGACAGGAGATGCCCTGGTGACAGGGCTGACTTGGTTTCGTGGGGATTCTCTGTTTTATCTCCATCTCCAGGACACTTTATCCTTTTAAAATACTTTTTTTTTTTTTTTTGAGATGGAGTCTCTCTCTGTTGTCCAGGCTGGAGTGCAATGGCGCGATCTCAGCTCACTGCAACCTCTGCCTCCCGAGTTCAAGTGATTCTCCTGCCTCAGCCTCTTGAGTAGCTGAGACTACAGGCGCCTGGCACCACGCTCGGCTAATTTTCATATTTTTAGTAGAGATGTGGTTTTGTCATGTTGGCCAAGCTGGTCTCAAACTCTTGATCTTGTGATCCGCCTGCCTCGGCCTCCTAAAGTGTTGGAATTACAGGCGCGAGCCACCGTGCCTGGCCCCTTTTTACTCTTAGATTAGCCATACCCAGGTCTGAGGGTCTTGTCTGTCCTCCCCATACCGTGCTTTTTTTTTTTTTTTTTTTTTTTTTAACATGGGGTCTTGCTATGTTGCCCAGGCTGGTCTCAAACTCCTGGGCTCAGGCAGTCCTCCCACCTCAGCCTCCTGAGTAGCTGAGATGACAGGCGAGAACCACCACACCTTGCTTGTTTGCCCCTGTGTCAGAAGCCATGTGCTTTCTTTGAGGTTGGCATCAGGCCACCATCAGCCCCTTTGCCCTGCCCCCACTACCAATGCTTGGGCTCAGCTGTCCCATTAAAGCGAGGTGTGCCGTGGGCCTCAGCTCAACTCCTAGCTCTTGTGAGAGGGCCACAGGGCTCTTTGGATTAGGCTGCCATGAATTTGGTTGATCCAAAAGATGAGGTTTGGGGGACCCCTTATCTGCTTCCTACTCCTAGAACTGTGTGCTCGTTCTCTGCTCAGGGTGGTCTGCCATGTGATGGACGCCTTGTTTGCCCCCACTCCTTCCATCCGGACCATGAGAAGAGTTCTCCTCTGCTTTCCATGGGACACAGTGTGGGCATGGCTTCACTCCACTCCAGTAGAGGGCTGATACTCAGTAGAGGGTTGATGACGCCCCAGCATGGATCTGGGTGCTGGGCACACTGTGATACAGTGGAGGATCTCCCTGTCCTCAGGTGCTCCCAGCCCACTGACACTTGCGAATTAGCTTTGCACTTGCAATTGTCTTCCCTCCCCACAGGGCAAGGAGGTGGGTCAGTGAGGTGCTATTGCGATTCCCAGTATGGAGACAGGTGGCCCGAAGCTCAGCATCTTAGTGGTTTGCCCACATTCTTGCCATCATCTGGTGGGATTTAGGTTCAAGTCTTACTTTTGCCAGTGTGACCTTGGACAATTTTCTCCTCCATGAAAGACCAACCTCGGTGTGTTACTATCAGATCAACTGTGTGACATAGCATATGTCTGGCACATAGAGGGCATGGTACAAGGCCAGTTTTCCTTCCTTCCTATTATTATTATTATTATTATTATTTTTTTTTTGAGACTGAGTCTTGCTGTGTCGCCCAGGCTGTAGTGCAGTGGCGCAATCTCAGCTCATGGCAATCTCCGCCTCCCAGGTTCAAGCAATTCTCCTGCCTCAGCCTCCCGAGTTGCTGGGATTACAGGCGAGTGCCACCATACCTGGCTAATTTTTGTATTTTTAGTAGAGACGGAGTTTCACCATGTTGGCCAGGCTGGTCCTGAACTCCTGACCTCAGGTGATCCACCCGCCTCGGCCTCCCAAAGTGCTGGGATTGCATCATTCATTCATTTTAGAGACAGGGTCTCACTCGGTTGCCCAGGCTGGAATGCAATGGCACAATCATAGCTCACCACAGCCTCCAACTTCTGGGCTCAATTGATCCTCCTGCCTCAGCCTCCTGAGTAGCTAGGACTGCAGGTGTGTACCACCATGCCTGGCTAGTTTTCAATTTTTTTGTAGAGACGAGGTCTCACTCTTACCTATGCCGGTCTTGAACTCCTGGACTCAAGGGATTTTCCTGCCTTGCTGCCTTGGCCTCCCAAAGTGCTGGGATTACAGGTGTGAGCCACTGCACCCAGCCTGGTTTTCCTTTGCTTGGGTATAGTAGCACATCCCATGTCTATGGAAATGTCCCCAAACATTGATTGAGGTGAAAATTTCTGCTTCCACCCCTCTCCTTTTGCCTTGATTATGAGGATGAGAGGGGAGCGGTAGGGGTTGGGGAGGAAGAGGGTGCAGCCGCAGGGTAGGAGAGACATCTGGGGCTTTACTAACACAGGAACTCCATCCTGGCTCATCCCAGTGGGCGGAGGTCAGGCAAGTTGGTATCCTGCCCCGCCTGCTGGCGGAGGCAGCTTATGGATTTGGTGACAGATTCCTCCCAAGAGATGAATGCAGCAATTGTATGCTTGGTGTAGAAAAGATTCCAGATAGAGGAGATGTTTTCAATGGCAATAACCCTGAGATAGAGTATTTTCACTGAGTCAACAAACAGAGGTATCAGCGCCGGCTCCCTTTGATGGTCCTGTGAGCGCTTGTAAGCCTCCAAAGCTGTTCTTGGCACAGAGGGACCATGTCTAAAAGCTTCCATTCTCTTCTTCATTGGAATCACCCCTCCTGCCTCCTGGAGGGATTCCTAACTCACATTCTTGGACAACAAAGGCAGTTAACGGAATCCTGGTGGGTAAGGTCCCAAAGCAGGGAGACAATTTTCACATAGCTCCATGGATGCCTCCCCCAGGCTCTGCAGTGGTTTTCAAAAACATCTGATGACCAGATTAAAAGGGGTCTCTGAGGAGTTTAAGGGGTTTCATGGGGAGAAAGGCCCTCCTCACCTGGTTATCAGAGTTTAAGAGGATCGCTAAGCACTTGTGGTCTGCAGAGATGGACTTGCAAATGTTTGCTTGGTGGCCGTTGGAAGGCGGAGGCAGGGCGGGTCAGGGATGGGGGTGGAGGGCCCAGAGAAGTCGCGTCTAGGGTTGTTCACAATGATGGGTGGCCGCACGCCAAGGTTTTATTTGATGCTGTTGATCACTAAATGTGAACAAGCAGTGACCACTGGGCATTGTGGCTCACACCTGTAATTCCAGCACTTTGGGAGGCCAAGGTGGGAGGATCACTAGAGCCCAGGAGTTCAAGACAAGCCTGGGAAACATAGGGAGACCCCATATCTTCAAAACATAAAAAAATTAGCCAGGCATGGTGGTGCACACCTGTAGTCCCAAGCTACTAGGGAAGTTGAGGCAGGAGGATTGCTTGAGCCCAGTGGAGTTGAGGCTGCAGTGAGCCAAAATGGTGCCACTGTACTCCAGCCTGGGTGACACAGCAAGACCCTGTCTCTAAAAAAGAAAAAGCAACGACTGTGAAGCAATCTGGCCAGCCAGAATGTGATGGGGTGGGGGTTGAGCGTGAGATTTGGAAATTGGAAGCGGGGATGGTGCTGGCCTGGAAACATTTGGGGAGAAAATTACCCTGTCTTTTAGAAGCATCTTCCATCCTGCCTTAGAATTTTTTTTTGGGGGGGTGCACAAGGTGTGTTTTATTTTTCATAATCATAGAAATAATTTTTAGAATATCCCAGGGCACACTGGAGAATTTGGCAGTCTGATTGGGGGGTCCCCTCAGACACCCACAGGCTGGTACATGGGTGCAGGGTACCTGGGTTCACGGTGCAGCTTGTGGCTCGGACGCATCTTGCGGGTGGCTCTTCCTCCACATCAGCACTGCAGGCTCGAGGAGGATGGGGGTACCCTCCAGGCTCTTAGGAAATTTCACTCTACTTCTGCTCAGTGGTCTCTGGTCGGCCGAGTGTTCTCCTGAGTCTCTCTTTTCTTCAGCTTGACCTTACTGAAGCCAGCGATTTCCCCTATGTCCAGTTTGTCATTTTGTTTGTTTGTTTGTTTGTTTATTTGAGGCAAAATCTTGCTCTGTCATCCATGCTGGAGTGCAGAGGTGTGATCATAGCTCACTGCAGTCTCCAATGCCTGGGCTCAAGTGATCCTCCTGCCTCAGCCTCCCAAGTAGCTGGGATTATAAGCATGCACCGCCATGCCTGGTTAATGTTTTAATTTTTGGTATTGACGGGGTCTTACTATGTTGCCCAGGCTGGTCTTGAACTCCTGACCTCAAGCGATCCTCCTGCCTCTGCTTCCCAAAGCATTGGGAATACAGGCATGAGCTACTGAGCTTGGCCTGCTATGTTCTTAAAACAATCCAGGGAGCCCTGCTCTGCACCCTGGCTCTGGGTGCTCCCACTGGTTCGGCTGCAGTAGGAGACCTGCCTTAGCAGGTAGCCCAACCCTGGATTTTCTGGTACTATCAGAGCCAGCTCAGGGAACCCACCCTCAGCCTCCAGGCTCTCTCCGGCCTGTGGTTGGTGTCCCCAGGCCAGTGTCCTCTTGGTGACACCACAGTCAGGCAGGGCAACATGGCAGCTCCCAGGGGTGGGGGAGCAAGGTCAGAAACAGAAGCTGTAATTAAATCTTTTTTTACCCACCCTCATCCCCAGCAGGAAGTTATTCTTGGTGCTCAGCGAGGGGGAAGGAGGGGCGGGATGTGAGCAAAACGGCTGCTTTTGACCTCATGGCCTTCCTGGCGATTGGGTGGAGAGGTTTTTAAAGATTGAGGAAGAGATTTCCTTGAGCATCTTCTGAAAATAGAGACTGGGGCCTCTAGTTTGGCTCTTTCTGGACTCGACTTCTACTTTTTGGACAGAGAGAAGGCCAAAGCCCCAGCCTGAGCACTTGATGCCTAATCCCATCAGCTGCAGCTTCCCTGGTGCCTTCCCTTGGACATAGGTTGGGGTTGGACAGGGACAGTGTACTGGGGAGACGAGTGGGGCAATTCCCCCTGGCTGGGTGGAGGCAGGGGTGGCTGTGGCCAGCGAGCGGCTTGCATTTTCCAAATTGGTGGCTTTTGTTTGTGCAGAGCAGGCCTTGAAAACCCACTCCAGCATCAGCACCTCCTCCTCCTCTTCCCCTGGGGTCAGGCAAGGGCCCAGGACCCAGGCCTGCAGATGCTGAGCGGGAAGGCAGAGGCAGAGCATTAGCAGCATCGCCAGCACTTCCTTCCGAGCTTTTCTTCCAGGGGCCCTTGGGAGGAGCCCCGTTCCTCCTCCCACATCCCCCTGTGCGTTCTCCACTCTATCAATTCCTCAGCCCTCTCCTCTTCCCCCCAAAACTAGAGCCAGGGCCAAGGAAGTGTAGCCAAGAGGATGACTTGGTTTGGTCTCCTGCGGAAAAGATTCCAGCATCTCCCATTCAACAAAAGCCAAAGTCTACAAGAAATAGGACGTGAAGTTTCAGTTCTTGGAACAGGGACTGCAAACTCTTCACCTTCAAGAAGAAAAATTACCAGACACGAAGGGAGCTACCTCCAAGGCGAAGACTTAGGATCCCATTCTGCTCCAGCTACTCTTTGGGGCTTCATTCTCTTTCACTTGCATTTAAAAAAAAATAAAAATCCAATCTCCATTTCATCAGGATCACCTGTCCCCTTCAGTGTCTTCGTTTTTAAGCTCCCACTCCCTACCACCTGTGGAGCCAGCTGGATACGGCAGCATTTCCCACACGAGTACCTGCAGTTTCCTTCTCACAATTCATAGGTGGTTAATAGGTGGTCACCCTGACTGTGGCAGTGCATTGTGACATCACTGGCACCTCAGAGGTGGATGAATGGCAGGGGGAGGGGAGGAGGGAAGAGTTCCGCAGGCCCTTCTCCTGGTGGATGGTGGCCACAGTGGATGGTGGCCTTCTCCTGGTGGATGGCGGCCTTCTTCTGGTGGATAGTGGCCTTCACCTGGTGGATGGTGGCCACAGTGGATGGTGGCCTTCTACTGACGGATGGTGGCTGTGGCTGTCCAGCCCTGTTCTCACATCCATAGTGCCTCCCCTGTCACCCTCTACATCAATCACTCCCCAGCCCTGCTCTCTCATCCTCTTTAGTATCTTGCTTTGTCCTCTTCTGACCGTTGCCTGCCCCCACCACCTTTGCCAAGGCCAGCCAGACACCTGCCATCACCTTCCCATTGCTCTTCTCGCCTGCTCTCTTGCTCCTTCACTACACCCCGCACCGAGGCCACAGTGATTTTTCTAAACTTCACTGTGGCTGTGCCATCCCCTGCTCGGAGCCCTCCAGCAGTTTCCGCAGCCTTCAGGACTATGTCCAAGAGGCTCAGGGGGACTCTGCTGAGAGCTGCTGGAATTTGGCCCCAGCTCACGGCTCTTCATATTCTGCCACCTCCAATTCTTGCACTGGATTCCTGCTTTTCCCCATCAGAATGTGCTGTCAAACTTGCCTCCGGATCTCTGCACAAGACCCTCCTGTTGCCAGGACACCCCTCCTTCCCAATGTGTGTGGTGTGAGTGCGTGCACTAGTACACGTGCATGGTATCATACACATCCTGTCTAAAGCCCATGTGTGCATACATGTGTCCTATCTAAAGCCTGTGCATGGATAGATACATATGTCCTGTCTAAAGCCTATGCATGCATACATGTGTCCTATCTAAAGCCTGTGCATGTATACACGCACACACCCGCATTCTATCTAAAACCCATGCATGCATACACGTACACCCATGTGTCCTATCTAAAGCCTATGCGTGCATACATGTGCACACACACATCTTATCTGAAGTCCATGCATGGTTTGATGCTCTTCAAGGATTGCCAGTTTTTCAGGAAGGATTTCCTCATAGATCTCCCCCATCCCACCTTACACATGCATTCAATTGAGGTATTCCTTGGCCTCTCTATAGATTTTGCTGCTGTTTTCTACTTCCTCTTTCTTGAGAACTCTCACCTGTGTTATTTTGTATTGTGATTGCCTCCCTCATGCCCAGTCTTTCTATCTTTTGGTAATAAGAACTCCTGTACCCTGCTTTTACTTGAGGAATCTACTCCTCTGTCTGTGTGCTTTATGGAAAATCAATTCCATCCTGAGCTCCAAGTCTGGGGAAAATGGCTTTGGCATAAGCAATAAGAGCCATAGAAACTGGTTCAGAGGTGAAGATGTTACCAAATTCAAGACAATCAGTTTGGGAAAAAAATTTATTTGCAGTTTCTAGGTAAGATATTTCCTTGATGTACTGGGAGGTCTCTGGGTATGATGGCCTGTTCCCCCTGGATTTGGAGGGGGAAGTAAGAAACCTGGGTGTTTTGGCCACTGGCATTATAATAAAGCTAATCCTGCAGAAGGCAGAGCTGAAGGACAGAGAGAAACTGGATCCTTGATGCCATTGGTAGAGCGGTTGAATCAAATTGAACCTGAAGTCAGATCTGGCCATGTGTTTCCAGTCACATGTCCCTGTAAATCACTTTTACTATTTAGGTCAGTTTGAATTGGCTTTGTTGTTACATGCAGAAAAGTCCTAATGCACTCCCTCTTTTTCTGCCCTGATTTTTTCTTCTCTCTGTTATTATTCCTTTCCTCTTCCCTTTCTGTTATATGAGGGTGTGCCTCTGTGACTTATCCTTGCTGTCATTTACAAACTGAGTGACCTCATTTATGACTGCAGTTTGCCATTGTCTTCCAAATCTGTAACGTTCAAGGTCTAGGCAGGAATACCTAACAGCTTTTTTTTTCTTCTCTTCTCTTCTTTCTTTTCTTTCTTTTTTTTTTTTTTTTTTTTTTGAGACAGAGTCTCACTTTGTCACTCAGGCTGGAGTACAGTGTTGTGATCATGGTTCACTGCAGCCTCAATCTCCTGTCCCACTTCAGCCTTCTGAGTAGTTGGAACCACAGGCGTGCGCCATTATGTCTAGCTAATTTTTTATTTTTTGTATAAGTGGGGTTTCACCATGTTGCCCAGGGTGGTCTCGAACTCCTGGGCTCAAGCAATCCTCTCACCTCTGCCTCCCAAAGCACTGGGATTACAGGGGTGAACCACCGTGCCCAGCCCTCTAACAGCTTTCTAGCATCTCTTATTCGTCCCACAAAAAACCCCAAGAAACTCAGTAAGTTCAAAATTGAACAGTTTTATTATTCCCTGTGAACCTGCTCCTTGTCTTCCCTTCTCTGCCTTTGTGAACAGCTCGGCTGTCCTTCCTGCTGCTGGAGCCAGGTGCTGGGCATCATCCTCCTTCTTGCATGCCTTCCACACTCAGTCACCCCATCCTGTCGATGCCCCTTCCTGAACCCATCAGATTGGCCCCTCTGTCCCATCCCCACCTTCACTGCTTTGGTTCAGGTGCCCATCACCTCTCACTAGACAATGGCAGGTCCTCTAACATGGTGTCCTCCAGTCGCCCCCCTCACCGTGGCCAGGCATTTTCCAACACGTACATCTGACCACTCACGGCCCCTGCCTGAAGCCCTTTGGTGGGTTCCCCTTTTCTTTCTGAGCTCCAGCTTCCAGAATCATCTCTGTGCCAGGTCTTCTAATCTTCTGGAAGGTTCTAGGTGTCGCTTCCAGGCCTTTGCCTTGCTGTCTCTCCTGTGTTTAGCCTTGCCCTCCTCCTCCCCATTCCCCTTTCTCCAGGTGAGCTCTTCCTGTCTTGAGGCCGGGGTGCTCCTCCTGTGTCCAAGGAGACTTCCATGCCGACTCCTCTCCTGGTTTACCCTGTGTCAGGTTTTGAGGCTGTGAGCTTTTTGAGGATGAGGATAGAGACCCCCAGCCTCCCCCACGATGTCCCACCCTCAAAGTGCCAACTCTACCTCCTGCCACTGCAGCTGTGAGCTCAGGGAGGATAATGTGGCCCTTACCTCTGTACCTCAGTCCACAGCTCAGAACTTGGCCCATAGGAAGTGCTCACTAGACAGTCAGCGAAGTGAATGAAAGGACAAATTAAGGAATGAGTGGACTGGAGCTCGGGCCTGGGTGCTGCCCCGGGAGCCCACTCCCTGCAGTGGCCACCTTGTTTGTGAGGGCAGCAGCCTGAGCTGAGCCTCCCCTGTAGGGAGAACACTGTAAAGTATCTAAGGCCTTCCTGGGGTGCTCCCCCATGCCTAGGGTCACTGCAGGTGATGATTCCAAGGAGTGACTGTCCTCTCCAGGTTGAGACGGGAGGGAGTGGCAGTGAGGACCCTGGAGGTCACCCCGGTAGCAGCTGCAGGTGTGAAGAGGAACCAGGAGTTATTGTCCTCACTACCAGGTTCACTGGGGGGAATTCTGGGGCAGTGAAGACCACTTTGATCCCTAGAATTCCCAGGAAAATGCTTTTTGCTGCCTTTGGGGCAGATACAGGGAAACTTCTAGGCTATTAGGGTTGCCAGGAAGGGGAGCAGAGACAGGCACTTTAGAAGGAGAGAAGCTCTGTTTGTCCTCTCTGCTCCTCCTCCCCTATTCAAGGGCCTGGCGCCGCCTCCCTCATGAGGCCTTCCCTGACCACCGGCCCCCCACCACCTTACCCCGCCCCCATCACTCTCTTTGGTTTGGGGCAGTGGGCCACTCCCTTTCTCTTTTAGGCAGGTCTGGAGGCCTGCATGCTTGAGGCTTCCACATGGCTATGGGTTCAAAGCGGGAATGTAGGCGTGGGGGAGCCTGGCTCTGATCAGCTGATCCCAGGGCAGCCGCGGCTGGCAAGAGGGCACCAGTTTTGAATTGTGAGTTCTGAATGATGATGGAAACGACTGATAATAACAACCACATGATGGGGACTCACTGTGATGCCTTAATCCTCTCTCCAGCGGGCCATCTTAATGAGGTTGCGTTCTGTGGGGCAGGCGGGATTTTCAATGAGTGTCTGAGAGCCCCCACCTCCAGCTCCTCCTCCCATTCCTGCAGTCGGACGTGGCAGGAGACTTCTCAGCGTGGCCTCAGCCTCAGCCTCAGCGGCAGGGTACTCCGAGGGCCTGGGGGAGGGGAGGCAGGAGGCAGAGCTCTGACACTCCGCAGTAGTACCACCCTTCCCTGTGCTCCCACCTATCGTGCAGGGGAGGCCTTGCTTTCTGGTTACCAGGGAAGCGAGGAGGCATCAGCCAAGGACAGTAGAGAGCTGGGGCAGGAAGGAGCCTGGGAGAAGCAGAAGTCAATAAGCAGCAGATCAGGAGCCATGTGGAGCGGCCTCCGTCTGCCCGGCAGCCCAGATGTGGCCTCAGTGACCGCCCAGGGCCTCTCTCTACTCCGACGGCTGCTGTGCTCCTGCCCAGGGCCCATGGGTGCAGCAGCTGTGTGTCATCCCTGCCCTTTCTCCTCCTCCCTCCCTGTCTCCCTCCTCCCTGCCTCCTTCCTGCCTTCACCATCTCTAAGCACCTACCTATTTCCAGGGACATTTGAATTTTATGAGTGCTTCTCAAGCCCCAAAGGCAAAGGGAATGAAATCATATTGGTGGAATCTGACAGGCTGTTTTGGAGGGGACTAGAAGACAGGAGGGCCTCCTAGGCTCCATTCTGAATAGACACGCCTAGATCATCCCTCCTTCCCTCCTTCCTCGTTTCTCTTCCAGGGGCTTCCCTGGGCTAGGCCCTGGGCTTGACACTGGGATGCAAAGGGACTGAGTCCTGGCCTGAAGGAAGGCCTCACTCCTGCCAACCCTGCAGAAAGTGCTGCTTTTCCCAGAGGAGAGGGCAGGGCTCCTGCTGGAGATGGCGTTGGGAGTGAATTCTCTGCTCTCTCGTGGTCTCTCTAATGAGTTCCC
Organism: Pongo abelii; assembly: GCF_028885655.2. Taxonomy (NCBI): domain Eukaryota; kingdom Metazoa; phylum Chordata; class Mammalia; order Primates; family Hominidae; genus Pongo; species Pongo abelii. The sequence continues at coordinate 40,523,892 of NC_071992.2, forward strand.
TCTGGAGTCGGTTCAGCCCTGGTGAACCGGCGGTTCCCAGTCCCAGTTTCCTTAGAGTCAGCTTTGTCAGGGCTCTGGCGACTGCGGAAGGATTTGTGGCTAGAGGCTGAGCCCAGAGCCTGGTGGACTGACCGAACCAGGGCCTGGTTTAAGTGTGGTCAGGCTCCTGTGCACGCTCAGAGCTGGGGACAGGGGGACCTCTGACGTCCTCCCTAAGACACAGTGAGACCCAGAACCTCTTAGCTCTGTGCTCCCCTGGCTTTGGTGACTTGGAAAAGGCTGGTGAGGGGTAAAAAACAGAGAGTTTGGCCTGGCCCCAGGCAGGTTCCCTGAGCAGCTGCAGGCTGTGGCCTCCTGTTCTCTGTGGGCCTGAATGCAGCCGGTGAAGTGAGCCCTCAATCCCAGGACAGCTCTGCCAGCGCTCACCAGCCCCTGCACACAGTCGCACAAGGAGATCCTGCTCTGTCCTCATCCTGTCCCTGAAGACCCTTTCTCTCTGTGGCCCACAGGACTGGCTACATAATTTGCTAAGCCCAGTACAAAATGAAAATGCAAGATTCCTCCTTAAAAAATTAAGAATCTCAAGATAGCAACAGCGGAACATTAAACCAAGTGTGGGGCCCTTCTGAGTGCCACAGAGCCAGCTCTGGCTGCCCAATATTTACTTCTCAAAGGGGGACTTTGGAAACATCACGGGAACAACTCTAAATGGGAATTCTCAGGCCCTGGTGACAGGCGGCAGAGGAGTTAGGTTCACCTGATACTCTCAAATTGCACCCTGGGAACTAGGGACCACCTACACTAGTTCCCACCATAAAAGGTAGCTTCCTTGGCTTTTCCTCTTTCCTGTATTCTGCTGTGGGTATTATTCCTGTATTTCATGTCAGGGGTGCAAGGAAGGAGGGTCTGTGTGTGTGTGTGTATGTTGGAGAGAGAGGAGCAGGTGGAGGAGGAAGGATGGGATGGAGTTTGGTTTTCTATTAACCGCTGCCCCACTGCTATTCCTTCGGGGGGTGTTGTGTGCAGTTCTTGTTGTTCCAGTGACCCGCGCCTCCAGGTACAATCTCTTTCCTGCTTTCTCCTCTCCACGGTGGACCCTGCTCATCCTCCCAGCTGCTTAGAAGGGAAGATAAACACTGCAGAGTGCAGGAGCGCTCATGCTGAGAGCAGAGAGAGAGGTCTAATGGGCTTGTTATCAGGCACCTGCTGAGCAGTCCTTCTCCCAAGAAGACAGGACTCAGAGATAAATGACCTGGCCCGAGCAGCCTCCTGGTGAGAAGAGAAATGCCTGGAACAGGAAGGGGTGAATCCATAGACCAGGCAGGTCACAGGAGCGGGTGAAGATTTGCGGAGAAAAGCAGCCCTCCCTCTGCACAGTTGTCAACCATCTAAGGTACCAATCAATCTAGAAATATTTGCTGCAGGTCTCCTGGGCTCCTAGTGTTGTAGAGAATGCAGAGAGGTACCCATCTGGTCCCTGCCTCCAATGAGCTCACCATCTAGTTGGGAGACCCGACTGGCCTCACCTCCTTGAGGATTGGGGCTGCGGGCTGTTCACCTGGCAGGGCCTGCCCCATGGATGAGACTGAAGAAAAATTGATCAACTGAATGAATTAAACTGAAACAGTGGTAGCAAGGAATAGAAACGACGACCTCTTCAGAGTTCAGACAATAAGATTCAGAATGACAAAAGAGAGCATTCAGCTGATTGAAGGTGGGACAGTGCAAAAAAAAAAAAAAAGAAAAAGCCAGGCATGGTGGTGGGCGCCTATAATCCCAGCTACTTGGGAGGCTGAGGCACGAGAATTGCTTGAACCCCAGAGGTGGAGGTTGCAGTGAGCCGAGAGCCAAGATCATGCCATTGCACTCCAGCCTGGGAGACAGAGTGAGACCTTGTTTCAAAAAAAAAAAAAAAAAAAAGAGGCCAGGCACGGTGGCTCACACCTGTAATCCTAGCACTTTGGGAGGCCAAGGTGGGCAGATCACTTGAGGTCAGGAGTTCAAGACCATCCTGGCCAACATGGTGAAACTCTGTCTCTACCAAAAAATACAACAAACAAACAAACAAACAGAAAACCTGGGTGTGGTGGCATGTGCCTGTAATCCCAGCTACTCAGGAGGCTGAGGCATGAGCATTGCTTGAACCTAGGAGCCAGAGGTTGCAGTGAGCCGAGATCGTGCTGCTGCACCTCAGCCTGGGTGACAGAGTGAGACCTTGTCTCAAAAAACAAACCACAAAAAAAGAAGAAAGTTGGACACTATTAAAGAGATAGGTTTCAAGTTGCATCTTGAGGATTTGGATTGTGAGGAGCTGGAGAAAGTGGGGTGTCAGGCAATGCAGAGTAGAGATTGAATGCTGACGTGTTGGTGTTAGGATGACATGGTTTCCCATGCTGGCTCAACTTTGAATAGCTGTGTGGCTGGGTGTAAGTCACTTAACCTTTCGAAACTCCATTTTTCCATATGTAAGATGGGGACGAATAGTACCTACTTCATAGGATTGTTGTAAGGCTTACCTAAAATATCCCCTGCAGGGAAAACAGAGTTTTGCTGAAAATCCAACTCATAAAAGGCAGATTACCTGGAGAAAAGGCATACAAATTTATTGGATGGGTATACAGGGGAGCTTTCAGAATGAAGACCCAAGGATACAGGGCTAATTGCCCATTTTTATGCTCAGGTTCAATGAAGTATGGACAGCAGTGCAGAAATATGATGGACAAAAAGAGGCTGATCTAATGCTGATAGATTAGTTATTATGAGTGGGAAAGCCCAACAAAGCCTGTGTAGATTCTTCTTGGCCTCTCTGAGCAGCTTCCTTTCCATCTGCATATGGAGCAGGACTTTCTCTAAAATGAAGGTCTTATGACCTACAGTCAAACAAGGTAGGTAAGATAATTTCTTTATGGCCAGTTTTTACATGGAAAGGTGAAGGGAAAGTTGGATTAATGTTTTTAGGTTTTATGGCTGGTTTTGGGGAAAAGAGGTTCTAGTTTCTACGACCTGCTCTAGTTTCTATGGCTAGGTTTGGGGGTAGAATGGACTAAGTAAGAGACAGGAGAGCAGGAGAAGATCAGAGAAAAATGTTTGCTTTTTAGGTCTTTATTGTGGGGTATTGTTATTCTGAGTCCCAACACCTCCATAAAGCACTTAGCATGGTGCCTGGCATATAGTAGATGCTCAATAAAGGGTGACATCTTTTATTATTAACTACAAAGACATAAAGCAGGAAAGCTCAATAGGTTTGAGTGAAAGACAATGGTTTCTGCTTCACTAGAGAAAAATGAAGTTCAGGAAAAAGAAGGCTTTACATTTTATGATGGGGCTAGACTGGTCTTGAATGCCAGGTTTGGAAAATGAGGTTTTGTGGAAGAGGAGATAACAGGACTTAAGTGACCCTTGGGGATCTTGGAAGGTTATTCCTTTTCTTGTAACTAGTTCAGTGTGTGCACTGTACACTTTCTTCCAGTTTTTTGAATTTTCAGATGTCATGAATGTCATCTAAATTTGTAAATAACCAGGAAATCTTTGGGCTGCAAGAGCAAAGGGATTATTAGAAATGAAAAAAAAAAAAAAAGAAAAAAGGCTGGGTGCAGTGGCTCACACCTGCAATCCCAGCATTTTGGGCGGCTGAGGTGGGCGGATCACCTGAGGTCAGGAGTTTGAGACCAGCTTGGCCAACATGGTGAAACCCCGTCTCTACTAAAAATACAAAAATTAGCTGGGTGTGGTGGCGCTGCCTGTAATCCCAGCTACTCAGGAGACTGAGGCAGAAGAATCACTTGAATCCAGGAGGTGGGGGTTGCACAGTGAGCCGAGATTGCACCACTGTACTCCAGCCTGGGCGACAGAGCAAGACTCTGTCTCAAAAAAAAAAAAAAGACCCTAGAAATTTAAAAAAATTATCTTGATTCAAGAGTTTGCCTGGATTTTGCTTGCAGTAAGGGATAAGAAAGTATGAAAAGGTGTGCTGTTCCCACTTCTGCTTCCCAGTGGGGGCTGCCTGGGGAGCCAGGAGGAGCCCCTTGCCATCCTCTGAGCTCTTTAGAGTTGTAATACTCAAGAAAGATATTTCTTTATGCAGGACCTTCACAACAGGCTTCCTTTCTAGAAGGTGGCCTAGAAATAGACATTAAAATGTAAAATATGCAACTCCTTTGCCCAGGCATCTCTCTACTTCTGGGAATTTATCTTAAGAAAATAATCAAGAAGAATGTCTGTTTTTGACTTGTTTAAAATAGCCAAGACATGAAAACAGCTTAAATATCCATTTACATGGTATTGATTTTTTAAAATGGAAGTTTTGGGCCGGGTGCGGCGGCTCATGCCTATAATCCCAGAACTTTGGGAGGCCAAGGCAGGCAGATCAAAAGGTCAGAAGTTTGAGACCAGCCTGACCAACATGGTGAAACCCTGTCTCTACTAAAAATACAAAAATTAGCTGGGTGTGGTGGGGGGTTGGGGGGGCGCCAGTAATCCTAGCCACCCAGGAGGCTGAGGCAGGAGAATAACTTGAACCCGGGAGGCAGAGGTTGCAGTGAGCCAAGATTGCACCATTGCACTCTAGCCTGGGGCGACAGAGCGAGACTCCGTCTAAAAAAAAAAAAAAAAAAAAAATGGGGCCAGGCGTGGTGGCTCATGCCTGCAATCCCAGCACTTTGGGAGGCCAAGGCAGGCAGATCACCTGAGGTCAGGAGTTCGAGTCTGGCCTGGCCAGCATGGAGAAACCCCATCTCTACTAAAAAAATTAGTTGGGCGTGGTGGCGTATGCCTGTAATCACAGCTACTTGGAAGGTTGATGCAGGAGAATTGCTTGAACCCGGGAGGTGGAGGTTGCAGTGAGCCAAGATTGCACCATTGCATTCCAGTCTGGGCAAGAAGAATGAAACTACGTCTCAAAAAATAAATAAATAAATAAAAGGAAATTTTATTCAATGAAATATTAAGTAAGCAGTTATTAAAAATTATGGCTTGAATCTATATGTGTAACCATCAGCAGTTATCCTGTGAGAGACTGTCAAAGACAAATGAGTGTTTCAGGACAGTATATTTGAATGACCAAATTCATGTACATTTCATTTATATTTACATACACATTAAAACTCAGGAAGGCTATAAACCAGCCTATTATAGTGGTGATATTTGGGAAAGGGATTATGAGTAGATATTGGGTATTTACTATAATATTTATTTCTATATTATATGAATTTTTAAATAGATCTGATATTTCAGATTTGAAAAAAGTCCTTGCATCTATTTTGTGGGCTTGAAAAAAAAAATTAGTAAATGGCTTGCAAAGTAGCTGATTTGAGAGTAAATAATGTGACAAGAGAGATACCAGAGAAGAGAAGGTGTCTGGATGGTTGGCATAATTAAAATCAATATGGATTGTAAGAAAATAATTATATTCACTGTACAGAATTTTTGAAGATTGCTTCTATCAAACCTACAACTTGTGAGTAAAGCTAAATGAGTAATATTCACACAAATGTTATGAGGATGATTCATGTTGCTCCTCCCTCTGACTCCTTCTGGCTGCTTTAGGCTCGGGGGTCTCCTGTGAAGTCGGAGCTGAGCGGGATCTAGGACTCAGACGGTGCTCAGTGGCTCTGTCTGCCGGTGACACATTTCAAGAGGACGGATCCCACAGCGAACTCAGTTGGCTGGTGGCTCATGAGAAATGTGCCACTCCAGTCCTTTGCCAGGTTCTTGTCTTGGCACCAGCAGACACCTTCAACCCATACCTCAACAAGCAGGTATTTAATTGGACACTTAGTACATGCCCCGCTGAGCTGAGGACATAGATCTGAAGGGAAAGAAGCATGGTTGGCCTCAAGGAGCCTGTAACTACCTACTTCTAGGGTGTGGGCAGAGCTGGCAATGTTAGAGCAGCAGTTCACATAGCAGGCTGCTGGCCAACCTGCCCATTACTGACTCAAGAGTGGTGAGGTGGGGGCAGCACTGGTGAGGATGATACCTATCCTAGAGATGACTAAGATGGGGCAGTATCTCACTCTTTGGTGGAGGCACTGTAGCTGTGATTTCTGAGGCAAAGATGTGGTCCCACTGGGAATTGGAATGTCTGAGGTCATGTGAGGCAGCGTGGTGACTAAAAGCAGGAGTGATGGAGACTGACCAACTGGGGTTTGATTCCTGGCTCTGCTGTTTACGAACTGTGTGGTTTTGGGCAAGTGACATAAGCATTAAGCTCTAATTTCTTCACTCGTTGAAAAAAAAAAAAGGAATAACAACAGTATGAGGTCATATAAGTGAAGCACTTTGCATCAAATTTAGTCTGCTTAATAACTTTTTCATGTCAGCATCATTGTGCCCATTTTACAGAAAGGGAAACTGAGGCTTACAAAAAAGGTGATATCTAACTCCAAAGCGCAAGCTCTTGCTTCTACTTCTGTACTTCTACTTCAACCTCTATCCCAACTTCATTCTGACACCCACTTCTTCTCCTATATAGACTCCTAAACATGTCTCCTGTCCCACCCCCTACACTCCGTGCATGACTGTATAAGGCTATCGTCTATACGACTATATCATCTTATTCACCCTGCTGTTACGTTGTGTGTGAAAGACAAGCTTGAACTCTGGTGCCCTTGAACAGGGCATAATTAGGAGACTAGAGAGAAGCGTTGCGGGGAGTCCAAAAAGGAAAGTGAGAATAAAATGATGGCTTGGGAGAGATGGCTTCTAAAAAACAGAGGAACAATAGCATGTGTGGCACTGAAGATTCAGGAGAAATGGGGGAAAAGGCTGTGTTTTCTGAATGGAATGGGAGCCTCAAGGACTGGATTCTGAGGAGCCTCCCATATCCTCGGCTTGGGAGAGAACAGGTAGGTGTGAAGTGGACAAGGAAAACCAGGTGTCCTGGAGCACCGTGCAGGTAAGATGTGCCCTGAGAAGGGGAGTGCTCAGCAGACCAAGGACAGGCAGAAGCACTGACAGAAAGGGGACAAGGCTGGAGTCTAGTGACATCACATCCCCAGCACTGGAAGATCCCAAATTCTAAGGTCACACGGGGATATCTGCATGGGGAATAAGGTGTTATGAATGGATTATTTTTACATCTCAGACTTATCAGGATTTTATTTCGGAGCTTGATTCTTCCATTTTCATCTGTTTCTTCTCTCATGTATTCATTTTCTCTGATGTCATGCAAGCAAGGACCTCTCTAGGAAAGGAATATACAAATTTGCTTCCTGTCCAGGGATCCATACATATATAGCCATTATTTTTTAAAATAAAGATTGTTCAGAAAGTTTAAAAACACCTGCTCTTAAACTGGCCTGTGTGTGCTGTTGGTGACAGTTTCCTGATGAAGGAGTCGTGCCGAAGGGAAGGATGATGGTGCAGGAGAGAGGCCTCTCGAAAGTCAGTAGGCAGGGGATGGAGGTGAAAGGGTGCAGCTCAGAGCCCTTGGCTTGACTGGAAGAGGGTTTTGCTGGGAAAGCAGGCATGGCTATGGGGTTTATAGAGGCTTAGAGTAGTGTTTGACTTCACCCCTTCTCACTATGTGCTGGCATGAGAGCCTCAGTTTCCTCTTTAAGTAGAGATCACGGTAACTTATACAAAGCAACTGACCCATGGTCGGGTGGAGACCAGCTACTCAACAAGAACAGGCTCTCGGCTGGGTGCTGTGACTCACAATTGTAATGCCAGCACTTTGGGAGGCCAAGGTAGGAAGATCGCTCAAGCCCTGGAGTTCAAGACCAGCCTGGGCAATATAGTGAGACCCTGTCTCTACACACAAAAAAATTTTTTTAATTAGCCAGGTGTGGTGGCATGTGACTATATTCCCAGTTACTCGGGAGGCTGGGGTGAGAAGATCACTTAAGCCTGGGTGGTGGAGGCTGCAGTGAGTCATGATTGTGTCACTAGACTCCAGACTGAGTGACAGAGTGAGACCCTGCCTCAAAAGAAAAGAAAAGAAAAAAAAAGTTACTGGCTTTCCTCCCCTTTAGGGGATTCTCTGAGGCCAGTGTATCTGTGTGGCAAAAATCTTGCCTCCTGAAATGCTTGAAAACCAGTGAATAGTTAATCAAACTGCAACATTGCCAGCGTCCTCCCCTGCCGACTCCTGCTTTCTGGCAAGGCCTACCTGGCTGACTTCTTTCTGGGCAGGTGTGATGGCAGGCAGCAGATGGCCGAGTTATTTTTAGCAACCTGCAGAGGATGACGTATGTGACTCCCAAGGCCACATACCTGGACCCGTGCTTATCAGACATATGTGCACAGATTCAGGGTGCAGTGAAGAAGAAACTTCAGTAGGATGATGTCAGGAAAGCCCTCTTCCTGGGCCAGACAAAGCCTTGGCCGGACGCAGAGGTTGAGATCCCAGCCTTTGGAAGTTGGTTTCTGAAGGTGCCACATTCTCACATAGCTCTGTGGCTTCACACGTGCCGTCTCTCCCTACACTGCTTGTTCTTATGTCCTGATGATTTCCTACCAATCTTCCCAAACCTTTTCCTGACACCTTGAGGCAGAATTCAACACCTCATGTGGGCTGCCGTATCACCTCTGTCACAGTTGTTAACATAGACTATTGCAATCATCTGCTTTTTTTTTTTTTTTGAGACGGGAGGCTTGCTCTGTTGCCCAGACTGGAGTGCAGTTGCGGGATCTCGGCTCACTGCAAGCTCCGCCTCCTGGGTTTACACCATTCTCCTGCCTAAGCCTCCCAAGTAGCTGGGACTACAGGCACCCGCCACCATGCCCGGCTAATTTTTTCTATTTTTAGTAGAGATGGGGTTTCACCGTGTTAGCCAGGATGGTCTCGATCTCTTGACCTCGTGATCTGCCAGTTTCAGCCTCCCAAAGTGCTGGGATTACATGTGTGAACCACCGTGCCAGGCCAATCATCTACTTCTTAAACCAAACTGAGATCTTACTGGGGCCAGGGGCCGTGCCTCATTCGTGTGTGTAGTGCCAGGATGTTGCACAGTACTTGGCAGATGGTGGGTGTTGATGAATGAATACATTACATAAATTTGTCAATTTTGTGACATCTTTTCCTTCCTCTTAGCCCCCACAAAGTGCTCTACGATTTTTCATTAATTTCTTTTTAAGTGAATTTGAATTGCTTTTGTTTCAAGAATTTCACAGCCACCCACTGAAGCCACTGGAGATCTGAGGAATCCCAAAGACAAGAATGGGAATCTCTCCCTTACCCTCAGGTTAGATGATTGTCCCAGACTTCCGTGTCGTTAGCAGGATTGGGGTAATCCAGGGTGGGTGTTGGGGCTCAGAAAACAATACCCTCCAAAATGAAGGCCTCAGAAGCAAAAGTTTTCCTCTGGCCCTCTCCTGCCCTCCGGGCTGTGCCTCTCATTCTCCCCCGAGGCTGGCCAGAGAAACTAGAATCCCTCTTTTCCATGGTGGGTCATAGAAACCAGAACCCATTTTCCCCAAAACCAGCCATAAAACCTAAAAATGTTACTCTAATGTTCCCTCTGCTTTTCTGTGTAAAAACTTGCCATGAAAAATTATCTGATCGACCTTGTTTGACAGTAGGGCAGAAGACTCCCTTTCCAGAGAGGGTCCTGCCCCACACCCAGAAGGAAGAAGTGCTGCTCAGAGAGGCCAAGAAGATTCTAGACAGGTAGGCTTTGCTGGGTGTCCCCAGCCAGTCCATCAGGATGGACTTTTTGTCCAGTCGTATTTCCAAATGGCTGTCCATACTTTGTTGAACTTAAGCATAAAAGTGGACAATATCCCCTGTATCTTTGGGTCTTCATTCTGAAGGCTCCCTTGTATACACGTTAAATAAATTTACCTGTCTTTTTTCCAACTGATCTCCCTTTTGTGAGCTGATTTTTCAGACAACTTCAGAAGGCCAAGGGTTTCCCCTGGCCCCTAGGTGGCGGTAACCCAAACAACATGTGTCAGCTGAGCGCTGGGCCTGACCTGCCCTGGACGGAAGTGCCTGCCCGGGATTGGCCACTGGACCTGCCCTTGACAGAAGTGCCTGCCCTTGATGGGCTGCTGTGGGCTAGCTGGGCTGGGGCTTCCATAGAAGAGCTGCCTTCTTGAAGGGTTAAAGCACCAGCTCCAGGAAATCAGGGTCAACCCGCGATCTCCCATTAGGGTTCAGGTGATAGTCTAACGTGCTGTGCCTCCTCCATCATGGGCTTGATGAACACTGACTGGATTTGAATGCCCAAAAGTCTGGGACTGGTATGAACCTCTTCTTCCCCCAGGGACCTCATGGGGAGGCCCTGTCAGTGTCCAGCAGATCAAGGCAGAGTGGCTGGTGGTAGCCCTCAGCTATGCTTGGAGGCCTCCACTCTCTACTGGTGTGGCACTTCTATTCTGGTTGCTGAGCTAGTTGGCCATCCTATGGACTCTAGAATAGACTGACTCGGTCTTCATTGCCTCTTGGGGAGAGGGGTGGTCAGGATTTTCTGGAGTTAGAGTTTTAAAGATGCTCCAGGGAAGATGCCTGGAGAAACAGTTGTCAGAGGCGTGCAAACCAGAGCAACTCCATCTTGAATACGAGCTGGGTAAAATGAGGCTGAGACCTACTGGGCTGGATTCCCAGACAGTTAAGGCATCCTAAGTCACAGGATGAGATAGAAGATCAGCACAAGATACGGGTCATAAAGACCTTGCTGATAAAATAGATTGCAGTAAGGAAGCCAGCCAAAACCCACCAAAACCAAGATGGTGAAGAGTGTGACCTCTGGTCGTCCTCACTGCTACACTCCCACCAGCGCCATGACAGTTTACAAATGCCATGGCAATGTCAGGTTAGTGTATATGGTCTAATATATGGTCTAAAAAGGGGAGGCATGAATAATCCACCCCTTGTTTAGCATATCATCAAGAAATAACCATAAAAATGGGCAACCTGCAGCCCTCAGGGCTACTCTATCTATGGAGTAGCCATTATTTTATTCTTCTGCTTTTTTTTTTTTGAGACGGAGTTTTGCTCTTGTTTCCCAGGCTGAAGTGCAGTGGTGCAATTTCGGCTCACTGCAACCTCCGCCTCCTGGGTTCAAGCGATTCTCCTGCCTCAGCCTCCGGAGTAGCTGGGATTACGGGCATGTGTCACCACGCCTGGCTAATTTTTGTATTTTTAGTAGAGATGGGGTTTCTCCGTGTTGGTCAGGCTGGTCTCAAACTCCCAACCCAGGTGATCCACCCACCTTGGCCTCCCAAAGTGTTGGGATTACAGGCGTGAGCCACCTCACCCGGCCCTATTCTTCTACTTTCTTAATAAACCTGCTTTCACTTTACTCTATGGACTTGCCCTGAATTCTTTCTTGTGCGAGATCCAAGAACCCTCTTTTGGGGTCTGGATCAGGACCCCTTTCCTGTAACACAATGACCATTTTAAGGAGAGGGCATACAGATTACAAGTAAGGGAAGAAAAATAAGAACTTAGCCCTAACCTAGACTCTGAAGGAGGCTCCTCGTGACAGTCTTGGAGCCTGATTTTGCAGAGCCTGGTTCTCACTAGGGCACTAGCACCTGGGGCATGAGGACGCGCCTGAAGTACTGTCCTTGGATTTTCCTCATTGCATCAACAAACTGAGATACCAGAAGCTCTGAGAACATGTTACTTCAGAGATTGAAATTATAGACTCATAGCAGTCAAATCGGCTATTTGCAGTAATAACTATTCTAGTGTGGTTGGAAAAGCCTAGTAAATGTTGCCCTTGTTTGAAATCTTCCCCTAATACCCACCCTGCCACCTCCCCAGTGCTGAACAGGTTGGGAGGCAGAGTGACTATTTTCTGTTTGTTTGTGTTTCAGAGTCAAGCTGTCTGGAACTACTGTCTGGAAGAGCCTCTTCCCCATCCCAGCAACTGTACCCATCAATCAGGAACTGTTGCTGAACCCAGGGCCGCCCGGATAAACATTTATAAGACCCAGAGGGATCATTAGTGGAGGGTAGAGGATGTCTTTGCTTGAACCCAAGTCCAAAACTGAACTCACCCTTTGCCCTTTAACTCATAGAAATTCAAATGAGGCAAGGGTGAGGAGAGAGAACAACTTAAATCAGTGGTTCTCAACCTTGTCTGCACCTTAGAATCTCTAAGGAGATTTTAAGAATTCAGATGCCTACGCTGTTCTCTAGAAGGATGGAATCAGTATCTCTGGGGGTGGAACCCAAGCATCTGTATTTTTCAAAGCTCCCCAGGTAATTCCAATGTGCAGCCAAGGTTGAGAATCATAGACTCAAATAGTGCTTGGAGTTCCTGCTGGTCATTCTACCCATGGCCGAAAACCCTGAGGTGAAGAAGTGGAAGACCTGATTCTTCTACTTCTGTGGAGTTCCTTGTGTTTTTCCTGTAATGAGCGTCTCTCCATGCTGAGTGCGATTTTTGGGGTTTAAGATCTGTATTTCAGCTGACAGCAGTGGCATGCACCTATAACCCCAGCTGCTTAGGAGGCTGAGGTAGGAGGATCGCTTGAGCCCAGGAATTCAAGGCTGCAGTGAGCTATGATTATGCCACTGTATTCCATCCTGGGTGACAGAGCAAGACCCTGACTTAAAAAAAAATCTGCATTTCACATATAACAAGGCCTTGGAACTTCATCTGATTCAACCAAAGCCATGATGCTCTCTACTGTACATTATGGGTAATTTAAGGGATTTTCAAGTGCAATGTTGGCCATATGAAATTTTGCTTTCATCCACACTTTCAAACCTAAGCCCTGCATGACATCCCTGCCTTCCTTTTTTCAGTGGACAGAGCCATTCCCCAGTGGCCCTGCAGGCAATCCAGGCAATGGTTGTCACCCTCTTACATTCCCTCAGCCCCTACATTGGTCCTCAGATCTTCCCAATCTTCCTCTATACTCTCTGCACCTGCTTCAGGTGAGTCCTTCATCGCGAATCTATTACCATAACCTCCTAACTAGCGCCCCTGTCCCCAGCCTCATTCCCCTCCATTCCATCATCTGCCTGCCTTCTGGTGAACAAGGCAGACACGAATTGCCATGTAGTCCTCTGCTTACAATTCTTCAGAAGTTTGTGATTGCTTTCCTAAGGAAGTTGAAACTTCTTCTTCTTTTTTTTTTTTTTGAGACGGAGTTTCACTCTTGTTGTCCAGGCTGGAGTGCAATGGCGTAATCTTGGCTCCCTACAACCTCTGCCTCCCGGGCTCAAGAGATTCTCCTGCCTCAGGCTCCCAAGTAGCTGGGATTATAGGCGCCCGCCACCACGCCCGGCTACTTTTTGTATTTTTAGTAGAGATGGGGGTTTCACCATGTTGGCCAGGCTGGTCCCGAACTTCTGGCCTCAGGTGACCCGCCTGCCTCAGCCTCCCAAAGTGCTGGGATTACAGGCATGAGCCGCTGTGTCCGGCCAGGAAGTTGAAACTTCTTGACATGACCTCCCAGTGTTCTGATGGCCAAACACCTGTGCAGCTTCATCTCCCTTCACATCCCCTTAAGGACCTACATTCCAACCACATAGAAGGTGCTTTCCCCCAAGCCTTTGCTTATGTGCTCTCCTCCACTGGGTATGCCTTCCTTTTCCTGGTGAGCTACTTCTTTTTTTAAAAAAATATATTTATTTATTTTTAGAGCCAGGGCCTTGCTCTGTCACCCAGGCTGGAACGCAGTGGTGTGATCATGGCTCGCTGCAGCTTCAAACTCCTGGGCTCAAGTGATCCTTCTGCCTTAGCCCCTGAATAGCTGGGACTCCAAGTGCATACCACCATGCTCAGCTGATTTTTTTTTTTTTTTTTTTAAGACAGGGTCTCTCTCTGTCACCTAGGCTGAAGTGCAGTGGCATGATCATGGCTTACTGCAGCCTTGACCTCCCCAGTTCAGGTGATCCTCCCACTTGGCCTCCCAAGTAGCTGGGACCACAGGTATGTGCCACCATACCAGGCTATTTTTTGTTATTTTTTTGTAGAGACAGAGTTTCACCATGTTGCCCACACTGGTCTTGAAGTTCTGGCCTCAAGTGATCCTCCTGCTTTGGCCTCCCAAGGTACTGGAATCACAGGTGTAAGCCACCGTGCCTAGTCACTGGTTAGGCTACTTCTAACTTGTCTTTTTCTTTATAGCCAGTCTATGTGTCCCATCCTCCCCTTTCTCCAGGCTGCATCAGGTGCCTGCTGACTGTGGTCCTCCTCTGTGTGTGGCCAGAACATCCAAGGCCCTCAACCCGAATGATGAGTACTGATTCTCCCAGCTACGTTGTGAACTCTACATTGAGGGCAGGAGCTGGGTCTTACCTTTCACTGCACCCTTAGTGCTTACACAATTCCTAGACTAAAGGAAGCCTTTGTATCCAATGCCTGAACTTGCTCCAATATTCCCCAACCTTTTACCCACTTTTGCTGATTGGAGACCTGGTTTTGACCTGCTTGGCTTGTGCAAAGCTCTGAGAGAGGAAAAGTTTGGCTTGGGCCCCCTCCCGACGGAATCTTTCCATTCCAAAGTTGTTTCTCCTTTCTTTGAGGCTCCTTTTAACCGTTCCCAATTCCCTCATTCCCAGGAACTCTTAAATTCTTTCTCCCCTTATCAAAATACTCTTTCAGAATAAGTACATTCACTCTGGAATACAACTGCTGTTTCCTTTCCCAGGCTTATATGTATTTTAGCAGAAAAAATTCAAAGGAATTAATTTCTAATTGTGGAAATTGCAAGCCATAGGAGGAGAAGGCGGAGAAAAAAATTTGAGGGTGAATCAGCCTTCTGCAGAGACTTTCTTCAAAGACTTTCATGCATCCTCTTTGATTAGAGGATTGGAAAAGGGCGAAGCTTACCCATCTTCTGCAGGCAGCTGGAAGAACAAAGAGAAGAGAGATTTTTCAAGCATGGTTTCTCTCTTGGCTCATCCCACACACCTCCCTGTGGGGACTCTACATAGGGAAGGTGTGTCCCAGGGCTTGCCAAAGATGGAGGTCATGACAATGAGATCTGCCCACGGAAGTATCACAGCAAAAGGCAAAGAATCAGAAATAAGAAAGCCAAGAGTATGGAATCAAAACATGAGACTGAGGAGGTAGCAGTCAGGTCCCCGTTGTAGGTGTGGGAGGGAGCAGAAGGGAGACAGTTGACACCAGGGAGCAGAGAGAAGACAGGTGAGCCCAGGGAACATAGACCACCAACCTGGGCAGCCTAGAGTGTGCCTTTTAGGTGAGCTGTGGCCAGATGCCCCCGGCTGGGTGAGACCGTGTTTGGGGCAGAATTCAGGGCTCTCATTCTGCAGATGAGTAGAACAGACATCTGTTTCATACCATTTCTGGCTGAGATGTGACCCAGGCTCCCTAGGGCCTGTGATTCTTGGGACATGGCGACCACCAACAGTGGCTAGCCTAGTACCTTTCACAGCAGTAGGCTGAGTGCTTCCTGTGATATTAGCCACTGTGCAGCACTGGGCAGGGTTCATGTTATCGCAGGTGCAGAAGTGCAAAAAGTATACGGGATTCACCTCCAGACTTCCAGCCAGTGTCCAGTGGCCTTCGAGTCAGGTCATCAAGGAACTTATTCCTGCCACATGGCCCCTTCATCAGAAGTGTGTGCAGCCACTGGGCTGTGTCCAGTTTTGGTCACTCATGAAGGAGCTCTCAGTCCTGCTTGGTACCTACTCTCTCCTTCAACCACAGCAGTTGCAGTTTCCTCCACCCCATTCAGACGTAGGAGACTTAACATGGCAAATAGGCAGGGCAGCTTCAAAGGGTTCCACAGAGATCCCTCACTTTCCTTTCCCCTATATTCTCTCTCTCTCTGTCTCTCTCTCTCTCTCTTTTTTTTTTTTTTAGAGAGGGTCTCACTCTGTCTCCCAAGCTGGAGTGCAGTGGCATGATCACGGCTCACTGCAATCTCCAACTCCTGGGCTCAGGTGATCCTCCCAACTCAGCTTCCCAAGTAGCTGGGATTACAGGTGCATGTCACCATGCCCGACTAAATTTTTTAATCTGTGTTTTTTTTTTTTTTTTTTTTTTTTTTGTAGAGACAGGGTCTTGCTATGTTGCCCAGGTTGGTCTTGAACTCCTGGGCTTAAGTGATCCTTCCAACTTGGCTTTCCAAAGTGCTGGGATTACAGGTGTGAGCCACCAAGCCCAGCCTTCTCTATATTCTCTTACATTTGCTTAAACCCCCTAATTCCTTATTAGGATTTCATCCCTTTGTCTCAAGACGCTGTCTCTTGTGAGGATGCAAATATCCTAACATCTTCCGCAGTCTTTTTGCTGGTGAATGCTTGCCAGATGCTAATTGGGGCAGGTTGTCACCAAAAAGGGGCAGAGGGAGGGTGGAGTCGGCTGGGCAGCAGGTGGGAACAGGTGGCTGAAAGGGCATGTGGGGATCGTGAAGGCTGAATACATGTATTTTCGAACCAGCCTCTAGCAGTGATCCTAGTTTCTGAAACCCAGCCAGGAGATCTGGGCTGATGGAAGATTTTTGTACCGATTCCAAATGTGAGGGGCCATTTTTGAAATTGTAGCTTGGATGCTGAAATGTTATAATTTCCAGGCCATTTGGATGATTTATGTGGTCAATATATCATCTGAAATGGAAACTATTCCAGAACATCCAGGCTGCTTGGTGGCCAGTCCTGTGGTAGTGAATGACAGAGGATCCCTCTGATAGTGGCCGTCTGCTGAACTGTCTAATCCTTTATTCTGTAAGCGTTTAGTGGATGGGGGGAGCATGGCCACCAGCGGTCCTGTCCTGGTCAGTGTGACCCTCCTCCCAGCTCAGACCATGGCTCAGCCCTAACAGGAACCATTGCTCCCCTAAGAGTTCAGCAAAATGGGTGAGAATCCAGGAGCTTCTCTGCTGTCCTTGTCTTGTGGTCTCATTATGAGTTTTTCTTTTGTGGGAAGGAAAAGAAGAAAAGAGGGAGCGAATAAAGTACTGGGTGGGGCAAGAAACCAGCAAAACACAAATAGAGAAGGGACACACTAACCAGAACCCCTTTTGAACTTCTTGGAAGAGACCTCCAATGTCTGGTTTTCTGCAAACAGCCTGGGACCAGCCTGAAGTCTATTTTGCATTTCTTGGGGGAAAGGCAGGGGTTCTCCAGTTTTCTAGTAGAGAGGGATAGAATATAAGACATTATGAAACATTATGAAATGTCTCACATTTCTATCTAAGGGTCTCCTACACTTGGAGGCCTGAGGAAGGTCTGTATACCCCCTTACACCCTCGCTGACAGATTCCATCTCTCCATAAAGAGAGTAGTACTAAGCCACTCTGTGCACACACGCACAAGCCAGTCTTGCCTCCTGAGCTCGTCTCGCACTTGCTGGCAGGATCAGGGTCTATCCCTCTTCATTCTCCCCTGTGGTGCCCAACGGGCTGCGCATGTAGCAGATGCTCAGTAAACTTGGCCATGGCCGTGTTAGCTTTGTGGCAGCTGCAGAGGCTTTGATTTTGAAGCTAGGAGGGACCCCCCATCACGTGATCCATGCTTTTTTCAGAGCAGGGAAGCTGTGTGATTGTAATCAGGCGGGAGCCATGGTATCGAATCCACCTGTGTTTTCGTGTGACCTTGGTAGAGGTACCTTGTTTTTTTGCCATGTCCCTTCCCGGCCCCGCAGCCTCCGCCGCACACCCAGGCTCTCCCATCTGTACACAAAACGCTCCAGATTCTGGGATGAAACATAGTCCTGTCCAGGTGCAAATGATTGCTCCTTTATTACTGCAGACATCCTCCCTTTTTCCTTTTAAGTAGTCTTTGAAATTAAACTAAAAAGGAAATATTTGCACAGAGATTTCCCCAAGGCCATTTTCAATACACCTGGTAATCAGCACCGACTTTCAAAAACATGGTTATTATTGCCTTAAAATTATTGCATCATTTGACCAAAACCCTCTTGTGAATGTTTCTGATGAAAATTTTTTATTGAAAATGTTTTTTAATGAGGCAATTTTCCTCCCTTCTCATCGGAGGGGCAGAGCTACCTCACTGTGGCTGTTTATTTAAATGGTGCAAGACTTCCTTGACTACATCACACACTTTTCTTCTGAGGGCCTTCAGATGGTCTGTTTGCATCTAGGGTGAAATTGAGGCACTGAGGATGGGGTGGAAGTTGCTGTTAAGGTCTTCACCTCCAATCCTACAGTGACCAGTCCTGGAATAAGGCAAGGACCTAGGTGTCCTGAATCACCCTTTGCTTTTTAGGTAAGTACCTTTGGAAAAATTATGATAGAGGAGAGATCTATCTTTACCAACCTCAGCCCGCGTCATCCTTAGAAAGGGTGTTTCGTAACTATGGTAGACCTTGTTAACTTTTGACTGTGTAGTATTTTTCATTTCATTTTTTTTTTCAAGTAGCATTGCAATATCCTTTTGGGGAATTTCCTGTTTTCTACTGGACACCGGGTCAGTTGTGATCATTAATCAGATGCCTGCTGTTCTGTAGGCAAAAAGCAGGTACTTGAGTTTAGTGAGGCTGTTGGGCTGCCTGTACTTATTGTTCATATTTTCACAGAACTCTCATTAAGCTGGATTATTTGATGTCAGCTTAGCATTACCAAATTTAGCAAATAAAAATGCAGCACCCCAGTTAAATTTGAATTTCAAATGAACAACTAATAATTTTTAATTTTTACTTTTATTTTTAATTTTTAGAGACAAGGTCTTGCTCTGTTGCCCAGGCTGGAGTGCAGTGGCATTATCATAGCTCACTGCAGCCTCGATCTCCTGGGCTCAAGCAGTCCTCCTGCCTCAGCCTCCTGAGTAGCTGTGCAAATGCAAGACACCACACCCAGCTAATTTTGTCATTTTTTGGAGAGATGGGGTCTTGCTATGTTGCCCAGGCTGGTCTCAAACTCCTGGGCTCAAGCAATCCTCCTGCCTTGGCCTCCAAAAGTGCTAGGATTACCATTGTGAGCCACTGTGCCTGGCCCAACTGATAATTTTTAAGTGTAAGTATATCCCCCAAATTGCACAGGCTATACTTACGCTACAAATGTATTTATTGTTTATCTGAAATTCAAATTTAACTGGGCATCATGCATCTCATCTGCCTACCCTATCTTTATGCTGAGATGCATTCACTCTTGGGAAATGTTTAGCTGTTGTTGCAGCAGCGAAACGAAGCCCAAGCAAGCCAATGTTGCTACCACAGTTTTCTTACATGCAGACGTTGGGTGGGAATGGTGTCTATGTAGTCCTATGGCCCTTCTGAAAGACTAAACGGGCAAACTCAAAACAAAACCATGTCCCTTTTAGTAAAGGAGAAGCAGGCCAAGGACTCTGTGGATTTGGTCAAGTTCCACAACCAGAGGTGGAAATAATATAGAAGTTTAGAGCTGTGCTCCAGGATATGAGGTAAGGGATTTTTAGGAGCAAAAGACCCATTAGATGCCTATTAAAATATTGGTCAATGAACCAGAATAGTATGAATTTTCAGTTTTAGGGCAGCAGTGAGTGAAGCTGGGAGAATTCAGCTGGAGCTTAGGAAGCGAGAAGGCTGAGAGAGGCCTCCGGTTGGTAGACAGTGCTCGGCAGGCCGTTCTGGGCTCTGGGAGAAACCAGAGATGAAGCCAACTGATGCTAGAGCCTCAGCCAGGGTCCCCAGAGCTCGGCCCCTCCAGCAAAGCCTGTCACAGATGGGAAGGGTGGCCATTGGGCCAGATAGGGGGGCGCTCAACTTTGGATTGTGGGTGTCCTCTGCAGATGGGTCTTCAGCTACCCAAAAGGCAGGGAAGACTTTCCTCCCACAACCCTCAGATGACAGACTGCCATGCCATCACATGGCGGGACACACTGAATTCACAGGAGTCTTTTCATTTTTAATTTATAATTAAAAAAATAGATATGAGGTCTCACTATGTTGCCCAGGATGGTCTTGAACTCCTGGCCCAAGCAACCCTCCTGCCTTAGCCTCTCGAAGTGCTGGGATTACAGGCATGAGCCACCATGCCTGACCAGGAGTTTCAAGCTGAAGGGGTCGGTGCCCCAACCCCGTTTGTTGTTCCAGGGTCAACTGTACATTCCCAGTATATTTATATGGGGGGTTAAATATATGTTTGCTTAATGTAAACATTTATTATAAACCCTTCTTTTGGAGATATCCTCAAAACCTGGAAGTGACCTTGACCTACCATGACTTGAGAAGCCTACCATTTGGGGAGAGCCCCTGGGGACTTCTCCCAGCAATCCCACCTCCAATAAGTTGCTGAAAAACAGTCGAGGACCTAAGTCAGGTATATGTTTGCGGCCAGCTAAGACCTGGTATGATCTAGGCCCTCCCCAGTGACTCCCCCAAATTTCTCTGCTTGCTGATGCCTGAAATTAAATTCTTCGACAAGGGAACACTTCTCTTTCACGGTGGGGATGGTAAGGAAAGGGTGGAGGACTTCAGGCACCTGAAAATTGGATCCCAACTAGGGGGTACATATTTCAGCAGAAAAAGGAGGCTGGATCCAGAACACAGATTTCAGAGTCTGTGTAAGTTACCCCAGGCTGTACAGTGCGGTGGGGAATGCATAGACCTGAGGGCTCCACTCCTGGGCTCGGTCCTGGCTATCTCATGTTCTAGCTGTGTGACTTCAGTCTAGTTACCTGACGTCTCTGTGCCCCAGTTTTCTTAGTGAAAATGAGGATAATAACTAAATCTTCTTTATAGGTTTGTTATGAGGAACTAAATAATACATACATAAATAAATGTATTTAATATATATATTAAGTATTTATGACATAGCCTGGCACAGAATAAGAGTTATGTTAGAGCCAGCTGTTAATATTTGACCCCGACTGTTTCTCTGAAGCTGTCTGCTTGGGTACTTCAGTCTGCAACTCTAAGGCCACCAGCTGGGTCTCATGTGATTTAGGAAGATTTGGGAGAGTTAGTTTTATTCTTCTTTTTTTTTTTTTAACATGCTGACTCTCAATGAGGGAATACCATTCCCAGAAGATTTTTAATTAATTATCTCTGTAAAACCATGGCAAAATGCCTTCTGGGGCACTTGCATATTGATATGGGTCTCATATCAATATTTGATTCTGGGTCTCAGAATCAAATGCTGGGAAACTTTAGGCGTCGTTTCATTGGTGACATCCCAAGTGCCCCTTGGGTACTGGAGCAATGGCTGGGGCTGTGATAGCTTAGGAGACAGAGGTAGGATTCTGCGGGGCTGGGTTAGACTAGAGGTTCTCGCAGAGGGGAGAGCTGTGCCTAGTTTTAGAGCAGTGGCTCCCAAAGCCTGGTCCCAGACCAGCAGCATCCATCTCACCTGGGAACTTGTTAGAGCTGCAAATTCTTGGGCCCGTCCCAGACTGACTTAATTAGAAACTGTGGGCTGAGCATGGTGGCTTATGCCTATAATCCCAGCACTTTGAGAGGTTGAGGTGGAGGGATAACTTGAGGCCAGGAGTTTGAGACCAGCCTGGGCCACATAGTGAGACCACATTTCTACAACAAATTTTTAAAAAATTAGCCAGGCATGGTGGTGCGTGCCTGTAGTCCCAGCTTCTTGGGAGGCTGAGGTGGAAAGATTGCCTGAGCCTGGTCCAGGTTGCAGTAAGCTTTGATCACACAACTGCCCTCCAGCCTAGGTAAAAGAATGAGACCGTGTCTCAAAAAAGAAAAAACAAAAACAAAAACAAACCTCTGGGGATGAGCAGCTTCTGCTTTAGTAAGTCCTGTAGGTGATTCTGATGCTAGCTCAAGTTTGAAAACCTCTCTGGTCTATAGGACAAGTCAAGCCAAGGTTCAAATAACCTAGATGAAGTCAGAGCCAGGAGATTGGAGGAAGCTAAGATAGAATCTGAGCCAAATCAGAGAATGGAGGTTCTGGGAAATTGCTCTGCACACTGGTGGCTATTTTCAGCTACCCTTCATCTTCTGCAGGTGCAGCCTGGGAGTGGGTTGGGCTAATTTACAGGGCCAGAAGCAAGCAGATAGGTAGGGAAGTATTCGCAGGCTTTTCTGCAGGTCATTCTGACCCCTTTGAAATTACAGCTTGTGGTCTGTTACTCCTCTGCATTCAAAAGGATTCATCTTTGTCGGTGCCTTTCTGGGAGAGTGGGCCTGGCTTGGAGATGTCACTGTGGATCCAGAATTTTGCCACTGGGTGAGTCTAGTCCTCTTACCCAATGCAGCAATCAACTCTGCAGCATTCTCAATAGCAGGTCAGGGATCCCCCTTCAACACTAGAGCTCAATGGAATGCATTCCATTTGTTGGCAAGTCCTTTCTTTGGATGGCCCAAAGCGCCTATCACCCTGCAGATAGTAAGTGCTCGCACATATTCACTGAAACAGTAAGTGGCTTGTATTGAACAGACATCTGATCCTTTCAACTCTCTCCCTTCTGGTTCTACCAGTGGTGGCTGCAGCAGCACAGGACCTGTCCACCCTCTCTTTCATTTGAAGGTCCCATTTTGCTTCCCATAGTCTCTTCTCTAAGAGAAATGTATCCTTCATTTCTTCCAAAGTTCCTAGTATGAATTGCAGACCCAGAAGTCTGCAAGTGAAATGACTAACAAGCAGAGAGATAAGAAAGGGGCCCAGAAAATTAAATTGTGCATAAAATTAAGGAGGCTATGTTGGGGTACAGAAAAGAATGGGCAGCGGTAGAGCTAAACGTGAGGCTGATGAGACAGGTAAGTTAGGATTGAAGCTCACAGAGGCAGGGCGACCATGGACAGCTCTTTTTCTGTGGGCCCTAAGTGTTTCACCAGGGCCCGGAAGATTTGGGTAGGAGTTGAGCAGGACTAGTCAGGGTCAGGTTGAAATGACCGTCACTAAAAGTCCCAGATTCTTGGTCCATGAGCTGCTGCCAAGTCAGGACACAACAATCCTGTACTTCACCATTGGAATTTTGGACATAACTTTAGGGCTTTCCCTAATCCTCATTAAATTAAATCTTCTTTATTGTAATCAGCCAAAACCATTTGAACCTCATTTCTGGAGAGTGTTATCTATCCCTTTCAACTTTGTGTCATGCATCAAATGTATAAACTGACTTTTTTTTTTTCTTTTACATTTAAAATTTTTTTTAGAGACAAAGTCTTACTCTGTTACCCAGGCTAGAGCACAGTGATGCAATCATAGCTCACTGCAGCCTTGAACTCCCGGGCTCAAGAGATCCTCCTGCCTTAGCCTCCCAAGTAGCTGGGCCTATAGGCCACCACACTTGGCTAATTTATTTTTTGTACAGATGGGGTTTTGCTATGTTGCTCAGGCCAGTCTTGAACTACAGGGCTCAAGCAATTCTTCCACCTCAGCCTCCGGAAGTGCTGGGATTACAGATGTGAGCCACTGTACCTAACCTATAATCTGACTTTGATCTCTACATCTAAATAATTGACAAAATGTGACCAAGCAGCTCATTAGTGACTGCTTTTCAAACTGAAACCTGTACAAACCATCACAATTGGCTATGGGCTGTTCAACTCGCTGTTTATTTATTTATTCATTTGTTCATGGGTATAATGCTATGCTGTTCAGGGGATGGTGGTATCTTGCCCTGATGGTGCTTGGGAGGAGGACTGTCTCTGGGAGAGCCTTCTGTGTCCACAGGCCTTTCTAAGGAAATGGTCCTGGTGGAGGCACCATTAGCCACAGTGTTTCGCACTGTGAGACTCATTCTTCCTCCAGCTGCACTTGATTGGACCTGACTCAAAAGCAGCCAACTCATGGGCTGCCCATGGCCTGTGGGAGTCTCGGGTGAGGAGCTCTGCCTAGATGGGGTGAGCTGGTCCAACCAAGTACCTATTCCCAGGGATTTGAATTTAAAAAATGGAGAGGCCCAGTGTTTTAACAGAAAGAAACTGAGGCTGACACGTTGCCCAGAGAGGCAATAAACTTATTAATATGAGGTCATGAAGTGCCTGAACAAACAATGAGAAAGCTTATTCATTTATTTATTTATTCATTCATTCTAGACAGGGTTTCACTCTTTCTCTCAGGCTGGACTGCAGTGGCATGATCAGAGCGCACTGCAGCCTCAACCTCCTGGGCTCAAGTGATCCCCTCACCTCAGCCTCCTGAGCAGGTGGGACTACAGGCACACACCACCATGCCAAGCTAGTTTTCTTTTTTTCTTTTTCTTTTTTTTTGTAAACACAGGGTCTCGTTATGTTGCCCAAGTTGGTCTCAAACTCCTGGCTTCAAGCAATCCTCCTGCCTCAGCCTTTAATTTGCTGGAGGATCAGACGTTAATTTGTCAATATGGTGAACTAATATAATTTGGGAATTCTTCTGATACAAACAACTGGAAATCCTAAATATGATATAACAAATATCCCTTTAAACATATAACTGAACATGTAAAAAACTAAAAGAAATTCCCAGGTTCAAAATTAAAGAGTAAACTGAAAAATAGATGGATAAATATGTGGTCAGAGACTGTGGCAGCCCTGGTAGGAGCACGGCTTGTTTTCAGACCTGGTAATGGCCAAGGGTTGGGTCTGAACCTTCTCAGGGACACAGCCTTGTGCCTGCTTCAGGCAGAGGGGTTGGAACCAAGGCTCTTGCTTAGAGTTAGAATCATTTGTCGGCCTCATGCACAGTAAACTAATGGACTAAAATACATTCATTCGCCAGCAGAAGGAGACAGCAAGGAGGCCTATCGGCTATGACTCGGGTCTGAATGGGAAGAAGGACCCCTTGAGAATTTGTAGTCACAGCCTGTACCTTGGCTGAGTTTGGTTCTAATTTATACTATCTGGGTGGCCAGGAATCCTCCAGCTAAGACTGACACTTAAGTAGTGTCCTAAGGCTGACACTACTGACGGCCTGGAGAGATGGGCAGCAGCAAACACAAAATCCCACTGGAAGGACACACCCTGATCCCTGGCTTTAAAGGATTTCCACAGATGGGATTCTGCTGGATGTGGCTCAGAATTTAAAACTCACTGGGAAACAATCCATCATTAGTGTGTATCAGTGGCCATGACTAGTAACTTCTGAAAATGGAACTACTAGATAGGAATTCATAAAAGTATATGCTCAAAAAGATTGAAGACATAAATGAAAGTAATGAAAAATGTAAGAAAAGAGAAAAATATGATGAAAAATGACAGGCACATGAAATAAAAAATATAGGCACCAAAATTAAAATATAATATTGTATAAAACAGCACGTTTATACAAAACAGAACATAAATAAACTTAAATCTAGAATTAAAGAAATTGTCCATAATTTATTGCAAAGGTTTGAAAATATATAAAATGTAAAAAAGATGTTAAGAGACATGAAGGATGGACTAAAAAGGTTTGCTATGTATCTAACAGAAGTTCCAGAAAGAAAAATAAAAACAATGAGGCAAAGACAATATTTTAGAGGAAATGGTTGATAATTTTCCAGAGTTGATGAGAGACATGAATCATAGATTAAGAAATCATACGGGTCACAGGCAGACTAAATCAAATGAAATAATAACCAGACACATTATGGTCAAAATGCAGAACCTCAGAGACCAAAAGGAAGTCTTAAAAGCAACCAGAGCACTCTATAAGGGGAGAACAATTAGACTATCATCAGATTTCTCAACAGTCATAACAGAAGCCTGAAAATCATGTATCAAAATGTTCAGAATCCTAGTAAAAAAAAAAAAAATTATACCTGGCTAAACTATCACTTAAGAGTGAGTGCAGGCCAGGCACAGTGGCTCATGCCTGTAATCCCAGCATTTTGGGAGGCTGAGGCAGGTGGATCACTTGAGGCCAGGAGTTTGAAACCAGGCTGGCCAACATGGTGATGCCCCGTCTCTACTAAAAACACAAAAATTAGCCGGGCATGGTGGCATGCACCTGTAATCCCAGCTACTTGGGAGGCTGAGGCTGGAAAATTGCTTGAACCCAGGAGGTGGAGGTTGCAGTGAGCTGAGATCGCTCCACTGCACTCCAGCCTGGGTGACAGAGTGAGACTCCATCTCAAAAAAAAAAAAAAAAGTGAGTGCAAAATAAAAACATTTTCAGAACAAAGTCTGAGAGACACTAACACATTCCCTGAAAGAGGATATACTTCAGGAAGAATAAAATTGAAAGCGGAAGGAAGAATTAAAATGCAAGAAGAAATGATGAACAAAGCAATCAGTAAACATATGGTCAGCCATTTGTATCTGAGGATTCTGCATTTGTGGATTTGATCAATTGTGGATCAAAAAATATGCAAAAAATACAACAATAAAATATAATTATGGTCAGATCATGGTGGATGGCAGGCAGGACTAGATTGCAGCTCCAACTTGGACAGACAGAGCAGCACGCAGAGGCTTGCATTGTGAATTTTTGCTCTAGTACAACTGCAGGAATAAATCAGGAAACCTGAGAGGACCCATAGACCACCTGAAGGAAGTGGATTGCTCCTGCAGGACCCAGGAGACACCCTAAATACTGTGAGGGCCCAAACTGTGGAAGTGGGGAAGGGAGATCGTCCACCCCCGAACACACACCCCCACTGGGGAAACTGAAGGTCTAGATTACAGGAGAAGATTTTGACCTTATCTGAAGCTGAGTTAATTTAGAGAGCCGAGCAAAATACAGGGTAGAAGAAGCAGCAAGAAAAGTCCTGGGAGCTTGATGGGTCCGCTAGTAAGACGTTTTTGCCTGGCCTCACAGGAGTGCTTCGGGAGGGTGGCCAGAAGTGCTGGGAAAAGGCCACAGGGAGAAGAAAATCTCCAGCTGAACTTTGTAACAATTTGAACTGATGGAGAAGCCTCCTGGCCAGAACTTGGGGGAGGGCGTGAATCTGGTGTGCAGACTCCACAGGCAGAGGAAGAAGGAAAGCCTATTTGCTTTTGCCGCTGGGAGGCAGGTAGCCTGGGGCAAGTTCTCAGCCCTGCTTGCCCACTCCCTGGAAACAGACTTGGTGCTGCTAGGGGATGCACAGTGGAAGTGAGACGGGCCCTTCAAGTTGCATGGGATCTGGGTGAGGCCTGTGACTGCCAGCTTTCTCCCACTTCCATGACAGCCTGCGTGACGCAGTAAAGACAGTCATAATCATCCTAGGAACATAACTCCATTGACCTGGGAACCTCATCCCCATCTCCCACAGCAGCCAAAGCAAGACCTGCCCAAGGAAAGTCTGAGCTCAGACATGCCTAGTTCTGCCCCCACCCAGTGGTCCTTCCCTACCCACCCTGGTAGCTGAAGACAAAGGGCATATACTCTGGGGAGTTCTAGGGCCCCACCCACTGCCTGTTCCTCCCCATATTGCCACCTCTGATGCTCTCTGGAAAGTGCCACCTCCTGGCAGAAGGCCAACCAGCACAAAAATAGTGCATTAAACCACCAAAGCTAAGAACCCTCACAGAGTCTATTTCACCCCCCTGCCACCTCCACTGTTACAGGTGCTGTTATCCATGGCTGAGAGACCCACAGATGGTTCACATCATAGGACTCTGTGCAGACAACCCTCAGTACCAGGCTGAAGCCGGGTAGACTTGCTGGGTGGCTAGATCCAGAAGAGAGATAATAATCACTATAGCTCGGCTCTTAGGAAGGCACATCCATAGGAAAAAGAGGAGAGTACTACATCAAGGGAACACCCCCATGGGACAAAGGAATCTGAACAACAGCCTTCAGCCCTGGATCTTCCCTCTGACAGAGCCTACCAAAGTAAGAAGGAACCAGAAAACCAACTCTGGTAATATGACAAAACAAGATTTTTTAACACCCCCCAACATTACACTAGCTCACCAGCAATGGACCCAAATCAAGAAGAAATCCCTGATTTACCTTAAAAAGAATTCAGGAGTTTAGTTATTAAGCTAATCAGGGAGGTACCAGAGAAAGGTGAAGCCCAATGTAAGGAAATCCAAAAAACGATACGAGAAGTGAAGGGAGAAATATTCAAGGAAATAGATAGCATAAATAAAATACAATCAAATCTTCAGGAAACAATGGACACACTTATAGAAATGCAAAATGCTCTGGAAAGTCTCAGCAATAGAATCGAACAAGTAGAAGAAAGAAATTCAGAGCTTGAAGACAAGGTCTTTGAATTAACCCAATCCAACAAAGGCAAAGAAAAAGAATAAGAATATATGAACAAAGCCTCCAAGAAGTCTGGGATTATGTTAAATGACCAAACTAAAAATAATCAGTGTTCCTGAGGAAGAAGAGAATTCTAAAAGTCTGGAAAACATATTTGGGGGAATAATCAGGAAAACTTCCCCGACCTTGTTAGACACCTAGACATCAAAATACAAGAAGCATAGAGAGGGCCGGGCGCTGTGGCTCATGCCTGTAATCCCAGCACTTTGGGAGGCCGAGGCGGGTGGATCACGAGGTCAGGAGATCGAGACCATCCTGGCTAACACGGTGAAACCCCATCTCTACTAAAAAATACAAAAAATTAGCCGGGCATGGCAGCGGGCACCTGTAGTCCCAGCTACTCGGGAGGCTGAGGCACAGAACGGCGTGAACCCGGGAGTTGGAGCTTGCAGTGAGCCGAGATTGCACCACTGCACTCCAGCCTGAGCGACAGGGCGAGACTCTGTCTCAACAACAACAACAACAACAACAACAACAACAAAAAGAAGCACAGAGAACACCTGGGAAATTAACCGCAAAAAGATCATTGCCTAGGCACATTGTCATCAGGTTATCTAAAGATAAGTTGAAGGAAAGAATCTTAAGAGCTGTTAGACAAAAGCACCAGGTAACCTATACAGGAAAACTTATCAGATTAACAGCAGATTTCTCAGCAGAGAAATTTGTCTGACAAATGACAAATATCCAGAATCTACAATGATCTCAAACAAATCAACAAGAAAAGAACAAACAATCCCATAAAAAAGTGGGCTAAGGACATGAATAGACAGCTCTCAAAGGAAGACATACAAATGGCCAACAAACATATGAAATAATGCTCAACATCACTCATGATCAGGGAAATGCAAATCAAAATCACAATGCCATTCCACGTTACTCCTGCGAGGATGGCCATAATCAAAAAATCAAAAAACAGTAGATGTTGGCATGAATGCGGTGAACAGGGAACACGTCTACACTGCTGGTGGGAACGTAAACTAGTACAACCACTATGGAAAACAGTGTGGAGATTCCTTAAAGAAGTAAAAGTAGAACTACCATTTGATCCAGCAATCCCACTAATGGGCTACCCAGAGGAAAAGAAGTCATTATATGAAAAAGATACTTGCACACGCATGTTTATAGCAGCACAATTTGCAATTGCAAAAACATGGAACCAACCCAAATGCCCATCAATCAACGAGTGGATAAAGAAACTGTGAGATATATATATATCATATATATATATATATCATTCATATATATATATATGAATGATAGAATACTACTTAGCCATAAAAAGGAGTGAATTAATGGCATTCGCAGTGACCTTGGGTGAGATTGGGGACTATTATTCTAAGTGAAGTAACTCAGGAATGGAAAACCAAACATCGTATATTCTCACTCATAAGTGGGAGCTAAGCTATGAGGATGCAAAGGCATAAGAATGCCACAATGGACTTTGGGGACTTAGGGGGAAAGGGTAGATGGGGGTGAGGGATAAAAGACTACAAATAGAGTGCAGTGGATACTGCTTGGGTGATGGGTGCACCAAAATCTCACAATTCACCACTAAAGAAATTACTCATGTGACCAAATACCACCTGTACCCCAATAACCTATGGAAATGAAAGTAAAAAATATAATAATTATGTTTAAGGAAGTGACACCCGTTATTTATCCTTGCTTGCCTAAGGCCTTGAAGCAAAGTATTAAGTAGACCACGATCATGAATGATTTCTGGAAGAACAGCTCCCTATTAAATATTTAGCCCTAACCCCAGCTTATTATGTAGAAATAGTGTGTCATGTACAAGTGGGATAGCTGTCTCAGTGCAAATTCATCCACAGCCCTCGCTCGGGAAAAAATCCAGAGAGAAATGCCTTACTCAGTAGTGCCATGGTAGTTTTATTTTGAGAAACTTTATTACCTATAACTGCAACTTTCAAAAAATATTTTAAAAAATGTTTATAATTGTAATGTTTCTTTATTTGTATAAATAACAATTATTTAAAAAATAATTCAGTATAACAACTATTTACATAGCATTTACATTGTATTAGCTATTATAACTAATCTAGAGATGCTTTAAAGTATACAGGAGGTTGTGTGTGGGTTATATGCAAATACTATGCCATTTTATATCAGGGACTTGAGCATCTGAAGATTTTGGTATCCAGAGGAGCCCTGGAACCAGTTCCCTGTGGATACTTAGGGAGGATTGTATATGAAAATATGAACATGCATTGACTGAATAAAACAATGATGATTAACTCTGGGGGTGTAACAAGAGGTGGGATTAGATACTGAGCACCTACATTGAATATGGGCAGAAACAATGAGTTATAATGCTAAATTCAAGTATTATTTAGGAAGGGGATAAAAATGCTGATGTAGGCAAATATGCATGTTATAGCAGACAGAAATGTACTGCTTAACTCCCTCTTCAAGAAAGAACTTGAGGCTGGGCACTGTGGCTTACACCTATAATCCCAGCACTTTGGGAGGCCAAGGGGAAGGATTGCTTGAGCCCAAGAGTTTGAGACCAGCCTAGGCAACATAGTGAGACCCCACCTCTAAAAAAAAAGTATATATATATATACACACACATACACAAACACACATACACATATATAGTTTTGCTTTTACGTGTGTGTGTGTGTGTGTATATATTATTATTATTATTTTTGAGACAGGGTCTCACTCTGTTGCCCAGACTGGAGTGCAGTGGCATGATCTTGGCTCACTGCAACCTCTGCCTCCCAGGCTCAAGTGATTCTCCCACCTCAGCCTTCTGAGTACCTGGGATTACAAGCATGCACCACCACTGCCTGGCTAATTTTTGTATTTTTAGTAGAGACAGGGTTTCACCATGTGGGCCAGGCTGGTCTTGAACTCCTGACCTCAAATGATCCACCTGCCTTGGCCTCCCAAAGTGCTGGGATTACAGGTGTAAGCCACTGCAACTGTTTTTTATATATATATAATATATAATTTTGCTTATACATATGTATAAGCAAAAATGGACAGACTTTTAAGAAGAAATTGGTAATTAATAATCACACTGGTAGATTTTTACATTTCTCTTGGTAATTAATAGATCAATCAGATCAAAAAATTAGTAAGCATATAGAAGATTTGAATAATACAATTAGTAAGCTTGATGTAACAGATATATAAAGATCCCTGTGCTCACTCTGTTCACTCCCTCTTCACCCATCAATTATAATAGTCATTTAGTGGAAAGAAATTGTAAGTATGACACAAAATCCAGAAGACATAAAAGAAACAAAATTGATACATTTTATTACATAAAGACTAACACTTTCTCCATGGCCGAAAATACTACCAACCAAGTCAAAATCCAAACAACAAACAGTAGAATATTTAAAACATAAACAGCAGACAGAGGACTCCTTTCTTCAATCTGTATGGAGCTTCTACAAACTAATAAAGACCCTAATGCAATAAAGATAAAGGGCATGCACAGAATTCACAGAAAAGGACATCCAAGTGGCTCTTAAATTACATGGGGCTGGGCCTGGTGGCTTATGCCTGTAATCCCAGCACTTTGGGAGGCCAAGGTGGGCAGATCACCTGAGGTCAGGAGTTCGAGACCAGCCTGGCCAACATGGCAAAACTGCATCTCTACTAAAAATACAAAAACTAGCCGGGCATGATGGCAGGCGACTGTAATCCCAGCTACTCAGGAGGCTAAGGCAGGGAGAATTGCTTGAACCTGGGAGGCGGAGGTTGCAGTGAGCTGAGATTGCACCACTGCAGTCCAGCCTGGTGACAGCAAGACTCCGTCTCAAAAAAAATAAAAATAAATAATAAAATAATAGCAATAATAATATAAGAAGATACTCAGTGGCACTCAGAAAAGAAATGCAAATATATTTTATTTGATTTTCAGATATGGTCTCACTCTGTTGCCCAGGCTGGAGTGCAGTGGCTCAATCATGACTCACTGCAGCCTCAACCTCCTGGCCTCAAGCAATCCTCCCACCTCAGCCTCCTGAGTAGCTGGGACTGCAGGTGGATGCTACCACACCAGGCTAATTAAAAAAAAAACACCTTTTTTTTTTTTTTTGGAGAGATAGGGTCTTGCCATGTTGCCCAGGTTGGTCTCAAACTCCTGGGCTCAAGTGATCTTCCTATCTGAGCTTCCCAAAGTGCTGGGATTACAGGTGTGAGCCACTGGGCCTGGCCGGTACTA
This sequence comes from Pongo abelii, assembly GCF_028885655.2. Taxonomy (NCBI): domain Eukaryota; kingdom Metazoa; phylum Chordata; class Mammalia; order Primates; family Hominidae; genus Pongo; species Pongo abelii. Next base: position 40,556,023 of record NC_071992.2, read on the forward strand.
CATGTAAAATTTGTGTAACTACCACTCTAATTAAGTACAGAAGAGTTCTATCACCCCCAAAGCTCCTTTGTGCTGTTCCTTTTTATTTCTTTCCACCTTCCAATCCTAACCCTTAGCAACCACTGATTTCTTCTTCATCACTATAGCTTTGCCTTTCTTAGTTTGACCCTCGTTGTTGTTTTGGATTCTAAAAAATCATGGATATATATTATCAATTAAAAAGTAAATATATTTTGTTATTCATTGCCCAAATACTACCTCTTCCCTGAAGCGTTTCCTGATTCCCTCAACTGGATTATTTCTCCTTCTCTAGGAAATCTCATGCCCTTAATTTTTATCTTTTATGCCACATATTATATTCTGTCTTGTGTTATGCTTGTGGTCATGTTCTAGGTCCTTCCTCCTGAATTTTTAGCTTGAGAGCAGAAACTCTGTGTTGACCATGTTTCCTTGCCATCTGGGACCCAGAAAGCACTGCCCCATCCACGGTTAGCTAATTCCTGGAGATAACACACAACTTTCCTGCAAGCTCGTTTAAAAAAAGTATTTAATTTTTTAATTTCCATAGGTTTTTTGGGGAACAGCTGGTATTTGGTTACATGAGCAAGTTCTTTAATGGTGATTTGTGAGATTTTGGTGCACCCATCACCCAAGCAGTGTACACTGAACCCAATTTGTAGTCTTTAACTTCTCACCCCCCTCCCACCCTTTTCCCTGAGTCCCCAAAGTCCATTGTATCATTCTTATTCCTTTGTATCCTTATAGCTTAGCTCCCATTTATGAGTGAGAACATACAATGTTTGGTTTTCCGTTCCTGAGTTGCTTCACTTAGAATAATAGTCTCCAATTCCAACCGTTTTTTTTTTTTTTTGCTGTGAATACCATTAATTCATTCCTTTTTATGGCTGAGTAATATCCCGTCACATATATATTCCATCATATATATATATATCATATATATATATCACAGTTTCTTTATCCACTCATTAATTGATGGGCATTTGGTCTGGTTCCATATTTCCTGCAAGCTCATTTTTGATATGCAAACCAACCAATTCCAAGTCCATAGCCCCACCAGATCCCAAGGCCAGGACACTAATCCCCTGCCCTAATTGCCTGAGGGCCAAGTACTGGACAACCACCTCTAAAGCCCAGAGCCTGCCAAAATTATTCAAATTTTTCATTCCTAGACCTGTTGAGCTGCTTACCCTTCCCTGCCTATTCCTTTCCGAGATAACCACACACAGGCTGTTACCTGTGTTTCTTCTTGATGGACCCTGGTGCTTCCCATGGGACCCTGGGTGGTGGGTGCACTTCTTCCGCTTGGGAACAGTTTGAATGGCAGTTGTCTCCTGATCTGCTGGTCTTATCATGCCTAAATAAATCTCAGATACATTTTACTTTATTATTATTATTTTTTTGACATGGAGTCTTGCTCTGTCACCCAGGCTGGAGTGCAATGGTGCAATCTTGGCTCACTGCAACCTCTGCCTCCCAGGTTCAAGCGATTCTTCTGCCTTAGCCTCCCGAGTAGTTGGGATTACAGGTGCCCGCCACCACGCCCACATAATGTTTGTATTTTTAGTAGAGATGGGGTTTCACCATGTTGGTCAGGCTGGTCTCGAATTCCTGACCTCAGGTGATCCACCCGCCTTGGCCTCCCAAAGTGCTGGGATTACAGGGGTGAGCCACCTCACCCAGCCAATCCCAGGTACATTTTAAAACAGACCCTGCCCTACTGATCTTTCTACTCCTAACTGTGCCTAATACTATTTCGTACGTGCAATGGGGTTTCTGTAAGTATTTGGTGAATTGCTTCTAATTGAGTTGTTTGACCCCCATATGCCAGCAAATTTTATTTTGCTTTACTGATTATCAGCAAGCCACTCCCACTCCTTCTTCCAACAGATTTCCATGGTGCAGCATCTTCCACAATGCTTTCTTCACACCTTTCCCTAGAGCAGTAACAAGCTCAAGAAGTTGAGTGCCCATAGCATTTTTCTCCCTGGTCTGTGTCACTCCAAAAAGCCTCGTTCTGTGAAATATATGGTGGAGCTGGCTTCTTGGTAGCCTGGCAGCCCTTACTTAGCCTTGCCTCCTTGGAGAAAGTTTCCTGATGTCTGACACTTGCAACCTGAGGGGAGGGATATTGAGATTGTCTGAGGATGGATGCCAACAAAGACCTCTTTGTGCTGCAGCCCGTGTAGTTCTGTGTCTGGCTTTGGAGTGACGAGGGCTGGGACCTGTTCTCACCTGGGCATGTCACTGCTGCAGGAAGACGGCTGTCTGAGCTTGGGTCCCAAGCGCCGGATGAAGGGCACAGCCTAGCTGGTGGAGGCAGCAGCCTGCATGTGACACTTTTACAAATCAGGTTCAGAGAAACTAATTATAACTGGTTAGATGGAGGAGTCTGAACTGTTGAAGTATGAGCTTGCAATGGTATGATTTATTTTCCCCAATTGCTGCTTTCATTTATACAGTGTAGGCCCTCTGTCCCGCTGCTTCACATCCCCTAATGCTTCCCTGGATGGGTGCCATGCCTCCCCTGTCACTTTTGGACATTCACACAGTCTCATTCCAGCATTTAAGGCTTGGGCCTGTTCACATTTCCAAACTTCAATCTTAAGCACAATGCAACGCTATGTCCTCCCTCCTCCTGGGCTGGTGAGAGCGTTGGCTCCCAGCAACCCAGAGAACAGGAGGACGGTGTAGTCTGCCTCTGCAACCCTCCCTCCTTTTCTCTCTCCTCGATGGGGCTGGGGGCAGGAAGGAGGGATAGAGGCAGAGCTTTCCCCACCTGACCAGCCCCCACCTGTGTGGGGAGACTTCCGGGCCTGGCTTTCTTGGGGGCAATGTTCAGCTTCACCTCAGTTTCCTCCAAAATGAGGAACCCCCTCCAGGGCAGGCGGCAGAGTCTCCCTTTGGGCGTTTGTCCGCTCTGGTTTGGGTGTCCTACTACCGAGCTCTGTGGCTGTCCTGGAACTCCTGGTTCTTTTTTTTTTTTTCCGAGATGGTGGTCTCAGTCTGTTGTACCGGCTGGAGTGTACTGGCACAATCGTAGCTCATCCAGCCCCTCTTGGGCTCAAGCGATCCTCCCACTTCAGCCTCCTGAGTATGTGGGACTACAGGCGTGCACCACCACATGGTAGAGAAGAGGTTGCCCACGCTGCTATCGAACTCCTGGTATCAAGTGATCCTCCTGCCTCGGCCTCCCAAAGTGCTGAAATTGCAGGTGTGAGCCACCGCACCCAGCCACCACAAGCTTCTTCCTGCACAACTGCAGGAATCCCTGAGGTCCTCCTTATAGAGAACTGGAGCAGAGTGGGAGTGGCCCCATCTTCTTTCTAGGTGCTCTATGCTACAGTCACTTCAGGTCCACTGGCCACTCCAGTGAGCCTCTCACTTTCAGAAATCTTTAGTTCAGAAACAGGCATCAGTATGTGTTATGGGATGTGTTCCCCAAAAAGATATGTGGAAGTCCTAACTCTCAGTACCTTATGCCTTGCCTTATTTGGAACTGGGTTGTTGCAGATATAATGAGTTAAGATGAGGTCATCCTGGAGTAGGGTGGGGCCTTAATCCAACATGACTGGTGTCCTTGTAAAAAAGGAGAAGAGACAAAGAGACAGAGTCACACAGGGACAAAATGGCTGTGTGATGATGGAGGCAGAGGTTGGAATATTGCAACTGCAAGCCAAGGAATGCCGAACCACATTCCTGCAAACCATGAGGAGCTAGGAGGAAGCAAGGAAGGATTCCTATAGGTTCCAGAGGGAACATGGCCCCACCACACCTTGATTTTAGACTTTCAGCCTCCAGAACTACGTGAGAAGGAATCTCTGCTGTTTAAGCAACCCGTGTGTGACACTTTGCTACGGCATTCCTAGGAAACTAATGCAGCCTCTCTGCTCGCCAGTTTCAAAAGGTCAAGGAACATGTGCCAAGCACTCTCCTTTTGGCCCCCATAGGTGGAAGAGGGTAACTAAAATGCCATGCACCATGGTCCTCTTTCCAGAATGTTCTCTGAAAAGTTTTTTAGCACCTCCACTCCAGTAGGCGCTGTAGCTCAGTCATTATCTGGTGCGGATGAGAGGTCAGTGCTTCCTTCTTTCAGGCCTCGCCAACATTTCCTAGTGGTTCCCCTGGAGTTCCCCTCACTCCTCTTCTGGGCGGGGAAAGGCTTCATGCCCACTGCAGTGTTCCAAAGACCAGGGGCCTTCCTTCCTGTCCTCGAGCTTCCTCCTTTGGGCTGTGTTGGTGGTGGGCAGGCTGGGTCTGACTCCTCTTAGCTTGCCCCATGTGACTTGGTTGGCAGCCCTCTGGATGTAGGATATGAGGTCCTAATTGTGGTTTTTCTTTCTTGCCCTTACCCTGGGTCCTGGCCATAATTCTGGGTAACCAGAAGAGCCCTGTTCAACATCTTGTCCCTTCATTTAGGGCACACCCTAAAGGTGCTTCACCAAAGCAGCCCCAAGGGGCTGTGCCCTGAGGTTGCCCTAGGAAGAAGCTCATCAAGCCTTTGGGCTCCCTCCAGGGAGGGCTGGGTCTCAGACAATCTCTGAGAGTCAAGAGACTGGAAGTGGAAACCTCATTATGTTTTTTTCCCCGAGTCAGTATTGGAGGGGGGAATCTTACTCTTGTCTCTTGTGAGCATCTAGAGCAGAACTGAAAATGGAAGAGAAGATTCTGCGAGAGGCCTGAGGTGGGTGAGGAGATGAGGAGAGTCACCCTTGAGCCTCACCTTGGTTCTAGTGAAAAGGAAGGGAAATGTTCTCAGAGGAATCACAGCTTCCCGCCCTTGCCATCCACAGATTCCTCTCTGAGGGGCTGCCTATTTTTCACAGAGCAGGGCTCAAGGTTTGAGGGCCCTAGATAGCTCTGTTGTCCAGGCCCACCATGAAGACCATGGAGACAAACATCTGATGTCCTGTGGAGGCTTGAGCAGCCCACATTGGCCACACGGGAATAAAGAAAAATCTTGAGTTTCTTCAAGGGAAATTCCAGGCACCTAGCTGGCCTAGAGAGTAGATGAGCAATTTGATAAGCAAGAAGGTAATAGTAGTCTAAAACAACAGCCAAGAAATGAGAAGCAGGAGATGTTTTGTCCCTTACAGAAACTAAAGATAACATCTAAGCATATGTCCCTGAGCTGTTTTTCAGAAACCTGGACCCCTACTGAGTGGATCTGCTGGCACACAGACCTCAGATAAGGGGGAGTGGAGGACTGAAGTTTGACTGCTGTTCTTTGTCCTAAAGTTCTTCCTGAGGGGCCTGGAGGAGGTCATGCCCCGGGACCAGAGCTAACATTATTGTCTGCTGACTCCAAAGTTTTAGACAAAGCTTTTCCTCCTTGACAAATGACTTCTTGCACATTCTGAGAAATGCGTCCTTAGGCGATTTGATAGTTATTTGAACATCATAGAGTGCGCTTATGTAAACCTAGACAGTAGAGCCTGCTACACACATAAGCTATTTCATATAGCCAATCAGAATTTCTTTAAATCCACCTATGATCTATGCCCCCGCAATCCACTTCAAGATGTCCCACCTTTGAAGCTCAAATCAACGTATAGCTTCCAAGACTTGATTGATGACTGTACTTGTAACCTCTGCCTGTTTGCTTTTAAAAACGCTTACCTCTAAGCTGGCCAGGTGCGGTGGCTCACGCCTGTAATCCCAGCACTTTGGAGGCTGAGGCAGGAAGAATCACTTGAAGTCAGGAGTTCGAGACCAGCTTGGCCAGCATGGTGAAACCTCGTCTCTACTAAAAATACAAAAATTAGCTGGGTGTGGTGGTGTGCGCCTGTAATCCCAGCTGCTCAGGAGGCTGAGGCAGGAGAATTGCTTGAACCTGGGAGGCAGAGGTTGCAGTGAGCCAAGATGGTGCCAATGCACTCCAGCCTGGGCAACACAGCAAGACACCATCTCAAAAAAAACAAAAACAAAAACAAACAAACAAACACCGTTACCTCTATGCTATTGGGGAGTTTGGGTCTTAAGCCTGAGCTGCCCATTTCTCCTTGCTTGGCTCCCTGCAATAAATGCCTCACTTTCTCTTGCTGCAGACCCATGTCAGTGTTTGGCTTTGCTGCATGGAGCAGTTGGACCCAAGTTTGGTTTGGTAACAATATCTAGAGACTCTCTCTGGGCACAATCAATGTCTTTGCTTGCCTCTGTCATTGGCAAAGAACCAGTGCTTTCTCAGACCACCTGGAGCAAGGGACCATGTGGTGCCTGAGCTCTGGAATCAGAGAGCTGCTAGTCATGAGGGGGCTCTGGGAGCTGGCTTCCCGCCCCGAGCTCTCTGGGGCCATGTGGTGTCCCGGTCCTGGCAGGCTGGCTTCTCCTCTTCTGGTGTGTCTCATTTCTGACCAGCTTCCCAACCTTCTCTTTTTGTCTATGCCAAATGTGGAGGAAGCTCGTCAGATGGGCAGAATTCTTCATTCCAGGCCTGCTTGAGGGTTGCCAGCCAGCCTGTGGGTGGGATGCCCTTGGTCACACGTTCAACTCTGGTCTGATTATAGACCACCCTGGGCAAAGAGCAGCAATCCTTGGCCCCTCCCTGAGCTGAGGCCATGGGCAGGCAGGATGAGCTCAGCAGCTTCACAGCGGATGCGTCCAGTTTAAGGGTTTGCTTTGCAGTGATTTCTCCATCCCTCCCTAACTTCTCCTTTTCTTTCTAAATCAGCCCTGGGTGGGCTAAGGCTATAATTTTCCTCAGTGTAAATTCCTCTGGGACTGGGACAAGAGGCATTAGGAGGGCAATGAGCACTGGAGAAATAGATGGAGGGGGTGGAAGCTCGGAGAAAGGGCAGGTGACTAACCCAGCTCTTTTTGTCCTGCCTGGAGAGGTGAGACCATGGGTACTTTCATGATGACAAAGTCCCAGGAATCCCCCTCCCACCCATGCCCAACGAAGGGAGTGACTTAATGTCTGCCAAAGGTGGCATGTGGAGGCCAGCATTCAGGGCCCCTTGTTGGCTTGGCTCCAGGGCTCCCAGGCCCTTCTCCTACCCTTCCGAAAAGAGGTACAATGTCAACAAATCCAGCAGTGCTGTATCTGACAGTAAGCTTACCTGTAGACCTGGACACAAGAGAAGCAACGGCTCTCCCTGGCTTGCATTAACCTAGGTATGAAAGTGCCGGCATGTGTCTAGCTCCGATATTTAGGAGGGACACAAAATCTGTCCCCAAGGAGCTTCCAACAGAATTGAGATATCAGTCATCTCTAAAGTACCGTGATATGTTGCTTAGTGATGGGGCTACATTCGGAGAAGTGCATCTTTAGGAGATTTCATTGTTACGTGAACATCATAGAGCACACTTACACAAACCTAGGTAGCAGAGCCTACTAAACACATAAGCTATTTGATATAGCCTATTACTCCTAGGCTACAATCCTGTATGGCATGTGTACAGAATATGGGAAGCAATTATAATACAACGGTATTTGTGATCTAAACACAGCTAAACATAGAAAAGGCACAGTAAAAATACCGTATTACAATCTTATGGATCACCATTGTATGCATGGGCTGGCGTTGACTGAAACGTCATTACGTGGTGTGCATGACTGTGCTGAACAATGCAGGCAGTTACAAATCAGTCCTGAATAATCTGCATTGAACCCTATATGCTACTGGCGACGCCAGAATATTACAGTGCAGGCTTCCTAGAAGGAGGGCTTCCTAGAAGTCAGTGAACAGGCAATTCTCACTAGGGATGAGAGAGGAGGTAGGATTAGTATTGGAAATACTTGGAGCTTGTAACAATTACAAATGTTTCAGTCTCTTCCCCTGAGATTCTGACAGTTCCTCCAAGGGGACGGGAGAATTTATTTTGAAAAGGTTCTCCAGGGGATTCTAATTCTCTCGCCTACTCCACACAGATCTCTCTGAGAGCTGCTGCTCTATACTCATGGTCTCTAAGCTTTTTTGATGAGGCACTCCATGGATAAAATGTTTAGGGTATGTGCCTTCAATATTTGGGTATTTATTTGTTTAAAAATAACACCCAGCAGGACATGGTGGCTCACACCTGCAATCCCAACACTTTGAGAGGCAGAGGTGGATAGATCGCTTGAGCCCAAGAGTTTGAGACCAGCCTGGGCAACGCAGCGAGACGCTGTCTCTATAAATAAATAAATAAAAACAAAATTAGCTGGTGTGGTGGTGTGCACCTAAGGAGTGCACTGGCTAGGAGGCTGTGCAGGAGGCTGAGGCGGGAGGCTGAGGCGGGAGGATCACTTGAGCCCAGGTGGTCAAGGACCATGATTGCATCACTGCACTCCAGCCTGGGCAACAAAGCAAGACCCTGTTTCGAAACAAAACAAAACCAAAACTGAAAAAACCTCTCATATACTTCTGCATTCATATGTTAGTCATCATAAAGGAAGCATAAACATATAGTTCAACAGGGGCAGGCTTAAAAATAAATAGAAATGAAACATAATATTTTCTTATTGACTTCTAACATATTTGGCTCCCTCCCTAAGGCATACACCCCCTTTGGGAATCACTGCTCTCGAGTTCATATATGTATCCCTCATGCCTAGCTCAGTGTCTGGCAGGCAGTAGGTGTTCAATAAATAATTCTGTGGGATGGATGAATAACAGATGAATGCCTTAGGGCAAGATCTCCAAGAATATGAATATTTTGAAAATATGCAAGTGGGGAGATGGAATGAGCTGAGATTCTCCTTTATGGTTTACCATTATGATGCATTGACTTTTCTTAACAGTAACATGAAGATTAGATCTTGCAGGAGGACATTAAGTCTGAGTAATGATGGATTGTTTAGTTAATTAAATTGAATGTATTTATTTATCACTCATTTCCATTAGCATAGCAGCCCCATATTCCCACGTTCTGACTGCTTGACCATCTCCCGGCCAGGCCGATCCATGCTGCGAGATTCCATCAGCCAGACAGGGATGCACTCTGGGGGATGGGATTCAGTGAGGAGTCTCTCAGGAGAAAGAAGCCCCAAATCTCAGCTCTTAGTTAATTAGGTGCTCTGTAAAGCAGGCTGGACAGGCTGAGTGAAAGAGATCATTACAGGCTCCTAATGGCTGGGAACTGATTTATTAATGTGGCACAACATTTGCATGTGAGGTGGAAAGCTGGTGATAGTGCAGAGGGGAGTTTTGCAGGCAGTGGGATGGAGGGTTCAGGGCTGGTGGGGTACTCTCTCCAGGGATTTTTCTTTTTCTTTTGACACAGAGTTTTGCTTTGTCACCCAGGCTGAAGTGCAGTGGTGCGATCTCGGCTCACTGCAACCTCCGCCTCCCAGGTTCAAGCCATTCTCCTGCCTTAGCCTCCCAAGTAGCTGGGATTACAGGCACACCAACATGCCCAGCTAATTTTTGCATTTTCAGTAGGGACAGGGTTTCACCATGTTAGCCAGGCTGGTCTCGAACTGCTGACCTCAGGTGATCCACCCACCTCTCTCTCCCAAAGTGCTAGGATTACAGGCTTGAGCTACTGTGCCCGGCCATCCGGGGATTTTTAAAAACATTTCTCTTCCTACCCACTCCAGGAGCCTTCCTTGGGGGAGGAATGAGGCACTCTCCTTCCAAGCAAGAGGCCACTCTCAAAGACGGCCTCCTGACTTTGTCAGTAGAATACCAGGACAGTCCAGGCTCCCGCCTTAATTTTGTAAATAACAATACAGGCTGAGCATCCCAAATCTGAAGTTTTGAAATCTAAAATGCTTCAAAATTCAAAGGTTTTTGAGAGCCAACACGATGCTCAAAGGTAATGCTCATTGGAGCTGTATTAGTCCATTTTCACACTGCTGATGAAGACATACCCGAGACTGGGTAATTTATATGTGTGTGTGTGTGTGTGTGTGTGTATATATATGCACACACACACACACATATGTATATATGCACACATATGTGTATATATGTACATATGTAAGTTACCATATATACATATATATGTATATATATGTATATACGTGTGTGTGTGTATATCTATATATGTGTGTATACATATCTTTTTTTTGAGAGGGAGTCCTTTTTCTGTCACCCAGGCTGCAGTGCAGTGGTGCAGTCTCGGCTCGCTGCAACCTCTACCTCCTGAGTTCAAGAGATTATCCTGCCTCAGCCTCCTGAGTAGCTGAGATTACAGGCACCCGCCACCATGCCCGGCTAATTTTTGTATTTTAATAGAGACAGGGTTTCACCCTGTTGGTCAGGCTGGTCTCGAACTCCTGACTTCAAATGATCTGCCCGCCTCAGCCTCCCAAAGTGCTGGGATTACAGGTGTGAGCCACCATGCCTGGGTAATTTATAAAGAAAAAGAGGTTTAATGGACTCACCATTCCATGTGACTGGGGAGGCCTCACAATCGTGGTGGAAGGCAAAAGGCACATCTCACATGGAGGCAGGGAAGGGAGAATAAGAACCAAGCAAAAGGATTTTCCCCTTCTAAAACCATCCAGTCTCGTGAGACTTATTCACTACCACGAGAACAGTATGGGGGAAACCGCCCCTAAGATTTAATTATCTCCCACCAGGTCCCTCCCACAACACATGGGAATGATGGGAGCTACAATTCAAGATGAGATTTGGGTGGGGACACAGCCAAACCATATCAGAAACATTTCAAATTTTTGGATTTGGGAGGCTGAATTTAGTATGATGCAACTATCCTAAAATCTGAAAAATAAATAAGTAAATAAAAACCAAAAGACTTCTGTTCTTAAGCATTTCAGATAATGGATACTCAACCTGTAGTGACACTTCTGTGATGTTTACTTATAGCACAGTTGCCAGTGTCTGTTCTTAAACTGCTTCACACATATGTTGACATATTGAATCCTTTACAGCAACATTGGGGGAAGGTGCTAAGAGTTTCTTTTATGGCTGGAGAAACTGAGACACACAATGACTAAGTAACTTGCCCAAGCTAGTTAGTGGCTAGTTAGTGGCAGTTCTAGGATTCAAACCCCAGCAATCTGGCCCCAACAACCTGCCTTTAACCAAGATATCATTGATGAGTGAGCAGAACTTCCCCTGATTTAAATGACCGGGGTTACCTTTGACTCAGTTCAGAGCCCAGTTTCTGCTGATCTTCTCATTTCCCTTCTCCTCAGAACTCTGGTATCCTAGGTGCCCCTACTCCTAATTCTCTAAATTAATTTGTTCTTAGCTCCTTAATTCACACTAAAGTGTAAATGACGATGAATCCCTTAAAGGGCTAGCCTCTCTGGGAAAACAGGTAAGCAGCATCCAGAATGTTAAAGCAAGGGATGAAGTTTCTTCAAAGGTGGAATCTGAAGCAGCTTCTGGGGTGTTTGCTGTGGAGTGGGTGTTCGGAGGCTCAGGGTCAGAGTACACCCGCTGGCGGGCAGGCAAGCATTTTTTCCTCTGGGGGTGCAGCCTCCCAGATGCCAGAGTGGAATGCAGCCCTGGCCTTCCCGCTCTCTCCTTGGTGGTCTCTGCTGGAACCCTGGGGGGAGCATGGAACAGAGCAGCTGCCAGCCACCAGCGATGCCATCGTTAGAAAACTGGGCACAAAGTTTATAGCACATTTCACAGTTTTAAAAGTGTTTGATATAAATCTTCTCAAACTACTAGCCCTTGTGGGGAAGGTTGGTTTGTCCTCATGCCAACGCCGCAGCCGTCTTGGACACGTGGATGTTTGAATGGCAGTCCCTGCAGCTGGGATTCAGGGGTAGGGGTAGGGGCGCCCTGGTGACAGCCACGGCCTCTTGGAAGGCTAGGGAGAGAACAGAGACCCCACTGAGTGGACGCAATCAGTCTGGATCCTTATCAGGTGTCGTTGCACATGTGGCTTTTGATGGGGTTCTGGGGAGCTCAGGGTGGAAGGTGGGGATCATAGAGACTTCTGAGGCTCTGTCCACAAGGGATACCGGCCTCGCCTGGGCTCTGTGACTCGTGTGTGGCCTTTATGAGCCGTGACCAATGGCTCAAGGCCTGGGCTGGCAGCCGCGAGCCTTCATCCTAGGCAGGAATTCTAATTAAACTGGGGCTCCTGGGTCTCACTTACAAAGAGCTCAGCCCCAGACCCTGCTTTTTGGGGCCCCACCCAGCTGGACATACTCTTTCATGCAACTTGCAGTGATATGCAGTTCAGGGAATCCCTGCTTCACGCTGCTGTGGGCTGCGGAGGGCCGGGGCCTGTGCTGATGCTTGGGGTGGGCCCTGAGCTTTGACTCAAACAGATGTTTAGAGAAAGCTCTCGCTGGGTTCTGGGATCATCCAGGGGCTTGGCTTGCAGATGCTGTCCCTGCTCTCTGTGCTGCTATTTTCTATCTATGGTCATCTATTTTCCTCACAGTGAATGTGGTTGGTTTAGGTGTTCAGGGATCCAGGTAAATTTGGGGTGGCGGAATCCTCTCATCCAAGCTTCACCAAGGGACCAACAGGAGGGGTTTCATTCAGCAGTGCCCAAACGAGTACCAGGTGGACTGTGAGCTTTGAGCAGCCCGGTCCCTGACTCATGAGAGCTGGATGAGGAACAGGGTGCTTTCCAGAGAGCTGACCTGAGGGATGGGTAGAATTTGCGTAGACAGAGAGGAAGCCTGAGCGACAAGGACATAGCTGCTTTACACATATTCAATAATATTGGAGGGCTGGGTGAGGTAGCTCACGCCTGTAATCCCAGAGCTCTGGGAGGCTGAGGCAGGAGGATTGCTTGAGGCCAGGAGTTCAAGACCATCCTGGGCAACATAGGGAGACCCCCCACCTCTACAAAAACAAACAAACAAACAAACAAAAAAACAAACCTGGACATGGTGGTGCTGCCTTTAGTCCTAGCTACCGGGGAGCTGAGTTGGGAGGATTGCTTGAGCCCAGGAGGTGGAGGCTGCAGTGAGCTGCGATTATACCACTGTACTCCAGCCTGGGTGATAGAGCAAGGCTCCAACTCTAAAATAATAAATAAATAAATAAATAATAAATAATAAATAATAAATAAATAAATAAAATAAATTAGGAGGTTTATCTGCACATCAGACATCCTTAATTCTCAAATGTATCTGATTCTGCTAATTCCCAAAGCAAAGAACTGAAGTAACTCTGCTCCCCTTCCACATTCAGCAATCAGGTTATCCTGTGGCTACTTATTTTCCTCTTTAAATCATGTCCATTTCAGTCTAATTTCAGCAGCATAAAATGAGGACGTGTGTGGATGTGGCCAATGGAGGCTGTGACAGGGGCTTTGACTAAAGTTGTGTTGACAAATGTATGACTGTAGTTGCTCTGTCCCTGCCTTCTCTTCAGGGCCTCCTGTTCTTGCCACAGCCTCCCACCACCCCAACTCAGTCCAGGCCTGGGTCCTCTTTGACAGGCTGTCCCCTGAGTACTGTTCATTGATGAACAAAGAATTCAGTGAAAAGAAGGCAGAAGGCCTGGGGTGAGAGAAAATCTCCGAGGGGGACCTGATGCAGCCTTGGGGGAATAGAAGCTGCCTAGTATCTTGGGGTCTGCACAAGCTAAGGCCTGGGCTCCTGGCAGACTTTCCTGCTAGCCCAGAAGACACCCACACACCCAAACCACTGGGAACGTGGCTTGCTGACCTTGGCAGGAAGAAGGGCTGAGTCGGCCTTTTGCGTAACATAAATACTCAGCACAGCTGCCTGTGACCTGCCCACTTCTTGTCAAATCCAAGAAGGAAGGGACCTGCTGGCCAAACCCTTTTTTCCCACTGGACCTCAGACCCCAAGGAACTTGGAGTCTGCTCAAGTAAGTGAGTTGGGGCTCTTCACCCTCCCAGAACTGGCTGTTGATGGAAGAAATCCCTGCATAGGAAGGATGGTAAGAAAATCCAAGGAGCTGCTTGTTCTATTGGGAAAATAAAAGGTCTGCTGTGAACCAGCATTCTTGGGAACCTCCCTGTAAACTCTTATAGGGAAGCTCTGAGCCTTTTCACCTAAGCTGATCCAGGAGGGAGGAGGGAAGAAGAAAGCACAAAATAACTTGGCAAAAGAAGTTGTATTTCCCAGCGCTTTGCTCACCCATCTCCACACAGATGCTGGAGCCTTCAGCACCCTCCCAGCCCTATACTCGGGGTCGATCCTGACTCAATCCTTTGTTCATAATGTGCTGTCATCACCCCCAGCCCTTGTCACCATTTGCAAAATTTCCCTTCCTTCCCTCTCTTTGTCTAGGTCCCACACGTCCTTATAGATCTGATTCAAATCCCACGACTTCCATGAAGATGTGTTCCGCTTACTCTGATTTCTCTCTTCTTGGAACTCCTGTCACTCTGGATTCAGTGCCACACACGGTTAGCACTTAATTTTTGTTTAACAGTTTTGTGAAAATTAGCACTGTCCTACCAGCCCCTTGTCACTATGTAGCTAGCACAACCCAGATGGATACTGGGATGGGCTCAGTAAGTACAGATTGACAATGACTTCCCAGAAAGATGGCAAGTTCTTCCAGCAGCTGGGGATGGGCCACTGTACCTGTTTTCTGGGGACTACCAGACCATGGGACACATTGGAAGGAGGGTCTTTGGTCTTGAAATTTGGAGGTGAGGCCCCAGCAGGAAGGAAAACTAAGGTGACAGATGTATGCCTTTTGGATGGGGCCTGGTTTGGGGGCATTGCATAGTTCCATGCCAATCTCAAGGCACCACTGGTAGCCCCTTTGTGAGGATCTGTCAGGGGGAGAGTGAACAAGATGTTGCCTCAGTGTTTTAGGACTGCAGTTTCCTCATCTGTATGAGTGGTTTCAGTAGGTGACCTCAATTTTGGGGAGACTGAATTGTGTCTTCCCAGAATTCATATGTTGAAGCCCTGACCCTCAATGGGGCTGTATTTGGAGATAGGGCTTTTAGGAGATAATTAAGATTAATTGAGATCATAAAAATGGGGTCCTATCCAATAGGATTGGTGGCCTTATAAGAAATCTCTCTTGCTGGGCATGGTGGCTTACGCCTGTAATCCCAGCACTTTCGGAGGCCGAGGCGGGCAGATCACGAGGTCAGGAGTTTGAGACCAGCCTGGCCAATATGGTGACACCCCATCTCTACCAAAAATATTAAAAAAAAAAAAATTAGCTGGATGTGGTGGCTTGCTCCTGTAGTCCCAGCTACTTGGAAGGCTGAGATGGAAGAATCGCTTGAACCCAGGAGGCGGAGGTTGCAGTGAGCTGAGATGGTGCCGCTGAACTCCAGCCTGGGTGACAGAGCAAGACCCCATCTCAAAAAAAGAAAAAAAAAGAAAAAAAAAAAGAAAGAAATCTCTCTCTCTGAGTGCATTCATGGAGGAAAGGGCACAAGAGTACACAGTGAGAAGGCAGCCATCTGCAAGCCAGGAAAAGAACCCTCACCCAAAGCCAAAGCCTGCTAGACCTTGATCTTGCGCTTTATAGCTTCCAGAACTGTGAGAAAATAAAAGTGTGTTGTTTAAACCACCCAATCTATGGTTTTTTGTTATGGCAGCCTAAGCTGACTAATACAAGAGTGCTCACTGTGTGCCAGGAACTCATACCTGTACCGAGGTTGTAGCAGTGAACAAACAGATAACAGGCCCTTCCCTCATGAAGCTTACACATTTTAATAGGGGAAGACAGATTTAAAAAATGAAGTAAAATAATAATATGTCAGATGGTGATAAGTGCTATAGAGAAAAATAAAGCTGAGACGGAGACAGGGAGTGCTAGAGAGGTGTGTTGAGGCAAGGCCAGGGTTCCTGGTGGGCTTGTCTAGAAAACCTCGCCAAGAGACATTTATGCAAAGACCTGAAGGAGATGAGCAGGTCATCCACAGGAATATCTGAGATTTTAAAAATTACACTAAAAATATCCATTGTACAAGTAAAAGGTATGGAAACTGAAGTCTAACATTGGTTCGTAATTTAGGGATTTAGTTGACTGCAAGTTCACCAAGAGTCCTGGGTGTTCTATGGCCACTCAGAAAGTTAATGATACATGAACAGAAGTATAGTGGCCAGACTGGGTGGTGATATTCCAACTGTATCCAGACTTTTGTATAGACTCAGAGGATGTTGCCTAGATGCCTCCTCTATCCAGACTGTTGCATATCTAGACAGTTCTGAACACTGCATAAGACCACTCCAGACCACAACAGCAAGGCTAAGATTTGGAAACCACATCCTTGGGGAACAGTTGAGGGAACTGGTCTAGTCTAGAGAACTCTAGACTAGAACTTATCTAGTCTAGAGAAGAAAAGATGGCCGAGCATGGTGGTTCACGCCTATAATTCCAGCTGTTTGGGAGGCCAAGGTGGAGTAATTGTTTGGGGCCAAGAGGTTAAGACCAGCTTGAGCAACATAGTGAGAACCTTTCTCTACAATAATTAAAAAACTAGCTGGGCATGGTGGCATGCCTATGTACCAGCTACTCAGGAGGCTGAGGTGGGAGGATTGCTTGAGCCCAGATGGTCAAGGTTGCAGTGAGCTGTGATCATGCCACTGCACTCCAGCCTGGGCAACAGAGCAAGACACTGTCTCCCCTTGACCCCCACAAAAAGAAAGATTTGTACGGCTGTGCAAGGGGATCTTTTCCACTAGATGGAGGATTGCTAGAAGGGCTTATCGTGTGGAGACACTGAATGCAGAAAAAGAATTGATGGGCAGTAATCCCAAACTCAGCAAGTCAGTGCCAACAATGGGACAGAAGTCAGGCAGGTATACTTGATAATTAGACTTTCCCCTAGGATTGGTGGAGGATAATTGCTCAGGGGTGGGAGGAGGATGATACACATGGTCACACATCAAACATACTGGGGAAGAGATGCCAGCACCGGGGAAAAGGAAGGACTGATGGTTTTTTGGTTCAGTCAGCTCTAAGAGGTCAATCAGAATGTGCATAGAATACCATGGCATAATGGGAAGTTATTGAACTGGAAGATGGGATCCTCCTATCCATCAATTAACCTCTCTGGGGTCCAGTTGTCTCCTATGAAAAATGTGGATAACTACACCTGCACAGTTCAAGGGCAAGGGCAAACCACACAATTGTTTGAGAGTCTTTCCAGCTTAAAGATCCACTAATCTAAGTTACAGGGAGAAAATTTCTAACCCTATGTGCCACCGGACATGAAAGGGGTATCTTGCCAATGGATTTGTTTCCTTAGGAGCTGGATGGCATCCAGTGAGACACACTAGAGGAGAGATGGTCTCTGAGGTTGTTTCCAGCACTAAGGGTCTTCTGTAAGATGACTCATGTGTCTATGCTCCTTGCTCTGTCTTCAGCCACACATTAGCCACTTATAGTCAAATGTGACCCCATATTATACCCTAGCATGAAAATCAGAACACGGCGTAGAGCAAAGTCAAACTGTAAGATTCTCCAGTTTCCCAACTTGATAGCTATTACCATTTGCCTCTTGAGTAGTGGAGTGGTTTTTGTCTCAGGACCTGGGTCTTCCAGTCATGGAAGCTGAAATAGGGTAAGATATATCCTGCAAACACAGCTAGTGAGATGGGGGCTTATAGAGATAAGAATATATGATGGATACAGAGCAAACAGCTACTCAATTGGAGGACACTTTCTGAAAGTGACAAGGGCTTACTGCCCCTCCTGGGTTCTTGCAGAGCAGCCTAAGCTTCTCTCATCTCTTCATCAACTGCCCACCTGTCTTCTTCCAGACCTCTCTGTGTTCCATTCTAATGGGCATCCTTATGGATTGACAGAATCCTAACATTTCTGATGTGGAAGGATTTTTTGAGAATATGTAGTTCAATGTTTCCCCAAATGTCAGTCTTTCACAGTTTTGTCATATACATATGCCAACTGTTCTATTATTTACTCATGGTTTTATTTAAATTGAGACTTTTCAAAACCTTGCATGTTTTTATATTACCAACATAAATTGAAAACCAGCCTTACCATACATTTAAGATAGCCATGATTAATATAAACATTAAAATTTAAAAACGTTTGCCCATTTACCCATGTAAAAGCATCTTAAGTACCTTATCATAGTACACCCATACCATACTTTGGAAACATACATCCACTGCAACGCTCCTCCTGAACAGATTTGAAAACGATGACCCAGAAAGGTGAAGTGACTTGCTCAAGTTCCACAATGGTGAGTGTCCTAAACTCTTGACTCCCAACCAAAGTCTCTTGGCTTATTCTATCTTATAACTCTTTAGATGAAGCTGATGAGGATTAAAGATATCTACCATCTGAATTAGGGTTCCTAGGGCTGCAGTAGCAATGCATCGCAAACTGGGTGACTTAACACAACAGAAATGTTTTGTCTCACAGTACTGAAGGCTCTAGTCCAAACTCAAGGTATTGATAGGACCATGTTCCCTCTGAAGCCTCTAGGGGAGGATGCTTCCTTTCCTCCTCCATCTTCTGGTTGCCCTAGATGTCTCTTGGCTTGTGGCAGCATAACTCCAATCTCTGCTTCTGGCTTTATATGATGTTTTTCCTGTGTATTTCTGTCTCATGGCCATTTTGTTACAAGAACACTATCTTCTTACAAGGACACCAGTCATATTGGATTAAGGCCCCACCCTACTCCTGTAGGACTTTATCTTAACTTACCTAATTACACCTGCACTGACTCTATTTCCAAATAAGTTCATGTAACATATCTTTTTGGGGGATACAACTCAATCCATAACACCATCTGAAAGGGACTTGAATCTAATAGGGGACATTGAAAGACTCCAGATATATCATGAATAAAAGTAAAATGATGGGACTACATACATCAATAAAATATTAACTTGCATTGGCATTGTACACTGTGGTATGCAAGCACTATCTCATTGGTTCCTCACTATAGCTCTGTGAAGCAAACAGGTATGGTAGATTGTTGCAGTAACAGTCCCCAGTGAATCATTCTCCCTGTGTCTATGCCTTTATGTAGCCCCTTTGACAATGATTCTGGGCCTGGCCATGTGGCTTGCTTTGGTCAGTGTGATATTAGCAAATGTGATGCAAGCATAGGCTTGAAAGTGCTTGTGTATTGGTGTTTTGCCTTCTCTTGCTACCAGGAACTCTCCTGCTATCATGTGAAGCAGCATGGACTAGCCTACAGAGGATGAGGCCTCATGGAGCAGACAAGCTGTCTCAGTTGAGGCCCTCAAAACCAATCAACCTCCAGCTGAACTGCCAGGTAACTGCAGCTGTGTGAATGACCCCACTCAAGACGAGCAGAAGAGGCACCAACTGAGCCCAACCCAAATAGCTGACTCATGGAATCATGAGCAAATAAAATGGTTGTTTTAAGCCACTAAGTTTTTAGATGGTTTGTTACCCAGCAATACATAATTGGTTTATCAGATATCACAGCTATTTTATAGATGAAGAAACTGACTCTCCAAGAATTTGATTGACTTGCACATCAGGACAAGGACTGGGATGGAAAAAGAAAGCCATGTCCTTCTTTGGTTTAAGAACCTAACAGACAAATACAGTGTAATGGACATTTCTGACACTGAAAAATTAGTAATACATGATGTGGTTTGAAAAATTCTAGAAGACAGAAATAAAGTATTCTAGGGGCTGAAGTCTGGCCAAATATAAAGAGACTGCAGAGATGTGGTCCATTTGGACTGGGAAAGTCAAATGTGAGTTGGCAGAAGTGAAGGCTGCAGAAACATGTTGGATACAGACTTGGCTCCCAAGGCTGAGAATTACAAAACTGGGGAGGAGGGTGCAGTCTCCAAGCTCAAAAGAGGCAATTTTAGGACAAATTTTTTAATTTTAATTTTTATAGATTTAGGGGATACAAGCGAAGTTTTGTACATGAATACATTGTGTAGTGGTGAAGTCTGGGCTTTTCATGTAACCATCACCCAAATAGTTTACATTGTACCCAGTAGGTAATTTCTCATCCCATCCCATCTCATCCCACCTCCTCCCATCTTCCACCTTTTGGAATCTCTATTGTCTATTATTAATTTTAGGATGAATTTTTAAAAAAGACAACTATTTCACAGTGGGCATTAAATTAATGGAACTCCTTACTTTCAAAAGCGGTTAGGTTAAAAATATAGTAGTTTTGTCTATGTATTAATATATTATATCATATTTACTGAGGGCTTGTTATATGCTAGGCACCATGTTTGGAGATGGAGATTCAGAAATTAGTAGAACATGATCAGTTCCCTCATATTCCAGCAAGAGAGAGAGACATACTGACTAATCCATCTACATGTGGTTATCGAGTCCTGTGTGCAGATCCTGTGCTATTTCCTGTGCTAGTTCTGCAGATCGAGGAGTGAGCAAAATAAACTTGCTTCTGCTCTCCTTGAGCTCACAGTTTGTTGGAGAAGGCAGATATTAAATAACTAACTAATCATAATACGATTGATTTTTCATAGTGTTGTAAGAGAGAAGTACAAGGAGCTTTAGAAATAGATATAAAAGGGAGTCATTTTCTAATCTGGGGAGCCATAAAAGACTTCCTTGAAGATTTTAGGCTTAAGCTGACAAAAGGAGGCTGAAGATGGGTGAGGTTGGCACATACGGGGGAAAAATAGTCATAGAAGAATCATCATGCAGCGGGCTCCCTTGCCCTCTGGCTTCCAGTTGGGTCTGGGCGATGGGAGGCATGAGTAGATAAGAGAACAGAGGGAAGAGAAGCCATGACATTTCCCCTCCTGCTTTCTCCCTGCCTGGGTGCTGAGTTTCTGGTGGTGCCTGTATTCTACAACAGCAGTTCCTGTTGGGTGGCCCCGTTCCCATGGCTCCAACTTTGTTGGTTCTGGTAGCACCTTTTTCCCTCTGCCCATTCGGGCCTAGGAGTCACGATGGCTTCCCACATTTGCTAGTCCTGGAATGCCTTAACTTCTCTTTTTATTTCTTTTAACCTTTGTATATAGTCTCTTTATCAAGTTATCCTTGAAATCCTGGTTGAGGGTGCTGTGATGGTTAATTTTATGTGTCATCTTGACTGGGCCAAGGAATGCCCAGACAGCTGGTGAAACATTGTTTCTGGGTGTATTTGTGAGGGTGCTTTTGGAAGAGATTAGCCTTTGAATTGGGGGACTGAGTAAAGTACTTGGCCCTCCCCTGTGTGAGTGGGCATCATCTAGTCTGTTGAGGGCCTGAATAGAAGAAAAGGTGGAGGAAGTGTGAATACACTTTCTGCCTGATTGCTTGAGCTGGGATACCAATCTTTTCCTGCCCTCAGTGCTCATGTTCTTAGGGCTTCAGGCTCAGACTGGAACCTGCACCATTGGCTCTCTGACTCTCAGGACTTTGAAATATACCACTGGCTTTCCTGGGTCTCCAGCTTGCAGATGGCAGATTGTGGGAGCTCTCAGATTCCATAATCATGTGACCCAATACCTTATAATAAATTTATTTATAAATATATCGTACTGGTTCTGTTTCTTTGGAGAGTCAAATGTAAGTCGGCAGAAGAGACAGGGGTTTTCCATGTTGGCCAGGCTGGTCTCGAACTCCTGACCTCAGGTGATCCACCCACCTGGCCGCCCAAAGTGCTGGGATTACAGGCACGAGCCACTGCGCCCAGCCACAGTATCTTATAAAGCAAAATATATACTTACCCTATGACCCAGCTATCCCACTCCCAGATATTTACCCAAGAGAAATGAAAATATATGTCCACGCAAAGGCTTGTACGTGAATGTTCACAGCAGCTTCATTCAAAATAGGTCAAAACTGGAAAGAACCCAAACTTCACTGCTGAGTGGATAATCAGATTGGGGTATACTCATACACTACTCAGCAATAAAAATGAATGAAATTATTAATACATGCAACATAAATGAATCTCAAAAATACCATACTAAGTGGAAGAAGTAAAAAACAAAAAGACAGCATGCTGTCTGATTCCATTTATATGAAATCTTAGAAAAGGCAAAACAGCAATCGTAGTTGCCTGGGTAGGGGTAGGAAGAAGATATGGACATTGGTTGCATTAATAAAGTTTTTATGGTGATGGAAACATCTATATCTTGATTGTGCTCATGCTTACAACACTGTGTAAAGTTACTAACATTTCATCAAACTACTCAATTAAAATGGGTAAATTTTGTGTATAAAACTATACCTGGCTGCGGTGTGCCGAACAGAACGGAAGTGCGCATGAATGGACGGAGGGAGGCCAGTTGGAAGGTCTCTCCTCCCCACCACCCCTCATTACAGCATTCCCTTCCCAATAGCTTTGCAGCTGGGGAGTCTGCCCTAACAGAGTTGGGGGAACCTGGTTCTTTTCCAACTGACTGTCATACAAAGGACCAAATCACCACTCTCATCTCCATCTCCGTCTCCCTGGCTGGTTCCCAAGGATGTTATTAGGATAACTGAGATCTTGTCTACAAAGCAATCCCAGTTCCATGGAGACAAATATTCACTAAGCCCAAGGAGGTTAAGCGGCTTATCCATTGCAACTTTATTTCTTTAGCCCCTCTGTGTTCCTGTCTGCAAAAGGAAGGGCTGAACTACACGGCCTCGAAGGATCCTTTGAGCCCTAACAGCTTGTGATTTTAAGTCCAATGCAGGTTTGATTTGAGTTATTATTTACAGTCTTCATGTGTATGCTCCTCTGCAGGAATGCCCTCTCTTCCTCAGCACCCGGTTGCATTTACTCAGCTTCCAAGGGCCAGCTGAAGTTCCCTTCGCACTCCATGAAGCTCCTTCTTACTATTCTCAAGTTCCACTGATCTGGACTCCTCTTGCAGTGACAGCCTGTACTGAATCATCTGGCACTTCCATATGATAGAATGCAAACGGCTTTGGGTTGTTATTATGTATATAATAATGATATTTTCTCCTCAACCAGTTTGCAAGAGCCTTGAAAGGCTTCTATTTCCTATGTTCTCCCCTTCCCCAACCTCCCTGCACCAGCAAACACACACACACACACACACACACACACACACGACTGTGAGTTTTGAGCATTAAGTACATCGTCAATCCAGTTTTCTTAGGTTCTTGTTGCTCTTCTTCTGCGTCTACAACTTGCTTCTCTTTAATTCTGTTTAACTCTCACCTTCTCATCTGGCTGCCCTTGTGCAGGAATCAAGGAGTTCGGCAGCAAGTTCTCAGCAATCAGTAAGAAGCAGAAATCTTACCCACAGCCCTGATACCTCCCACCGTCCTCACGGTCCCTGATTTCACTAGAAGTTGGCAGTGTGTGCACTCAGAAATCTTCCCACTAAACAGATGTGTGGCCGGGCAGTGAGGAGGAGGAGATCCACACATGAGGACTTTCTCCATATTCTCTCAGAGAACTTCACTGGCTCTAAAGCATGATTTGTTTACACATAGATGAATTTCTATTTGGTCTTAAGCACACGAGTCCTATACACGTGTGGATCAAGGCTTATTTCCAGGGTTTTATAGAAATAAAATGAATTTGCCATATGTTGAAATGTGTGGTCCTGCAAGTCAGCTAGACCTAGGGTGGAGCCCCGGATCTGCCGTCTACATGCTGTGTGACATTGATCTAATTGCAGAACTTCTCTGTTTCCCAGTTTCTATGTCTTTAGAATAAGGTTTATGAGAGACATGAAGGAAATGACACAGGCACTGTGCTCTGCACAGGGGCAGAAAATTAATTGCTCAACAAATGGTACTTGTTATTAGGCTTTTCCTGTCATGCATAAAATGCAGGGTGCAAGGCAAAACAGTTCTCCTTTTCCATCGGGGAGACCCTGGCGGGGTGTGCACTGGACGGGTGGCTGGTTCCATCCTACTCTATCCACGGGATATGTTCTCTGATTCCCATCCCGTGGGATTCTCTAGGGCCCTGTCAGGAAGCGAGAAAGGCTGCAGCTGGAGACTGTGGGATTCTGGGCGGGTCTGTGCAGGCTTCAAAGACTCAGTGTTTTCTTTTTGAA
The DNA here is from genome assembly GCF_028885655.2 of Pongo abelii. Lineage (NCBI taxonomy): Eukaryota > Metazoa > Chordata > Mammalia > Primates > Hominidae > Pongo > Pongo abelii. Next base: position 40,579,805 of record NC_071992.2, read on the forward strand.
GAGGAGTCTTTGCAGCTCATTAGCTCTGTGGCAGAGGCCACCAACCAAATCAAATAGGGGTCTGACTTAGCCTCTGCAAGTTCCCCTAAAGACCTCTGTATAGGGATTTTGGAGAAGAGAAGCTTGTTTGCACTCCACTTTGAGACTAAATCTCACTGCAAGCAGAGGCTGGTTGCAGAGCACGATTGTATGAGTATCTAATAAGCAACAGCTCTTGGTGCTGATGAGAAAGCTTCCAACACAGCACAAGGACCCACCTTCACTGCCCCGTCACAGTGTCATGCACATCTAGACACTTGGAAGAAAATATCATTTGATGATGATGTTGCTGATAACATGCCTCTCCTCCCCAGCCCCCGACCCAGCAAAGAACTCTCTGTTGAGATGCACATTAAATTCCAAGACAAATGTGCCCCTGCGGTACTCACCACACACCTGTCAGTGGCGTGGTTTTGATCTGTGCCCTTGAGTGAAAGGGTGGGGCTTCTTATTTTTTCCAGCATGGGTAGAAACCATGGGTTGGGACCATAGAGAATCCCACAATCACGGGGTTCCTGGAAGATCCAGCCCAGGATTCTGTGTCCAGGCAGGAATGTGTCTAGGTTAATCTAGTACACTGAGTTCTGTCTCCAGACCCTTGGGAGGTGAGGGAGGGAGAGAGATTTCACAAGTCCCCTTGTTCACCATTGGTGGTATTTCATAGCCCTTTCTCTACCCTGGAAGTGAGGACAAGAAGCTTCTTAATGTGGTTTCACGGGTTGGGGATGGAAGCTGTCTTCAGAGAGAATTACATGTGTAGCTGCATATATGAGTCTATACTGAGAAAATGCAAAGATCACTTTGCCCCCCGTAAACATCTTTCCCCAGGCGGGTGCTGCCTGAAGTAATGTTAAAGTCTTTAATCCCACAATTAGGGAAGATTAAAAGGCAAATATCTCTAGGTTGACCTAACACGGGGTTTTAAATTCACACGTACATATAAATGACTGAGCTTGGGAGACTTTTCTTCTGGGGTGGAGAGGGTTAGGTTTTACAAACCTGGTGGGAGTGGGGCTATGAAGGAGCGGAAATGGTGTCAGAGGCGATTGAACCAGAGCATCTGTGTCTTGAATAGGGGCTGGGTACAATGAGGCTGAGACCTACTGTGCTGCATTTCCAGATGGTTAAGGCATTGTAAACTACAGGGTGCGATAGGAGGTCAGCACAAGATACAGATCATAAAGACCTTGCTGATAAAACAGGTTGCAGTAAGGAAGCCAGCTAAAATCCACCAAAATCAAGATGGTAACGAGAGTGACCTCTGGTCTTCCTCACTGCTACACTCCCACCAGCGCCATGACAGTTTACAAATGTCATGGCAACATCAGGAAGTTACCCTATATGGTCTAAAAAGGGGAGGCACTGGCCGGGCGTGGTGGCACATGCCTGTAATCCCAGCACTTTGGGAGGCCAAAGTGAGCAGATCATTTGAGGTCAGGAGTTCGAGACCAGCCTAGCCAAATGGTGAAACCCCGTCTCTACTAAAAATACAAAAATTAGCTGGGCATGATGGTGCGTGCCTGTCATCCCAGCTACTCGGGAGGCTGAGGCAGGAGAATCGCTTGAACCCAGGAGACGAAGGTTGCAGTGAGCTGAGATCACGCCACCACACTCCAGCCTGGGCGACAGAGTGAGACTCTGTCTCAAAAAAATAAAAAAAGGAAAGGCATGAATAATCCACCCCTTGTTTAGCATATCATCAAGAAATAACCATAAAAACTGGCAACCAGTAGCCCTTGGGGCTGCTCTGTCTATGGAGTAGCCATTCTTTTATTCCTTTACTTTCTTAATAAACTTGCTTTTGCTTTGCACTGTGGACTCGCCCTAAATTTTTTCTTGTGTGAGATCCAAGAATCCTCTCTTGGGGTCTGGATTGGGACCCCTTTCCTGTAATAATGGTATTCATGGAAGAGTTCTGCCTGAGGCCTTTACTTGGGATCATGGATTAAAGGCCTGTGTGGACCAGAATGGCCTTTCTTTATTAGAAATGAGCAGGGTTGGATGTGGACCCATCGGTGAGTATGGACCATGCCAAGTGGTGGGTGCTTGCTACTGATTTCAGATATACTCCTGCCCTCAACAGGTTGACATTCTGATGACCTTCTGTCTTCTCTATGTGTTTAAGATGCCTAGATGTCCCCAAGGACGTGAGAATGCCAACACTCTACCTCATTTAACCAGAGGAGACTCACGGGGCAGGAGGAGAAGAAGGGCAGTGGAGAGAGACAGACACCTCGCAGAGAAGGCGGGGGGGAAAGGCAAATGGATTCAGGCACTTTTGAGTGTCAGAGAAGTGGGGCTGGGGTGGAATTTGAGATGGGTAGGGAATTGGGGGTGAAGAATGAAGGAAGGAGGGAAAAGGAAGCAAGAGAGTGTTTTTATTTATTTACATTTTAAATGGAAATAAGTGCATGGAGAAAAAGAGAAGGAAAGAAGGGAAAGAGATGAGGGCAATGTCACACAGAGAATCTTCAGACACTTTAAAATGGACCTTTACTTCCCTGCAGCAAGGAATCAAGACAGTTTTTTGGTGAACATGTTTTCTCGTGCAGCTGTGCAGGGCAGATGCCACATGTCACTTCCAGATCCTGGTTCTTCTGAGAATATTTTTTGAGGCTTTTTCTTGCCTTCCTGAGGCTGCCTGGCTAGCCAGCTAATAGTAAAGGCTCTCACTTCTTTTCCCCTCCCCACCACCCCATCCCCAGCTCCCTCTCACTTTCCTCCGCCCTGCTGAACTCCCTCTCCTCCTCTCGTGGGCAAGCCCAGGCTCCTTCTGCAGGAAAGGGCAGCCAGGATTGTGCCAAGCAGCCCACAGCTCTGGCAGAAAGTGCTGGAGAAACTTTAATGAATTCAAGACCTTCTGGGCTGTCCCAGAGAAAGAACTGGGCTTCAGCCTTGCAGGAAGAAGCAGAAAACTGCCCCCTTGTCGGGAAGATTTACGCCCTGGAGGCCCAGCAGGCCCTATTGCATCAGGCAAGCAATTACTTGGAAAACTACATTTTGTTGAAACAAAGAACACACAAAAAAACATCGAATTCCTTGCTGCTACCTCCCCCACTGCCGCTGTACTTCCCCAAGTCACAAAGAACTGGGATTTGGCTCCTTTGAAATCAAATGAGTGAGCTGCAAGGCTGGACCCAGAGGAGAAGATGCCCTCTCTAGGGAGATGAATGTGGAGGCAGTGAACCGCCTCCGGCCCAGGAATTACCTCTTGTTGGAACCCTTTACCCTTCTAGTGCAAGCATCTTGGAATTCCCTCATGCTGGGGTGGGACACTGTGGGCTTCCAACTCTAGAGGCAGTTTCCAGCCCTGCAGCCCTGCTACAAGATTAGCGGCAGCCAGGCTTTGCCTAGCTCCGAAATCCAACTGGTTAGGAGCAGCCACAAAATGTAGGTCCCCAAAGGCGGCCACAAGTCTCTAGAGAGTTTTCTGTGGGACTTGATTACTGTTTTCAAATACTTAAAAGGCTGTCATTTGGAGAGGGATAGATTTATTCAGTGTGGAGCCAGAGGATAAAATTAAGACCAAAGGTGGAAGCTGTAAGAAAGCAGATTCAGGGCTCAAGAAAAAGAACAGTTTTGCTGCTCATGTTATTGGGCAGGGTAATGTATGGCCTTGGTAGGCAGTGAGTTCCCCAGCACTGGAGGTGTTCAAATAGAGAGAATTTGGAGAAAGTCTTTTCAGTGTTTGCTGTCTCTCCCATGTACTTCTAGGGGATAGGTACTCAGCTTTTCATGTCTATATGCCGTGCCTGGCACAAACATAGCAAGGACTGGATGGCTATTGAATGAATGAATGATTCAGTGGGTTACATTAAATGACATTTAAGATCTTTTTCAACAATGATGTGCTGGGGGTTCTGAGTGTTTTCTCACTCTTCAGAGGCCAGGAATGAGATAAAGTTTTGCTGGGAGAGAGCTGGGTCCACATATCGAGCTCACGGGAGGCCAGCACGGGGATAGGAGCAAAGCTGTGGGGCTCCTTTCCTGCGGCTCAAAAGACCAGTCTGGTTTCCAGCAGGCTCCAGCCTGCACACAAGGGTTTGGGGCAGAGATCTCTTTCCCTCTCATCTTTGAATAGAACTGCTCACAGCTCTCTGAGAGAACCCCAAGGCTCTGCGAGCCTTCTCAAATGGGGAGTGACAGGGTTGGGGTGGGAGCAGATGGAGTGTGACTTTGGTTACGTACATACTCCCTAGTTTGAACAGAGCCACTTTGCTTTCATCTGTCGTATATATTTGGATTCCTTACCATATTTTTTGAAGAAATAATTATACACTAAAAAGTTGAATGTCACAGGCTTGCAGGATTCATTCATTTCTTTATGTTTTTGAGACAGAGTCTCACTCTGTCATCTAGTCTGGAGTGCAGTGGTGCTATCTCAGCTCACTGCAACCTCCACCTTCTGGGTTCAAGCGATTCTCCTGCCTCAGCCTCCTGAGTAGCTGGGGCTACAGGCACCTGCCACCATGCCTGGCTAATTTTTTGTATTTTAGTAGAGACGGGGTTTCAGCGTGTTGCCCAGGGTGGTCTCGAACTCCTGAGCTCAGGCAATCTGTCCATCTCAGCCTCCCAAAGTGCTAGGATTACAGGCATGAACCACTGTGCTCAGCCTCATTCATTTATTGAGTACTTACTATGTACTAGACAGTGCTCTAGGCACTGGGGATACAGCAGTCGATCAAACTGACAAAAATCCCTGCTCTCATAAGCTTGTATTCTACTGGGGGAGACAAACAAACAAGAAAGTAAAGTACAGAACATTAGAAGGTGATCAGTGATATGGAGAAAAATAAAGCAGGGGAAAGAAATGAGGGTGGTCAGCTGGGTGTGGTGGCTCATGCCTGTAATCCCAGCACTTTGGGAGGCTGAGGTGGGTGGATCACCTGAGGTGAGGAGTTTGAGACCATCCCGGCCAACATGGCAAAACCTCGTCTCTACTAAAAATACAAAAATTAGCTGGGCGTGGTGGTGGGCGCCTGTAATCCGAGCTACTCGGGAGGCTGAAAACACAAAAACAAAGAAAGAAATGAGGGTAGGGGAGACACTGTTGCAATTTTAAGTAAGGTGGTCAGAGATAGCCTCACTGCTGTGGGAAGAGCATTCCAAATGGAGGACCAGCTGTGGCAAAGGACCCAGGGTAGGAACATGCCCCACTGGTTCAAGGAACAAGGAGGTCTGTGCAGGTGAAGAAGTGGGGTGTGGTAGGCAGCGTCTATAATGGCCTCCAGTGAGCCCTGCCTCCAGGATCCCTGCTATTGTGTAGTCCCTGTTGTTGAGTAAGGGCTGGACCTGGGGATTTGCTTTAAACCAATAGAATATGCCAAAAATGCTGGATGCCATTTCTGAGAACCAGTTACTGAAAGACTCTGGCTTCTGTCTTGCTTGCCTTCTCTTGTCTTGTAACTTGCTTGCTCTGTTGGAAGCCACCTGCTGCATTGTGAGCTGCCCCATGGAGACACCCCCATGACAGGGCACTGAGGGAGGCCTGTGGTCAACAGCTAGCGAGCAACTGAGGCCTTTGGTCCAATGGAACTGAGGAACTGAGTCCTGTCAACAACCAGGTGAGGAAGCTTGGAAGTAGATTCAACCTCCAGTTGAGAGGACCACAGTTCCAGCCAACACTTTGACTGCAGCCTTGTGAGAGACTGAGTTGGAGGACCTAGCTAAACCACACCCCACCTCCTACCTGGAAATGCTGAGATAATAAATGTTGTTTTAAGCCATCAAGTGTTGGGGTAATTTGCTATGCAGTCAAAGATAACATCAACACAAGGGGAGACTAGTAAGAGATGAGCTCACAGAGCAAACGGGAGCCAGATCACGTAGGATCTGTTGGTTATTAAAGCCCTTTGACTTTTCCCTGTTGGAGGTGGGAAACCCTTGGAGGGCTTAAAGGAGAGAAGGGAGATAGGTCATCCAGCTTAAAAACCTATTGCCATAATCCAGGTGAGAAAAGATGATGGCTTGGACCATGAGCATAATAGTCGAGGGATGGAAGTGGCCCGAATCTGAACATATTTTGAAGTAGAGTCAATGGGATTTCCTGCTGGATTGGATGTGAGGTGTGGCAGAAAGAAGGAGTCAAGAATGACTCCAGGTGTTTCAATGGAGCAGGTAGAAGAATGGAGTTGTCATTAAATGAGATAGAGAAGCCTGGGGGAAGATCAGGTTTAGGGGAAAAACTGACATGCTTAAATGCTAAGTGAAATACACCAGTCACAAAAACACACATTCTGTGTGAGCCCACTTATATGAGGTCCCTAGTGTAGTTATATTTATAGACATAGGAAGTAGAATGGTGGTTGCCAGGGGTTTGGGCAAAGGAGGAATGGAGGGGGCTTGTTTACTGGGTAAAGGGTTTCAGCTTTGCAAGATTAAAAGAGTTCTGGAGATCTGTTTCACAACAATGCCAATGTACTTGATACTACTGATCTGTACTCTTAAAAATGATCAAGTTGGTAAATTTTATGTTATATACATTTTTCCATAATTAAACAAATTGGCCGGGCATGGTGGCTCATGCCTGTAATTCCAGCATCTTGGGGGTCGAGGCAGGCGGATCACTTGAGGTCAGGGGTTTCAGATCAGCGTGGCCAACATGGAGAAACCCTGTCTCTACTAAAACTACAAAAACTAGCCGGACATGGTGGCGGGCACCTGTAATCCCAGCTACTCGAGAGGCTGAGCAGGAAAATCACTTGAACCTGGGAGGTGGAGACTGCAGTGATGTGAGATCGCCGCACTGCATTCCTGTCTAGGTGACAGAGCGAGAATCCATCTCAAAAAAAGAAAAATTAAGACAAAAGAAAAAGTAAGCAAACACTGCCTTTAAAATAAAATGAAGGCCGGGCGCAGTGGCTCACGCCTGTAATCCCAGCTTTGGGATTACACTGGGAGGCCGAGGCAGGCTGATCATGAGGTCAGGAGATCGAGACCATCCTGGCTAACACAGTGAAACCTCGTCTCTGCTAAAAATACAGAAAATTAGCCGGGCGTGGTGGCAGGCGCCTGTAGTCCCAGCTACTCAGGAGGCTGAGGCAGGAGAATGGCGTGAACCTGGGAGGCGCAGCTTGCAGTGAGCCGAGATCGCGCCACTGCACTCCAGCCTGGGCAACAGAGCGAGACTCCAGCTCGAAAAAAAAAAAAAAGAAGAAATCCAAGCTAGAGCCCTGAGGTACTCAAGTGGGAAGAGGTCAGGGAGATGGGGAGGAACCAGAAAAGACTGATCATAGGGAGCATCTCGTGAGGTAGGAGGTAAACTGGGACAGTGTGGTATCTGGAAACTAAGTGAAGAAAGCATTTCAAGGTGACAGTGTTGATCAACTACGACAAATGCTCTTGAGGGGTCCAGAAAGGTAAACATTGGCTTGAACAATGTAGAGGTCATCGGTGACCTTGAGAAGTACAAGCTGAGCATCTCAAATCTGAAAATCTGAAATTCAAAATTCTCCAAGATCAACAATTTTTGGAGTGCCCACATGATGCTCAAAAAAAATGCTCATGGGAGAATTTTGAAACTTGGATTTTCAGATTTGGCATGCTCAACCGGTAAGTAAATTGCAAATATTCAAAAATCAGAAAAAAAAATCCAAAATTCGAAACACTTTTGGTCCCAAGCATTTAGGGTAAGAGACACTCAGGCTGTATAGTCTCAGCAGAATGGTGAGTGTGACAGCCTGAAAGGGTGGGCTGTGAGAGGTTAGGAGAAGGAAAATTGGAGACAACGAGTGTAGCTAACTTTCCAGGAGCTTTGTTCTAAAGGTGAGCAGAGGCGTGGAGTCAAGGAGGCTTTTGATTTTGTTTTGAGATAGGTAAAATAATAGCATATTTGGACGTTGACAGGAATGATACAGGAGGGGAGAAACAGGAATGCTGCAGGAGAGAAACGGGAAAATTGCTGGAGGGATGTCCTTGAATAGGCAAGAGGGGACGTGATCTAGTGCACACACGCAGGCAAATACGCTCCAACCTCAAAATCCCAAAGGTTCCAGTAATCCCCAACTGCCTAGCCAGATTCTCCCCCTACTCTGTATTTTTGCTCATGGTGCTTCCTCCCCTAGAAACATCCTTCCCTCCCTGGGGCACACTGAACTCCTGACCTCAAAAGCTCGGCTAAGTGCTATCTTCCTCTCAAAGTCTTCCCTCATCACCCCAAGGAGAAGAACTTTCTCCCTTACCCCCACTGCCCAGAGTTCTTCATCCATGCCCTCTTGATTTGATTTTCTCCCTTGAATTGCAGTTTCATCTCCGTCCTAAATGGAAAGCTACCCATTTGAATGAGTGGGGCCTCATCATCATCGTCATCATCATCACAGTTGTGCAGAGCTTACTATCTGCCAGCACCATGCTAAGTACCCTATGGCATTTAATGAAATTGAAGCTTAATTTTACAAAGGAGCAAACAGAAGCTTGGAATAACCTGTCTGAGTCAGAGACAGAAAGTGATTCATAGAGAGGTCTGTGTGACTCTGGCTGGTGCTAACGGTGGCTTGTTCCTACCTCTGTACTCCCTGCTATGTCTCCCGCTGCTCAAGGCCTGGCACACAGCGATGCTCAATGTACAGATAGATCTAGAGAAATACAGCCTGCCCCAGGAGGAGCAGCTCCACACATGTGACTGACTCTGCCTGTTATCTGAACCCGTTTTTTGAAGCAGGGAAAGAACTAGACACCACAGCCTGGCTTGCTGTGGAGACCGTGGGCCCCAGGGCTCTGCTGTGTACCAGGCGTGTGCTGCACAGAGGCAGCAAGGGGATGCAGGGACCATCTCTAGGACAGACCTAGAGACTCCTGGCACCAGCTCCAAGAACTCTCCATGATGAGGAACCACTGCCAGAGAAACACTCTCTGCAGAAAAGGAGGAGAAGCAGGAGGAAAAGGAGGGGGGAGAAGGAGAGAGAGACGACTTGGGAGGGCACTGGAAAGGAAGAAAAGGCAAATGAAAAAGAAAGAGGAGGGGAGGAAGAAGGACAGGAGAGAAGGGGTGAAAGGAGACCAGAAAAATGAAGAAAAGGGGGAAACAAGTTGGGGAAAGAGCAGGAAAGCAGGGGACAAAGTGGGGGAAAGAGGAAAGGCAATTCCTTGGGACGTTTGATCGTGTGCTGCAGGTTGACTATGTCTGTGAACCAGTGGGCTACTTGAGCTATGCCATGGCTCTGTTCTAAAGAGAAGGGGTGCCTGTAATCCCAGCACTTTGGGAGGCTGAGGCAGGTGGATCACTTGAGGTCAGGAGTTCCAGACCAGCCTGACCCACATGGTGAAACCCCATCTCTACTGAAAATACAAAAATTATCTGGGCATGTTGGCGCATGTGTATAGTCCCAGCTACTCTGGAGGCTGAGGCAGGAGAATCCCTTGAGCCCAGGAAGCGTAGGTTGCAGTGAGCTGGGATTGCACTACTGCACTCCACCCTGGGCAACAGAGTGAGACTCCATCTCAAAAAAAAAAGAGGTGGGTGACTTTTCCTGGGAAGCAGAAAGGGGCCTTCTCCATTCTGTTCACTCAGTCACACTGTGCTCAGGCCAACAAGTCAAGAGGAGTCAGGTGCACAGCCTGGGCCTCTGGCCTATGGAGAGCAAGCTCCTAATAGGGCTAGCCCTGCACAAATCTTTCTGTACCTCTTGCAGCCCTACTTCATCCAGTATGTGTTCAGCATGGTCTTAACAGCCACTGTATCAAAGCAGTTACCTTTAAAAGTTGTGACAAGGAGGCTGGGCATGGTGGCTCATGGCTGTAATCTCAGTACTTTGGGAGGCTGAGGTGGGAGGATCACTTGAGCCCAGGAATTCAAGACCAGCCTGGGCAACATAGCAAGACCCCATCTCTACAAAAAAACAAAAACAATTAGCCAGATGTGGTGGCACACACCTGTCATCCCAGCTACTTAGGAGGCTGAAGCAGGAGGATGGCTTAAGCCCAGAATTCGAGGCTGCAGTAAGCCATGATCATGCCACTGCACTTTAGCCTGGGTGACAGAGCAAGACCCTGTCTCAGAAAAAAAAAAAAAAAAAAAAAAAAAAAAAAAAGCCGTGACAAGGTACTATTTTGAAAAACGTGCTCATATGGAACCATCATTTCTCCCTAGGACCTCACTCCAAAAAGCAATGTTTCTTTTGATAAAACTACGTGAGTTTCTCAGGTCCTCCCTTGAGAGCAGCTTTTGGCTGGGGAAACAGCTGCTGGGGCATCGAATTGTGGGGAATGAAAGAACAGCACGGAGGGTGATGCAGAAAGAGCTGGAGTTGTGCCCGGACCACAGCTCAGCTCCCAAACCTACCCATTTTGAAGGCCTCCAAGGCCAAAAGGTCAGCTCGGATATGCTCTGTGGACTCCATCAGCACTCCATCAGCACACTCCAGGGCCCAGGTGAGAGGCCTTGGTCTTTGTTCCCATCCAGTGGTCCCAGAATATGCTGGGACTTCCTGGAACTGAGTGAGCCTCCTGAGCCCCTCCTTAGGACCCTGCCTTCTGAGGCTGTGGGGAGGTGAGATGGTTAAGGCTTGAACCTTGGGCCCATGACTTGGGGCAGTGTAAGGGGCAGGGAACGTCCTAGAGCAGAGACACTGCCTTTTGCACAGAGGATTTGACTTCAGGCCTGAGTTATTAAGGGACTGCCATGGCTATAAAAACAAGTTTGGCAGGTTTTTAAAGAGCTAAAATAATTGCCTATGCATGCCAACAGCTCATTAGCTCAAGCCAGATGCTTCAGTGAGGACAGGAAGCCTCGCACCCTGGGCAGGGGGTGCCCTGCAATCTTCTGCCAGCTGGGAAGGGGAGCTACAGCTTGGCCTGCCTGGGCAGCCAGCTCCCCGTCCAGCCAAGAGACGAAGTAGACAGGCGTTTATCAGACAACAGGCACCTCGGCACTGAAATACCTCCAGTTTTCACACTTTCAGCTTCCAACTACCCAGTGGAAAAGCAGAAGAAATACAGACAGGAAGAACCCTGGCTGGAAGTTTTGGTTCTGTTCCCTTAGACAAGAACAAGAGCCTTAGAAAATGGCTTTGTTTGTAGCTGAGGACCATCTCCACGGGGCCCAGGGAGTCTTGTGATTTGCAGACATGCTCACCTTCCTGCCATCCCACCTTTCCATTGTACAGAACTCAGCATTTTTTTTTAATTAAAAAAATTTTGATTTTAGACTCAGGGTGTGCACATGCAGGTTTGTTATACGGGTATATTGTGTGACGCTGGGGTTGGGGCTTCTAATAATCCTATCATCCCAGTAGTGAATATAGTACCCAATAGTTTTTTCAACCTTTGTCCCACTCCCTCCCTCCTTTCTTTTGGGGTCCAGTGTTTACTATTCCCATCTTTGTGCCTGTGTGTACCCAATGCTTAGCTCCCACTTATAAATGAGAACATGCGATATTTGGTTTTCTGTTCCTGTGTTAATTCACTTAGGCTAAGGGCCTCCAGCTGCATCCATGTTGCTACAAAGGACATGATTTTGTTCTTTTTTTATGGCTGTGTAGTATTCCATGGGGCATATGTGCCATATTTTCTTCATCCAATCCACCATTGATGGGCATTTGGGTTGATTTCCATGTCTTTGCTATTGTGAATGGTGCTGCAATAAACATTTGAGTGCAGTTGTCTTTTTGGTAGAATGATTTATTTTCCTACAACCAGTAATGGGATTGCTGGGTTGAACTGTAATTCTGTTTTTAGTTCTTTAGGAAATCTCTAAAATGCTTTCCACAGTGGCTGAACTAATTTGCATTCCCACCAACAGTGTATAAGGGTTCCCTTTTCTCTGCAGCCTTGCCAACATCTGTTATTTTTTGACTTTTTAATAATAGCCATTCCTGACTGGTGTGAGATGATATCTTGTTGTGGTTTTGATTTGCATCACTTTGATGATTAGCAGTGCTGAGCATTTTTTCATATGTTTGTTGGCCACCTGTATGTCTTCTTTTGAGAAGTGTCTGTTCATGTCCTTTGCCCACTTTTCAGTGGGGTTGTTTTTTGCTTGTTGAGTTATTTGAGTTCCTTATAGATTCTAGATAATAGTCCTTTGTCATATGCATAGTGTTTGTAAATATTTTTTCCCATTCTGTAGACTGTCTGTTTACTCTGTTGATAGCTTCTTTTGCTATGCCGAAGCTCTTCAATTAGGTCCCAATTTTCAATATTTTTTGTTGCATTTGCTTTCGAGGACTGAGTCATAAATTCTTTGCTTAGGCCAATGTCTAGAAGGGTATTTCCTAGGTTTTCTCCTAGGATTTTTTATCATTTTAGGCCTTACATTTAAATCTTTAATCCATCTTAATTTTTTTATATATTAAGAGATAGATGTCCAGTTTCATTCTTCTGCATATGGTCAGCCAGTTTTCCCAGAACCATTTATTGAATAGAGCATCCTTTCTCTATTGTTTATTTTTGTTGACTTTGTCAAAGATCACTTGGTTATAGATGTGTGAGTTTATTTTCAGGGTCTCTATTCTGTTCCATTGGTGTATATGTCTGTTTTTGTACCAATAGCATTCTGTTTTGGTTACTGTAGCCTTGTAGTTTAGTTTGAAGTCGGGTGATGTGATGCCCCTGGCTTTCCTTTGCTTATGATTGCCTTGGCTATTTGGGCTCTTTTTGGTTCCATATGAATTTTACAATAGCATTTTTCTAATTCTGTGAAAAATGACATTGGTAATTTGACAGGAATAGTGTTGAATCAGTAGATTGCTTTGGGCAGTATGGACATTTAATGATATTGATTCTTCCAATCCATGAGTATGGGATGCTTTACCATTTGTTTGTGTCAGCTATGATTTCTTTTTTTTTCTTTTTCTTCTCTTTTTTTTTTTTTTTTTTTTTTGAGATGACATTTCACTCTTGTTGCCCAGGTTGGAGTGCAGTGGCACGATCTTGGCTCACTGCAACCTCCGCCCCCTGGGATCAAGTGATTCTCCTGAGTAGCTGGGATTACAGGCACCCACCACCTTGCCTGGATAATTTTTTGTATTTTTAGTAGAGATGGGGTTTCATCATGTTGGCCAGGCTGGTCTCGAACTCCTGACCTCAGGTGATCCATTCACCTCGGCCTCCCAAAGTGCTGGGATTACAGGCGTGAGCCACTGTGCCAAGCCCTATGATTTCTTTCATCAGTGTTTCGTAGTTCTCCTTGTAGAGATATTTCACCTCCTTGGTTAGATGTATTCCTAGGTATTTTATTTGTGTGTATGTGTGGCTATTGTAAATGGGATTAGATTCTTAATTTGGTTCTCAGATTGAATGGTATTGATGTATAGAAATGCTTTCAATTTTTGTATGTTGACTTTGTATCTCAAGGCTTTGCTAAAGTTGTTTATCAGATCTAGGAGAATTTTGGCAGAGTCTTTAGGTATAAAATCATATCGTCAGCAAAGAGAGATAATTTGACTTTCTCTTTTCCCATTTGGATGCCTTTTATTTTTTTTCTCTTCCCTGATTGCTCAGGCTAGGACTTCCAGTACTATGTTGAATAAGAGCGGTGAAAGTGGACATACTTGTCTTGTTCCAGTTCTCAAGGAAAATGCTTCCAGCCTTTTCTCATTCAGTATGATGCTGGCAGTGGGTTTGTCATAGATGGCTCTTATTATTTTGAGGTATGTTCCTTCAATGCTTAGCTTGTTGAGAGTTTTTATCATGAAGAGATGTTGTATTTTTTGAGGGGAGGGGAGATGGTGTTTCTCTCTGTCATCCAGGCTGAAGTGCAGTGGCATAATCATGGCTCACTGCAGTCTTGACCTCCTGGGTTCAAGCAATCCTCCCACTTCAGCATCCTGAGTAGCTGGGACCACGGGTGTAAGCCACCATGCCCAGCTAATTTTTAAATTTTTGGTAGAGATGGGGTCTCACCAGGTGGCCCAGGCTGATCTTGAACTCCTGGGATCAAGTGATCCTCTCACCTTGGTCTCTCAAAGTGTTGGGATTATAGGAATGAGCCACCACACCTGCCTGGATGTTGGATTTTATCAAAAACTTTTTCTGTGTTTATTGCAATAATCATATGGTTTTTGTTTTTAATTGTGTTTATGTGATGACCCACATTTATTGGTTGCTTATATTGAACCATCCTTGCATCCCAAGAATAAAGCCCACTTGATCATGGTGAATTAACTTTTTGATATGCTGCTGGATTTGGTTTGCTAATATTTTGTTGAAAATTTTTGTGTCTATTTCATCAGGGATATTGGCCTGTAGTTTTATTTTTTTGTTGTTGTGTCTTTGACAGATTTTGGTATCATGATGATACTGGTTTTGTAGAATGGGTTAGGGAGAATCCCTCCTCCTCGATTTTTTGGAATAATTTCAATAGGATTAGTACCAGCTCCTCTTTGTAGGTATGGTAGAACTTGGCTGTGAATCCATCTGGTCCAGGTCTTTTTTTTGGTTGGTAGGCTTTTTATTACTGATTCAAATTTGATTACTCCTTATTTGTGTGTTCAGGATTTCTGGGGTTTTTGTTGTTGTTGTTGTTCAATATTGGGAGGTTTGTGTTTCCAGGAATTTATCCATTTCCTTTAGATTTTCTGGTCTGTGTGCAAAGAGATGTTCATAGTAGTTTCTGAGGATCTTTTGTATTTCTGTGGGATTGGCTGTGATGTTGCCTTTCTCATGTCTGATTGTGCTTATTTGGATCTTCTCTCTTTTTTCTTTGTTAATCTACCTAGCAGTCTACCTTTAAAAAAAAAAAAAAAAACTTTTCATTTTGTTGATCCTCTTTATTGGGTCTCAATTTCTTTCTTTCTTTCTCTTTCTTTCTTTCTTTTTTTTTTTTTCTGAGACAGAGTCTCACTCTGTCACCCAGGCTGGAGTGCAGTGGTGTGATCTAGGCTCAACGCAACCTCCACCTCCCAGGTCCAAGCGATTTTCCTGCCTCAGCCTCCCAAGGCTGAGGCTCAGCTAATTTTTTGTATCTTTAGTAGAGATGGGGTTTCACTATGTTGGCCAGGCTGGTCTCGAACTCCTGGACTCAAGCAATCCGCCCACCTTGGCCTCCCAAAGTGCTGGGATTACAGGCGTGAGCCACCGCGCCTGGCTTTGAGTCTCAATTTCATTTCAGGAACTTGGCATTTAAAATCAGAAGGTTTCTTGGCAGGAGATTTTGCTTTGAATCCTGTCTTGCCTGTTTATCAAAAGTGTAACCTTGGGAAGGCCAATTGGTCTTTCTGAGTCTCAGTTTCCTCATTTCTATATCGGGATTGTTGTGATTTTGTGAGATCATATGTGAAAGTGCCTTATAAATAAGGAATCCAAGACATTGTGGGTGGAGAAATTTCAAAATTAGTGAGGGTCATAATGAGGCCTCATTAAATCTGGCTAATGAGGTCTGGCTTCCAGGACTATTTTATGACTCTCTAAGTCCTCATGGTAGAAATGGAGAAGACATCTTTGGGGCCAATGTCTAGGTCTACTAGGAAGGTAGGCTTGTCCTGTCCCAAGGACAATGAAATATTCAGCCTTAAAAAGGAAGGAAATTCTGACACATGCTACAACATGGATGAACTTTGAGGATATTATGCTAAGTGAAATAAGTCAGTCACAAAATGACAAATACTATATGAATCCATTTATATGACAGATCTAGAGTAGTCAAATTCATGGACACAGAAAGCAAAATGGACTCGTAGGAGGGGAAATAAGGAGTTATTGTTTAATGGGTATAGAGTTTCAGTTTTGCAAGATAAAAGAATCTTATGGATGGATACTGGTGATTGTTGCACAACACCGTGAATGTATTTAATGCCACTGAACTGAATACTTTAAAAATGGTTAAGATGGTAAATTTTATGTTGTGTGTATTTTACCACATTTAAAATAATAATAATAAATGAATATTTTTTAAATGGCCACCCGAATTTTATAAGCTACTGCCCCACACAACTGGAATCTACTCTTGTACATATGCTATATAATAAAATATCATTTGATAATTTCTTTAAAGGAAAATCAAGACTTAAATAAAGACTACTATGTTGGGCATGGTGGCTTGTACCTGTAGTCCTAGCTACTTGAGAAGCTGAGGCAGGAGGATCACCTGAGCCCATGAGTTTGAGGCTCCAGTGAGCTATGATCATGCTGCTGTGCTCCAAGCTGGGTGACAGAGTGAGACACTCTTTAAAAAAAATAATCAAACATGTAGGAATAAATCTAACAAAAGAGGTATAAGATCTCTTTACTGCAAATTACAAAACATTACTGAGAGAAATTAAAGAAGAGATAGATGTTTTAGTTTGAATATTTGTTCTTTCCAAAATTCATGTTGAAATTTAATCCCTAATACAGCAGTATTGAGTGGTAAGGCCATTAAGATGTGATTGGGTCACGGCGGCTCTGCTCTCAGGAATGGATTAATCTGTTCATGGATTTATAGGCTAATGGGCTAATGGATTAATGAGTTGTCATGGGAATGGGACTGATGGCTTTATAAGAAAAGGAAGAGAGACCTGAACTAGTACACACAGCCCCCACTGCGGTATTCTATGCCACCTTGGGACTCTGCAGAGAATCTCCACCAGCAAGAAGGCTCTCATTAGTTGTGACCTCTTGATCTTTGACTTCTCAGCCTCCATAACTATAAGAAATAAATTTATTTTCCTTATAAATTACTGAGTTTCTGATATTCTGTTGTAAGCAACAGAAAACAGACTAAGTAAATATATACCATGGTGAGGGATTGGAAGAGTCAGTGCTGTAAAAAGTCAATTCTCTCAAAATTGATCGATAGATTCAATACAATTCCAATAGAAATCCAAGCCAGGTTGTTGTTTTTTGGGTAGAAATTGACAAGCTGATTCTAAAATCTATGTGGAAATGGAATATGCATAACAAAGACACTCTTGAGGAAAACAAAGTCAGAGGAGTGATATGAACAGATATCAAGACTTATCTTAAGCTTTGATAATTAAAATTGTATGGAATTGGTACAAAGACAGACATAAAGACCAACAGAACAGAACAGGACCCAGAAATAGACCCACATAGACACAGTCACCTGGCTTATGGCAAAGTTATCACTGAAATGTAATGAGATGAGGGTGATCTTTTCAGTAAATGGTGCTAAGGTTAATTAGAAGTCCAAATGAAAAAAAGTAAATTTGGTCTCTAGAACATGCTATACACAACAATCAATTCTGGGTGGACCACAGACATGAATTTGAAGAGTAATACAATAAAGCTTCTAGAAGGTAACATGTGAATATTCTCATGATATTAGAGTATGTGAAGATTTTGTAAACAGATCACAATAAAACCCACTTGTCAAAAAGGAATAAAAAACTGTGAAAATTAAGAATTTCCATTCATAAAAAGACACCATGAAAAGAGTGAAAAGGCAATATATATTTTTGTATTGCATATATCTGACAAAGGACTCATCTTTAAAATATACAAAACACTTTTATAAATCAATAAGTAAAAGAAAGACAACCTAATGAAAAAGAACTTGACAAATCAGTATAGGCACTTTACAGGAGAGGGTCTCTAAGTAGCCAGGAAGCATATGAAAAGGTGCTTGTTGATGCAGCTACAGTGTGGAGCTAAGGTTGCCTTCTGGGACTAAAGCACTCATCTCCCTAGCTTCTGGGAGCCTTCTCCTCCCCTGTGGTCCTCTCTAGGAACTGCCCTTGGCAAAAGAGAACTCTATTACCCAGTCATACTCCTTTCCAAGGACAACCTGCATTCAATGACTGGTCAAAACCACATTCAGTGATTGCTGTGAAGGCCTGGCCCCCTTGCCTCAAGGCAGGACAACTCTGAAGGGTCAGGCCAGCTCCTGAGTTCCCATGGGATCAGCGGAAGCCTATTGCAATGAGACATCCATCCTGTGGCCTTCTGTCTTTGACAGGTGTCAATCTAAGGGCATTCCCCAATCAACTTCCTCATGCAAACCTCCATCTCAGTTTGTTTCTCAAGGGACCTGACCCGAGACAGTAGTCAATTTCATTAGTTATTGGGAAAATGCAAATTCAAATGACCATGGGTCTAAAATGACTAAAATTGAAAATATTGACAATACTAAGTATTTGGGAGGATGAGAAGTCGTGGGAGTGTAAATTGGTACAAGCATTTTGGTAAATTGGCATTATTTACCAGAGTTAAGGGTACAGATACCCTGTGGCCCAGAAATTCCACTCTTGGGTTTTTATCAAAATGAAATGTAAGCATATGTTCACCAAAAGACATATATAAAAATGTTCATAGCAGCATTATTTGTAATAGCCACAAACCGGAAATGACACAAATATCCATCAACAGCAGAGTGGTTAAATGAATTGGTATATCTATATGATGGAATAAACAAGAACAAACTGCCATAATATCAGATGAACCTAAATATTGAAGAAAAGAAACCACACACAGAAGAGTACTGATATGGTTTGGCTCTGTGTCCCCACTCAAATCCCACTTCGAATTGTAATCCCCATGTGTTGAGGGAGGGACCTGATGGGAGGTGATTAAATTATGGGGGCAGTTCCCCCCATGCTGTTCTCATGATAGTGAGTAAGTTCTCATGAGACCTGATGGTTTTAAAAAGTGTTTGGCAGCTCCCCTCTGTGCACTCTCTGTCTCTCCTGCTGCCATATAAGACTTGCCTTCCTTCCCCTTTGCCTTCTTCCATTATTGTAAGTTTCCTGAGGCCTCCCCAGCCATGCAAAACTGTGAGTCAATTAAACCTCTTTCGTTTTTTATCCAGTCTCAGGTAGTATCTTTATATCAGTGTGAGAACAGACTAATACAAGTACATACTGTGTGATTCTATTTCTATGAACTACAAAGACAGGCTCAATTAATTTGTAATAATAGAAGTCAGACTAGTGGTTATTTTTAGAGAAGTGGTAGTAAATGGGAGGGGCACTAGCATGTTGGGGTGCTGGTAATTTTCTATATCTTTATTTGGGTGTTCACTTAATAAAAATTCATTGGGCTTTAATGTATATATGTTATGCTTCAACAAAAAAATTAGAGAGATTCAGCCATAAACAGAAAGGTGCTCTCAAGCCTTTAAAAGAAAAAAAAAAGAAGACCCTTAAAGGCACATTAGTAAATGAAAGAAGCCACTCTGAAAAAGCTGTATACTATATAATTCCAGCTGTATGACATTCTGGTAAAGGCAAAACTATAGAGACAGTAAAAAAGATCAGTGAATTCTGAGGGTTAGGGTGGGAGAGAGAGGGAGAAGGAATAAGTGGAGTACAGAGGGTTTTTGGGGCTGTGAAAGTATTCTGTAGGGTAATGTTGGGTACATGTCTTTTTTTTTTTTTTGAGACAGAGTCTCACTCTGTCACCTAGGCTGGAGTGTGGTGGTGCGATCCTGGCTCGCTGCAACCTCCGCCTCCTGGGTTCAAGTGATTCTCCTGCCTTAGCTTCCCAAGCAGCTGGGATTACAGGTGCTGCCACAACACCTGGCTAATTTTTGTATTTTTGGTAGAGACGAGGTTTCGTCATGTTGGTCAGGCTGGTCTTGAACTCCTGACCTCAAGTGATCTGTCCATCTTGGCCTCCCAAAGTGCTGGGATTACAGGTGTGAGCCACCATGCCTGGTCAAGGGTACATGTCTTTACATTTGTCAAAACCCATAGAATGTACAACCCAAAGAGTGAAGATGTTAGTAACACAGGAAATTAGTGGGGAGGGTGTATAAGAAAATTCTATACTTTCAGTCCCATTTTTCTGTAAACCTAAAACTGCTAAAAAAAAATAGAGCCTATTCATTAAAAAAATTAGAAGCTCGGTGTGGTAGCTGACACCTGTAATCCCAGTGCTTTGGGAGGCCGAGGCAGCAGGATCACTTGAGCCCAGGAGTTCAAGATCAGTCTGGCCAACATAGTGAGACCCCCTTCTCTACAGGAAAATAAAAAAATTAGCTGGACACAGTGATGCACACCTGTAGTCTCAGCTACTTGGGAGGCCGAGGCAGGAGGATCGCTTGAGCCCAGGAGGTTGAGGCTGCAGTGAGCTATGATTGTATCACTGCACTCCAGCCTGGGTGATAGAGTGAGATCTTGTCTCAAAAAAAGAAGGAAGAAAGGAAGGAATAAAGGAAGGAAGAAAGGAAGGAAAGAGAGGGAGGGGAGGAAAGGAAGGAGGGAGGGAGGGGAGGAAAGGAAGGAGGGAGGGAGGGGAGGAAAGGAAGGAGGGAGGGAGGGAGGGAGGGAGGGAGGGGAAAAAAAAAGAAAACAAGAGAGAGAGCATATGAGAGGCCCAGAGCAGTGAAGCAATCTGCCAGCAGGAGCCAGTGGACCGAGGCATGCATCTGGCTTGCCTCATTCCCATGCCCTGTGATCTTGCTGCCAGTCGTTTTTCTGGGTGCCATTGAGGTCTGCACTCCCTGGGGAAGGTGTTTCTATTCTGAATCTTGTCTTTTAATATCTATTCTCAAATTGTTGAAAAATCAGAAAGTAATGTTAATAGAGGGGTTTTATGTTTGTTTTTTGAGACAGAGTCTCGCTCTGTCACCCAGGTTAGAGTGCAGTGATATGACCTCGACTCACTGCAGCCTCGACCTCCTGGGCTCAAGCAATCCTCTCACCTCAGCCTCTTGAGAGCTGGGACTACAGGGGTATGCCACCATACCTGGCTAATTTTTTATTTTTTGTAGAGACAGGGACTTTCCCATGTTGGCCAGGCTGGTCTCAAACTCATGGGCTCAAGTGATCCTCCCACCTTGGCCTCTCAAAGAGCAGCGGTTATAGGCATGGGTCACCCTGCCCAATGTACCAGTGGTTGAGGATTGTTCCTCTTTAGGGTGTTTTCATCTGAGCTTCCAGGAATGGTGCCACAGGAATGGTGGTACTTGTGAGAGAGGGAGGAAGGCTTCTCCGTCTCTGCAGCCCTCTCACTATCCCAGGGCATTCTGAGAGGCTTGCTAAGACATTTTGATATTGAAGTGATCTCTAAATACCAGCCTGCTCCTTCCTTCACCATCGTAGCAAAAGCTTCCGCCCATTGAAGAGAGAAAGGGAAGGAGTGAGGCAGGGGAAGATGTGAGAAGCTATTTTTTGGCTTAAAAATCACAAGATCTTTAGGTAGTCATCATCCTGGGTCATAGGAAAATGATTGCACTCATTTCTGAAGTTTGAAACACCCTCAGTTGACAATCAGCCAGGATATAAAGTATCTAGCTTTGTACATGGCACATAAAGAATGCTCCATAAATATCAAATTTCCTTTTCTCACTAGGGTGTGGCATGATCTGAGGATCCTAGAGGGGATACAAAGATAAGGCACCATCCTAGCCTTTAAAGAGCTTAGTGACTTAACAATATTCGGCTGTGAATCCAACCCACCGGAACGAAGAAAAAAGCACAAAAATTCCTCCCCACTGAGCCCCAGCCCCTTTGGAAGTGAAAATCAGAGGCATCAGTCTCTGCCTGCTAAGCCTGCTGCCCTTCTCTTTCCACCCCGCAAGTTTAATCTGTTTAATTATTTCTTCATGTGTGCTCTAGAGAGCCTGTTATTTTTATGGGTCTGTGTCTATTAATTTTTCTTCCCTAACCTTCCCTCTTTCAGCACAACCAGAGCGGTGCAGACAGAGGGCTGGAGTCAGGCTCCAGTGAACAGAGATTACACAGATATATATAGAGATGAGAGGAAGAAGGCAAGAAAATGTGGTTACCTCTGAGGCTGCAGAGAAGCTGTTAAGTGCTGGAGATTTAAAGCTTCGTTCGCCTCTGTACTAACTTCAAGCTGTTCTAAGCCCAGTCTCCCAGACGACAAAACTCAGACCAGCTGCGAGAGAAAGGATATGACTCTCTTGGGAGCCTCAGGTCTGATTTAGAGGGTGCTTAGAGGGACAAGTGGGAAGGAAGGAGCTGAACAATCAGAGTTTTATTTCTGGGGAGACTTTCTGTGCTGAAGAGAAGGCTAAGGACAGAGAGAAAACACTCGTCGGTTATTTGTCACAGTTACAAAGAATAGGTTGAGAATTGGGCCTAAATTAGGGCAGGAAAAAAAATCAGGTTTAATCTAAGGAAGAACTCACCTAAAAAAGTGATTACATAGTAGCAGAACTATCAGAAGATAGAGTGGAACAATTATCTCAGTAAGATTTGGGCCGGGTGCAGTGGCTCACGCCTGTAATCCCAGCATTTTGGGAGGCCGAGGTGCGCGGATCACCTGAGGTCAGGAATTTGAGACCAGCCTGGCCAACATGGTGAAACCCCTTCTCTACTAAACCCCTTCTCTACTAAAAATACAAAAAATTAGCTGGGCATGGTGGTGGGCGCCTGTAATCCCAGCTATTTGGGAGGCTGAGGCAGGAGAATCGCTTGACTCCTGGAGGCAGAGGTTGCAGTGAGCCAAGATTGCGCCATTGCACTCCAGCCTAGGCAACAAGAGTGAAACTCCATCTCAAAAAAATAAAATAAAATAAAAAAGATTTGGATAGTCACCTGTCTAGAAGCAGGAGGCTGGACCAGATGACCTCAGAAAGTCATTTCCTACTGTTTGGTTGGTTTTAAGAGCCGGTAGCCTGGGCACCCTGAAGCATGGCAAATCAGGTTTCCAAATGCAACTGAATTTGGTGAAGGTGGCTGTACCTTTGTAAGATTTTACCTAGCTGGCTCCCCGACTGGAGCAGAAATAACCTTGCGGACCCTGCAGTAGAAAAAGCCTGGATCTGGAAAAGGAGCCACAGAACAAATGCTTTTTTGAGTGGCAGCTGGGAGGGAAGGTGGAAGTTGAGGAGGAGCAAAGAGAAAGAGAATTTTATCTATGGAGAAACTGCAAGAATTTCAGAGCTTAAACTGAGTGTTCATTCTTGCAAGTACGGTTGGGGTTGATCCTGGGCCTGACTAAATGAATCCCAGTGGCAGGGTTTGGGAACATGAGGGGGAGTTTGAGCTGACTGCTGCTGAGGAGGTGTTGTGTTCATCCCCAAGTCAGTGGCAAAAGCTTTCTCTAATGAGGGGCTCTCTGGGACAGCTTTGGAGCTGGTTAGCACTCAGGCTTAAGGACCTACGGATAGAAGATGACTTTGTTTCTCTTCCAAAGGTGTGTGATTGGGCAAAACAGAGAAATATTACATTTTCCTATAAAAAGCATCTGGGATGGAACTGCTACAGGGAGCAACTGGACATGTGCCCAGCAGCCTATGCAGTCTTGGGCCTGCCTTCTAGGCTGGAGCCGTGCTAGTGGCCTGCATGCATCGTGGGAATTTCTTAGATGGGCTTAGCCTTGGCGACAGGAAAGTTTGAATCTTGTTCTAGGGTTTTATCATCTCCAAAAGCCTTCCTCAAAATCTACCCTGTTCCCCTTTCATCTGGGACTTTCCCCCTTCAGTGTTTTGCCTTCCCAACCAAGGGGTGGCTGAGAGTCAATGAAAAAAAAAATTATTATGGCTGAGTGCAGTGCTGCACACCTATAATCCCAGCACTTTGGGAGGCCGAGGCAGGGAGACTGCTTGAGCGCAGGAGTTTGAGACCAGCTTGGGAAACATGGTGAAACTCCGTTTCCACAAAAAACACAAAAAAATTAGCCAGGTGTGGTGGCACTTGCTTGTAGTCCTAGCTACTCAGGAGGCTGAAGTGGGAGGATCACTTGAGCCTAGGAGGTGGAGGCTGCAGTGAGCCAAGATTGCACCACTGCACTCCAGCCTGGGCAGCCAAGTGAGACCCTGTTCCCCCTGCCACCACCCCCCCACCCAAAAAAAGAAAAAAATATTTATTGAAGCCACTATTCACTAGGAAGCACAGAGTCCTTCATGTCACCCCCTTATGCCTCAGCTGCCAGAAAAACAAAGGCCAAATTTGTTGCTAAAATATCAGAAGCAGAACATCCTCAGTGCCTGAAACCATCAATTTCTTCTGATTCCTTCAGATGGATTCCATTTAAACGGCTCCTGAACTGTATCCTTCTTTGGTGGCACCTTGAGTCATCTTGAAAATAAATTGAGCATAAGAGTAAATCAATTACGCATTAACTTTCATGCTCTGGACAATGCTAGGCAAGTAGATGGGGTCTGAAGAGCATTGTCTCTGCATCATCCTTTCCATAAACACAAGAAGGAAGACCAGATGCACACAAAGGTGAGAGCTGCATCTCAAAGTTGTTCAGCCCTACGTGGTAAGAGCTAGAATTGAATGTAAAGATAACTCACTCTTTACCCTTCTACCCTCCTTTCAATCAGAGCTTGTCCTTGGGCTTAACTAGAATTTCCTGCTGCAAGTCAGAGTTTCTCTTCTCTTAGTCATTTTACAAAGGGGGATGTTGTAGTCCAGAGAGGAAAAGTGATTAGCCCAAAGTCACAGAGCAAGTCCCTGGATGAAAAGTGCCAAAATCATACAGAGCACTAGCATTTCAGAGAAGAAAGAGAGCCCTTTCGCACAAGATAAGGGGATCTGGCACCCTCAGTTCCTTTCCAGGGTCTGTTACAGAGAACTATTGAATAATGGAAAGCTTCAAGGTTCCCAAGGAATCTAACAGTGGGGTTCAGAAGAAGGCAGATTTTTTATTTGAGAAAGGAAGCATCCCTAGAACCCCTAAAATTGCCTGATTGTGTGTGAGGCTGGCCTGAGTCTAGTCTGTAGTTCTGAGCACTTTTCTCATAAGAATGGAAGCTTCCAGGGCTTCACCCGTAGAACACAGCAGAGAAATGTGGCAGAATGTGTCCATGGAGAGGGAGTGAGTTTGAAGAGAGAAAAAAGGGTATACTTGAAAGAGAAGAAGCATTCAGGGAAGGAAAGAGGGGGCAAGATGCTGAAATGCCCAAGCTCCATAAATGACAGCAGAGAGGCATGAACTTCCCTCTTGAGGACTCTCTGGGTGCTGTGTGAACTCTTCCTGGAGAGCTTAGGTCCTCCCAGCTAAGACAATGATTGCATAACCTCTCATTTTCAGCCGACTAATGGGCTGCATTAACAGCCTTTTTTATTAGCTTTTTATGAGATGATGATCTAGTCCTGGCTCTTTGGTAGTTAGTCAAATTGTCAAGTTGCTCATAAACCAAGACAAATTAGAAATGACCATCCTCTCTTCTGAAGGAGTCTGGCTTGCCCACTGGCCATCTTTTGAGTGTTCAGACAGGAAGGCAGTGGTGGTGGATAGAGCGGAGGTGATCGGGTTGTTCCCTGGAGCTTTATGCACTTTTAATTCAACAACCCCAGGGATAAAGGAAGAATGTGATTCTGGACTCAGGAGCAAGAGGCCAAAAACAGAAGCCGGGAGTTATGATTTAATGGAATTTAATTAAGTACCATTCTCGTTTGAGGAAGATTTTCTAAGTCATTAACCTGTAATCTTCCTATTACAACCGATTGCCCCCAGGGAGAAAGGGAGAAAGTTTCTTCTTCCATTAGAAGGAATGAAGCAAAAGGACTTCAGGAATTTAATACCCAAATTCCCCTTTGTGACGATGTCTCAGAACCCCACAAGTTTAGGAAACCCTAGGGCAGAGATTTGGAGTTTAGTCAGAAATGGTATGTTAAATTTGGGTTCAAAGATGGTTTCCAAATGAATCATGTGAGGTAAGAGCTAAAAGAGTTTAGAGATTATTTCTCTAAAAGTGCCTCATTTTTGTAGTTGAGGATTGGAAAGGAAAAGCCATCTGCCTCACCCACAGGGCAGGATGGCAGAGACCCACCTGGCTCTGTGACTCCTATTCCCTTCCTACCTTGTTACATGGCCTTTCTCCCATGGACGCTAAACATCCTATTTGGCTGGGCAACCTATCAAGGAGGCACACTTTCTTTTTCCCTTGGTAGTCCCCTCCTTCCTTCTATTCCTCTCCTTGATCACTGGATCCTACTTATCCTGTTACATTCTTACCCATCCCATATAGCAAGGATAGAGCAGGGTGCTTTGCATTTGTATCAATGCATAAAAGAAGGACAAAACCCAAGAGAGTCCATCCACGGCTTGAGATGCTCAGTCTTTCCCAATGCTTGCTGCCATGGCTTGTCTTAATTTTGAAAACACTAGACACTCACAACAGCTAAATCCTGCAGCTACTTATGCTTGTTCCTTCCTTATTCTGCCCTTTCTCCATGTTGTATATGTATCCCTGTGGCTTTGGTGCTGGGCAGGTGGAAACACTGATTGATGGAGACTGCTGCCCTCTAACTCCAGAACAGATCTAGAAATGGTGGGGAAAAGCTGCGCTGAGGGGTATCCCTTCTCAGTAGAACGTCCCCAGCTCTGTCCGTTACCAGGAAGAGGCCACTGGACACAACTTTTTATCTTTTTACAGAGGGAGACTAGAGCCATACAGAAGGTGAATGATTGTCCAAGGTCAAAGTTAGGGACACTCTTGGGAATAGGATTCAGATCCTCTGACTTGTACCCTGGTTCTCTTTCCACTACACTTCACTTTTTAAAATCAATTATCAATGTACTACAGCTGGCAGAATTCCAAATTAATGGAATCTCAAATTAATAGAATTCTTCAGGTATTATTACTAATTTACTAGATTTTTAGAGCTATCTTTCCAAAAAGTTCAAGACATACTACACGTAGACATTGAGTCTTGTCATGAAAAATAAAGGAGATAACAAAATTACGTGGAAAGACCACAAAGCGTTGATTCATTTTTTCTTAATTAAGAAAATATTAATTCATGCTTTTATCCAACCTGGGTTTATGGAGGGCTTGCTATACTTCAGCACACCATGTTTGCTGCTGAAGGAGATAGAAAAATGTAAAATGATATTTCCTCTTCATGGGCTTATACTTAATTAGGGAAACACACAGAAGGAAAGATCAGTGGAAGCTTGAGAGGTCAGGAAGGGCTTCAGAGATGAAAATAAACTTGAGGTAGACCTCAGAACGGGGAACAGATTTGGATTGACCCGAAGAGAACAGGGGATTCCAGGCAGGAGGAAAAGCTGGGGTCAGAATAAGCCTGACTTCTGTTACTTAGCCTTGCTGAGCAGTCGTATTTGCTCTGGGAAAGGAACAGGAGATAAGTTGAGTAGGTAGCGTAGGGCTAGAGCATTGAATGCCAGGAGAAGGTAGAGGGTATGAATGGAAATGGGATGAGAGCCTAAGCAAGGTTTAATTTAAAACTTCCAGCAAACTGAAATCAAAAGAACGTGGCCTTCTAGCCAGTCTTTCCATGGAGACAACCGAGGCGCCTGGGGTGGGCAAAGGACCCTCGGGCTCGCGGTGGCCACGGGCACCCCAGAGGGACGGAGGGCGCCATACCGCGGTTGCCATGTTCCTGCATGTGTTTGAAATCTGGGCTGACAAGACGAGCTGGACAATTTTGCTCCGTTACGTATTGAATTCTCTTACAGGATCCCCTTGAAGCGTGACAGCTGCAATGACTTCCAGATGTCTGCCTCCTGTCTCCTAGCCGACTGGGGTGGATGTGGTAAACTCCGCGATGGAAACCAAAACCCCCACCAGATGTGCCATGTCAACGTCAGCCTCGCGCACATCTGGCTTCAATGCCGACCGCCAACCCCAGAACAAATGGCGGCTTTCCCGCTGTATTCAGCTCGTCAGCGTTCCCCGGTTAAAAGGCGCTGGGGCAGGGACGGCCGGGGCCTTCGCGGGGGTGACGTGGCGAGGCCCAGCCTGGGAAGGGGCGCGGGGCCCGTGTTGGCCGCGCTGGGTCCCGGCTCCCGGGAGGCTGAGCCCCGGGCGCTCTTTCCTCGCGGCGCTGCCGTGGGGTGGCCGGGAGGGCAGAACGAGGGGCTACGGGACGGTGTTCGGGAGAAAATCGTGCGAGTTTAAAAACATCCAAAGTGAGCGGAGCTGGGCCCCAAGCCTCGGCCTCGCGCACTCGCCAGGCCCAGGAGGCGGAGCAGGCGTCGGGACGGCTGCGACCAGAGCCTGCTGGACAAGCAGGGCTGGGGTCCCTCAGCCCGGCCTCCTCCTGGCGTCCCTCTCCCCAACTGACGCATCCACCAGCAGGACCCCCTACAGGGCAGGCGCAGGAGTGAATCTTAGCTGTCATTACTACTGAGGTGGTACTTTTCTAAATAAAAAAATCAGACAAATGGATATCCTGAAAACAGGACAGAGCGTGTGAAACCTGGACTTACGGAAGGATGGTGGCCACACCCAGGCCCGCTTGTCTACGGCAGCCGGCAGGAGCGGGCACTAACATGTTTACGAGCTGCCCTTCTGCCTACCCACGAAGTCTCATTTAGTCACAACAGATGGAAAAGGCCCCCAACTGAGCACCAAAAGACTTAGGTGTGGGTCCTGGTTCCAAATGAACCAGGAGATATGGGGTATATCTTGGTTCTTCCTTTATAAATTGGAATATATATCTGTTTCTTTTTACTTCATAGAGTTCTCTGACTCTTAACTGAGCAAAGTTTACAAAGAGAAGTGAATTAGATCTAGAAGTAGAATTCAGGTTCCACCAATAACTGGCTGTATAATTTTATGCTACCCACCTCGGGGAAATGGAAAATGAAAAACGGCTCTGAAAAGTATGATGTGCTATACACATGCAGGCTTTATTACATTTATTGTTTGAAAAGAGAAAACTGAGGCTCAGGGAAATTAACCGACTTGCTCCAAAGCCACGTAGTAGATAGACACGTTTCATTATTTACTTTGGTTTGGCCTGGGTTGACACATAATTAGGGTTTTAATCAGTCACCTTATGGCTTTGCAGTTCATCCTTCTTTCTGTCTTCAGCTTTAAGGCCAGAGCCGTTTCTCTCAGCTGACTTGGTCAGTGAGGAAGAAGGAATCTCATGTTAGAGGGGCCCAAATCAAAACCATTCTCCATAAAGCCACTGGAGTGCTAATTCAGTGGCTTCTCTGTATTCTGCCCACAGAATTTCCATGAAGTAGTTGCTCCCTTCTGGGTCTATAGCCCATGACAAATGTTCAATATGTCTCTGCCCTGTCTGTTCAATCTCATCCCTTCTCATTCTCTCTGGCTCCCTTAAATCTGCTTGTCATTCCTCCAAAAACATCATCCTTTTGTTTCCACTTCTCTGTGGAAATTTCTCTCTCTCAATCTCTCTCCCTCTCTCTGTAACTTTCCTTGTTGGTTACCTTGCATACTTGACCCATTCTCTAAGTTAACTTAGCCAGGGGCATTCTTTTTGCCATCTTTCATTAAAAGAAAAAATTTATTTATTTATTATTTATTTATTTTTACAAAGCACCAACCACTGAAGAATAAAAAATTAATTTTGACTGAAGTGATGTTTAAAAGCTTTTAAAAGTCAAACATTACTACTAGACTGTAACAACAATAAGAAAAACAGCAATCCTTTGACCACTCCCAGTTACCCCCCAGCCAGAAACAATTACTTTCAACTCTTTTATCTGTTTCTTCTTGGTATTTTCTGTCTTTATTTATAAATCACAGCTTATCCAGTTTTGCTTGGTTTACTGATTTTAGGAATTGTCTTTTGACTTCCTATCATGGAAAATGTGACCATATAGCATACTAATGGAGAGTATGGACTCTGGAGAGAAATTACCTGGTTTAAATCCCAGGTCTAATACTTACTAATTGTGTGAGTTTGTACAAGTTGCTTGACTGCTATGGGTCTCGATTTCCTCCTGTGTAAAATGGATGATAATGTCAGAGGTGTTTGAACCACAGCAACTCCATCTTGAATAGGAGCTGGGTAAAATGAGGCTGACACCTAATGGGCTGCGTTCCCAGGTGGTTAAGGCATTGTAAGTCACAGGATGAGATAGGAGGTTGGCATAAGATACAGGTCATAAAGACCTTGCTGATAAAACAGGCTGCAATAAAGAAGGCAGCCAAAACCCACCAAAATCAAGATGGTGATGAGAGTGACCTCTAGCTGTCCTCACTGCTATACTCCCACCAGCTCCATGACAGTTTACAAATGCCAGGCAACATCAGGAAGTTGCCCTATATGGCCTAAAAAGGCGAGGCATGAATAATCCACCCCTTGTTTAGCATATCATCAAGAAATAACCATAAAAATGGGCAACCGACAGCCCTTAGGGCTGCTCTGTCTACGGAGTAGCCATTCTTTTATTCCTTTACTCTCTCAGTAAACTTGCTTTCACTTTATGGACTCGTCCTGAATTCTTTCTTGCGCAAGATCCAAGAACCCTCTCTTGGGGTCCGGATCAGGACCGCTTTCTTGTAACAATAATAGTATCTTCCTCATAGAGTGACTATGAAGATTAAATGTTGAATATATAATGGGCTTAGAATAATGTCTGGTGCACAGTAAGCACTATATACATATTACTTATTGTCATCATTAAACCGGCCTGCACACACTTTCCCTCTGCTCAACCTCCCAACATAGTTATGCCACCATTTTGGGTAAAATCAACATTAAATATTTATTTTATGACTATGTAAATATTATTCCCAGGTAAGCCACATAGAATCCTATAATTATGTTTCCTTTTTCATTCAGCCTTTTGTTTTCCCTGGAATTAATAGTTTTCTGTTTTTGTATTTTGTTTAGTTTTCTATGTACCTATTATTAATTCATCCACAAAATCTCCTGAAAATACATTCAAATACAGGTATTCTCTTGGTTTCATTATTTTCATTGGCCGCCCTTCCTAGAGCTTTTTGGCTTTTCTGTTCCCGTCTGGACTCTTCGCTTTGTGGCCTGATTCACAGCTCTAGCCCTGTGAATAGGACATTCTAGGGGTCCCTTCAACATCATCTGGGATTTATCTTTGTTGGAGTCCTGTTGCCTGGATTATACATATGGTGGAAACTGCTGGTTATCCTCCCAAATCCTTTCTTTCCTTCTTTCATTGTAATAGAAATGTAGCTAATATGAGGTTGCCCAACTAAACACTACACTTCCCAACTCACCCTTAAAGCTAGGGGTTACCACATGACTAGATTTTGCCAAATAAATGCTAGTGGAAGCAACTGTATATTACTTCCTGGCCTGGTCCATAAAAACCTACACACTTTTCCTTTGGTGAACTGGAAAATGAAAGTGCCTGCAATCAAACTTTCATCATGCAGAAAAGGATAATGCCCTAGGATAGTCATCTTCAAACTTTAGCATGCATAAGAATCACGTGGAAGTCTTGTTAAAACACAGATTTCTGCCCTCTATGCCCAGAATTTCTGATTCATTAGGTCTGGTGTTGGGACCTGAGAATTTGCATTTCTAACACGTTCTCAAGTGATGCTGATGCTACTGGCCTGAGGATCTCATTTTTGAGAACCACTGCCCCTAAGACACAGCAGAAAAACAAGATACGCAGAAGGAACCGCAATCCCTGAATGACCAAAGGAAGCAGTTGTCCACCACCTGAAATATTTATCTTGGGCTGTTATGTGAGAAAAAAGCAAGTTTACATCTTCATTAGCTGTTCAATTATTTTTGGTTTTCTAAATTGCAGCAGTCAGCTTTCCCATCACCGTGTCTTTTTCTCCTTTTCTTACTCCCATATTTTAGGAAGCACACCCACCAATAGTTTCTTGAGAAAAGAAGATAAATGTTTTTGAGACTTTGAATGTCTGAAACTGTTTATTATATTGGTACACTTGACTGATAGTTTGGCTGGGTATAGAATTCTGGGTTAAAATCATTTCCTCCAGAATTTCTCTATTACCTTTAATTGCCATTCTGATTCTCAATCTTTTATAAGTGACTTGTATTTTCATTTTAAAATTTCTTTTTAGAATCTTCTATGACCTTTTTACTCCTGGTGCTATGAAACTAGAGAATGAAGTGTCTTGGGTATGTTTTTTCTCATTCACTGTATTGTGCATCACTCTCCTTCAGTTCAGACCCAGTATTGATTCTTTAATGATTTCTTCCTGTTTTCTTGGTTCTGTCTTTCTGGAACATCTGTCTCAAGTTTTCTTATCCTTTACATCTAACTATATCTTTTATCTATATCCCTTATTCTATGAATTTAGCTTTTTCTTCTACTCTTCTGGGAGATTTCCTCGACTATCTTTCAAAAGAAAAGTTGATGTTTTCCCACTCATATATTTAACTCCTCAGAGCATTGCCTTGTTTTCTAATTTTTTAATAGGCTCTTGTTATCATTTCATGGATGCAGTATTTTTTCTTCTGCTTCCTGCCCTGGTGTGTTTTGTTTTGTTTTGTTTTGTTTTGTTTCCCCCTGAGCTTCTCTTTTTGGTTAGTTTGGTTTCTTTTGGTGTATTTCATATTTGGAGCTTTCTCAAAAGTGATCCTCTTCCACGTGGAGTGGGGAGACTTGTCAGTTGTTGGACTTCACTATAGCTTATGTGGGGCCATTTCCTTAGGGGAAACTCCATAGTCTTTTCTCTTGGACCCATCAGCTGCTCTCAGAAGAATCCCCCAATTTCCCTCCAGGGAGCAGGGATGGGGGAGGGGAAAGGGTGTATGAGCCTGGCTGCCAGCATGCTGGGACTTGAGTTAAGGAAGGGGCTAGGAGTCTTATTTTTCAGTGGGTATGTCAACTTTCACTTAAATACATCTCTTTCATGAAGATGCCTCATCCTACCCTCAGCAGTGCCTCCTATTTCTGATTCAGAATGGTCTGATTTGGCCTCTCCAGGAGGTAAATTGTCTGTCTTCTTTTAGGGCTACAGAGGGGATCAGAAGGATCTAGCTGCTCCGTTTAAAGTCAGTGTGGAGTTTTAGTCATGGCATGAATTTTAGTTTCCTCTGATCCACGAAGTCAGTTATTGCTCATCTGATCTGCTTTTCAGCTCTCAAAATGTTCACATCTTTTGGCTGTTGACATCTCCTATTCCATTCTTTTTAACATTGTGGGCATTTGAGTGAGTTTAAGAAGGGAGCAGAAGTAATAAATATCTGCCCAACTTTTACTTGAAGCTTCTATCTCTTCTAAGGAAAAATAAAGCCATTGGAAATTCTAAATTGCCCAAATTATATTAGTGTGTATTAGTGTACTGGAATTGTATTTTTCCTTTTCCTTATATTCTGTAATGCACTTATTCTTTTTAGAATATTTTAATTGCATTTCTTTTGATTCAGTGGTTCTAGTTCTGGGAATTCATCCTAAGGCAGCAACTAATGATGTGTGCGAGAAACCTCTGCAAAGCGGTTCCTCAGAGTGTATTTATACTATCAAGTATTGGAAACAACCTAATTGTCTAACAATAGGAAATTGGTTAAATAGCCAGGGTACATTCATGTAATGGCATACTCTGCAGTGTTAAAAATGTTGTTCTAGGAGATTAATGATGTATAAAATGTTCATAATACATTGTAAGTTTAAAAACAATTACAAAAACCATATGTAAAGTATGGTTTACTTTAAAAAAAGTATATGTAAATGTATATATTCATAATAAAAATGGCAAGGATATATGTATTAATATATATTATAATGCCGATTGTAACAGTGACATTATTGAGTGACTACTATTTGCCTGGTCATGTTCTGAGCCTCTTATGTGGATGAATTTAGTTCATTCTCATAAGAACTATGTGAGGTCAATGCTATTATTATTTTTGTTTTACAGATGAAGAAACTAAAGCCTAGAGAATTAATGTAATTGCCCTAGGGCACATAGAGCCATGACTCACACTAAGGCCCGCTGACCCCAGAGTCCATCCACTTAATCATAATCACTATACACCAAAATATTAAGGCTGGTGGTATTTCATGTGACCTTTATTTTGTGTGTGTGTGTGGCTGGAGTGAAGAAGAGGGAGGGTGAAGAAATAGAAGGGATATGAAGAGGTTGACCTTTGTTGCATTGTTTTCTTTGCAATTAATTAGTGGAAAGACACCCCTCTCCCCACTTGCACAATTTTGTTTTGGAGGTCTGGGATCTAGACAATTTGTCTCTAATATATGTTTACGGCCAGTACTTTTTTGGTGCTTGTCACATATCATTTGATGAAAAGTCATTGGAAGGCACAAGCTGTCCATGTTAAGCCAGATTTCATTAGAAACCAAATCCTGTGACAAGAAATCTGAGCAACAAAAAGAGACACAAGCCCAACTTTCCGACTTCTTTTGAGCCATATTCTGTTGACTGAAGTTCCAGCATTTTTTCTTTCTTTTGCTTGTGTTTTTTCATCATACCTCGTGCAGAGTGGTTTATGGGCTCTCAGCAAAGGCTGTGGGCCTGCTGACAAGTTGTCCTGAGCAATAATTTGAGAAACCAATGCTGTTGTTGCTGCTTCCCCTCCTCAATGTTGGTGCTTTGAGCCTAGGACTCACAGAGCTAGGCTCAGGGCCTCTTGGGCTACAGTCAAGGACAGGCGCTCTCAGGAATATTTGTGGGATGCTTGTACCTGTCATCCTCCTAGCAATCCCTGCGGGTCCCAGCTGAATCTGATTAAAGGTTCTTCCTGATTTATAGAGTCCACCTCCTCCCACCCCTTCCCCCATTCTCACTCTGCTTGAGCTGCTTGAGCTAGATCATTAAGATGCAGGAGGTGTACAATACTGTTTTGCTATAAAACTAAATGGGCTTAAAGTGTTCAGAGATAATGCATTCCTGTATCAGAGTATTTATGAAAGAGTAAAGATATTCTGGTTTGGCCCCTTTCCCAATGTATGCTCTTTTCCAAGCCCCACACATTAAAAACTCTGAGTATTTTTATTACTTTCCTTTTCTAAAAAAAAATGTTTTTATTCTGCGATGGTTGCCTCTGATTAATATCCTTGTGCTCTCTGAGGCCCAGAAAGTGGTTTAGTTTCCCTAGGACACTTTAACAATAGTGTGATTTACAGAGCAATTCACTGGAGCCAAGGGGCAATGTAATATAACAAAGCATTTTTCACAGTCTTTCTCCCCGGAGTTGCCACAAATGCAAAACCACTGTGCAGACAACACAGGAATGAAGGTAAATTCACTGAAAGAACAAAAGGCACAGGTTTCCCAAGGTCATTTTGGGTAACCAAACATCCAGTTGGGAAACATTAACCTTCGTAGACTCAAGCCAAGTGAAAAGCAGGCAGAGGTGGAGTGGGGCCAGGTTGCCCTCAGTGGGATTCTAATCTGAGAAATTGGTGTTGCCACTTAGCAACTGCAGAGTGCAGTTGATTGGCACCCCTGTCTATTGTCACCAGCACTGGGCTGAATACAGCATCCCAAATCACTGAGGGTTGTATGATTTGGTGCTAAGGAGCAGACTAGAATCAACCCTATGACTTACAGGTGTGTATGGATGACATTGTGCAAGGCCAGTGGCCCTTCTGCTCTGCAGAGCAGACTTGCTTCCCATGTCAGAACCATTTCACAAATGCTGGAGAGATTTAAAAGAAAGTTCTGCTTGTTAGGAACCATTTCCTCTTGAAGCATTAGTGTTCACTCGGCCAAATGCACACAACCAGCCCACAGAGTACAGGAACAAGGCTTCCAACAGCCTCACGAGTTAGTGGGCAGCTCAGTGCAAGAAAGGCTGCATCATTAGCCCAAGCTAAATGCAGCAGGCAACCTCTGAGCCTCGGCCTAAGAGCCAGCCTTCTTCCCCCAGCTGGGATCAGCAGCTGCCTATGGAGTTTTGCTCTGGACTTGAGTGATGATTCATCTGACCAAGTTTTTTCCTTGCTGACTCCTCAAATTCCCAGACTATAAAAACGAGGATTTAAGGAGGGTCTCAAAGTCAATCATTCAGTGAATAACTCTTGATTAAACAACCACCTTGTGTCTAGCAGGGGGCTTGCCACTGTGGTCCCTTCCAAATAAAAAGAAGACATATGTTCCCTTCTCATAAGGAGTCTACAGTCTAGTTGGGGAAGCCATATAAGTACATGCAGAACAATAAAAAAGTGATAAAGTGCTGAACTATATATAGTGTTGGTTCTAGATGCAGCTGAAATTGCATTTAGAGGGCTGGCACTATGCATGGAAGGTTCATGAATGGAGTGAGCTGGAAATGCTGGGTCCACTGGAGATCAAAATGCAGGCAACATAAAGTATGCAAAGTTTCCTATACTGTGATCAAGTTGGAAAAAAAAAACTAAATGTAAGCCTCATAGGTTGGATTGTCTTTCCTTCTGGCTGTTTATCAGATTCTGTACAGGATTGAGGGCTCACCAAAACTTTCACAGCATGGTAGCCATCCTCCAAGATGGCTCTGGTGGGGATCTCTGCCTCCTGGCATTGACACTCTTGTGTGATTCTCTCTCATATTGTGCCAGGGATGGTCTATATGACCAATTAGAATACAGCAGAAATATTTGTATGCCACTTCTGAGATTAGGTTATAAAAGATACTGTGGCTTCCACAGAGATCTGAGTCTCTCTTTGTCTCTGCGCCACTCTGTCTTTCTCTCTTACACTGGGCAAAGCCAGATGCTACATGCAGCCCAATGGAAAGAAACCATGTGGAGAGGCCCACATGGCAAGGAACTGAGACTTCTACCTACAATCATGTGAGTGAGCTTGGAATTGAATCCTCCAGCCCCAGTCAAGCCTTCAGATGACTGCAGCCCTGACCAATAGTTCCACTGCAACCTCATGAGAGACCTCAAATCAGAATCACCCAGATAAGCTGCTCCTGGGCTGCTAACTCACAGGAACGATGTAAAGGAATATACATTTGTTGTTTCAAGCTGCTATCACTGAGCACTCTTCTTTTCTGGGCCAGCCCCAACTCTATAGTCCAGTCTACAGCTCAGGCTGTGCTTGTCTTCTTCAGGTTCAGCAGAATGATGACATCTGATTGCAACACTCTTCAATCTGGGGTCAAATTCATAGCAACTCTTTCAAATTCAGGACTGCCAAAACTTCTCTCAGTAATCAGATCAGACTCTGCTGCCACAGTGGGTTTTCAGGAGTAGTCAGAGACTTCCCTGGCTGTGGGTACATCACACAGCACCAATGTGTACTGTACAAGCATGAGTCTTCAGCCTGCTGATTGGACAGGATGTGTAGTCTCCTATGTGGTTTGTGAAAACCACAAGCTGGAAAAAAAAATCTGCTAAGGAATGAATGGCATCTCCACCTTCCCTGCAGTAGTGGACATGAGAACATGAGACATTCATTCAGAGACCTTTCAGCGGCTTTTGCAGTTGCAAGAATGGTCTGAATCAGAAATTGTGAACTGCCTACAGACATTATGGTGAAATCCTGCCATTGGTGAAGCACTTGCTGAACACACAGTTTTCTTTTGGCCAAAGTTGAGAACCAATGATGTTCTCAAAGTGACTGGACTGTGTGACACTTTGAAAGGATGGCAAAGAAGCAGATTGGGAAATATTAGTGGACTGCTGGGGAGAGGAGAGCCATAGTTCTGTATCATGGACACTCTGCCTTCATGGGAGCACAGTTGGCTTCCCCTTCCAGTATTATCTGTTTTGGTGAGAGGCAAGACCATCACTTAGTTTTTTTAAAGACATGGGAGGGAATTGTTTTGGAGCCCTCACAAGTCCATCTCCTTATTATGTCATTGAGTCTTGTAGAGAACCTTCTATTTTTCCAACCCTTCTCCTCTCCTCCATCCCCACTGCAATTGTTTAGTTTGGGCTTTCATCATTTCTTGCCTGGATTATCACAGTTGCTTTATACCTGAGAATCAGAGATATCATTCCATGGCAAAGATCTGATAAGCGTTGTGGGAAGTCAGAGACCCCGAATGGAGGGACCGGCTGGAGCCGCGGCAGAGGAACATAAATTGTGAAGATTTCATGGACATTTATCAGTTCCAAAATAATACTTTTATAATTTCTTATGCCTGCCTTTACTTTAATCTCTTAATCCTGTTATCTTCATAAGCTGAGGATGTACGTCACCTCAGGACCACTGTGATAATTGTGTTAACTGTACAAATTGATTGTAAAACATGTGTGTTCGAACAACTGAAATCAGTGCACCTTGAAAAAGAACAGAATAACATCAATTTTTAGGGAACAAAGGAAGACAACCATAAGGTCTGACTGCCTGCAAAGCCATCTTTTTCTTCTTGCAGAGAGCCTATAAACGGACATGCAAGTAGGAGAGATATCGCTAAATTCTTTTCCTAGCAAGGAATATTAATATTAATACCCTGGGGAAGGAATGCATTCCTCGGGGGAGGTCTATAAACGGCTGCTCTGGGAATGTCTGTCCTATGCGGTTGAGATAAGGACTGAAATACGCCCTGGTCTCCTGCAGTACCCTGAGGCTTACTAGGATTGGGAAACTCCACCCTGGTAAATTTTTGGTCAGACTGGTTCTCTGCTCTCGAACCCTGTTTTCTGTTAAGATGTTTATCAAGACAATATGTGCACTGCTGAACATAGACCCTTATCAGGAATTCTGATTTTCCCCTTGCCCTGTTTCCTCAGAAGCATGTGATCTTTGTTCTGCTTTTTGCCCCTTGAAGCATGTGACCTACTCCCTGTTCATACACCCCCTCCCCTTTTGAAACCCTTAATAAAAACCTGCTGGTTTTGCAGCTCAGGTGGGCATCACGGTCCTACCAAGATGTGATGTCACCCCTGGTGGCCCAGCTGTAAAATTCCTCTCTTTGTACTCTTTCTCTTTATTTCTCAGCTGGCCGACACTTATGGAAAATAGATAGAACCTACATTGAAATATTGGGGGCGGGTTCCCCCAATAGATAAGGTAATACCTTTCCTCAAAAACATTCAGCATGGGCCAGTCGTGGTGGCTCACACCTGTAATCCCAGCACTTTGGGAGGCCAAGGTGGGTGAATCACGAGATCAAGAGATCGAGACCATCCTGGCCAACATGGTGAAACCCCATCTCTACTAAAAATATGAAAATAAGCTGGGTGTGGTGGCATGCACCTGTAGTCCCAGCTACTCGGGAGGCTGAGGCAGGAGAATTGCTTGAACCTGGGAGGTGGAGGTTGCAGTGAGCCAAGAGTGCGCCACTGCACTCCAGCCTGATGACAGAGCAAGACTCCATCTCAAAACAAAAACAAAAACAAAAACAAACAAACAACAACAGAAAACATTCAGTGTGGTGGATAGAGTTCTTCTACTTCCATTACTGAAAAATCAAAATAGGGTTTACCCATATGGTGTAAAGACTCTGGCTTGAGTTCTGGTTCCACCACTGATTAAGTTCTCTAAGCCTCAGTGATCTCTTTAGTAAAATGAAATAGTAGTGCTTGCCTGCTATAAAGACTGGCACATAGTAGGTGTGCCTCGAATAATTGTTTATTGGGTATATATATTTTTTATAAACATACAAATATCTCTTATATGTGGTAGTGGTATTAGAGAGAGTGTATATATTAGATGACTCTCTTTCTTAATTGTAATGATATTACTGTTACCGGGTGTGTGTGTTTTAAGCAACAGTTATCAAACAACTTCTTATATACTCTGAACTCTCTCTTTTCATCCACAT
Source organism: Pongo abelii (assembly GCF_028885655.2). Taxonomy (NCBI): domain Eukaryota; kingdom Metazoa; phylum Chordata; class Mammalia; order Primates; family Hominidae; genus Pongo; species Pongo abelii. Next base: position 40,618,984 of record NC_071992.2, read on the forward strand.
TCAGGCATGACAGTCATTCTTTAATTGTGTCCTCAGGTGATTGGTTTTCTCTATATAAAATAGTGTTTTCTTTATGCTTCTAGTGAACTTTTTTTTCCCCTGTTTTTATGTTTTATTTATTTGTTTTTCTTGTAGGTTTACCAAAATCCTTTTGAAAAAGTAAGCCTATTCTTTCAGGTATTGTCAGACCTGTCAACCCCTCTCTTTTTCTCACAACACTTGTGAACACACTCTTCATGTCCTCATTACTCAATAGAAATATGGTGAGTCCATACCTACAGGTCACTTTCAGATATTCCTCCACTGTATTAAAGCCCTCAACAAAGAAGCCTTCTACATCCTTTCTCAGTCATTAGCCAAGCAAAAGCAATTGTCAATGCCTCAAGTAAGTAGTATCTCTCCTCTGATTCCAGAAACCCCAAGACCAAGAGAAAATGATTTATTTGGAAAGACACAGACCCACCTAAGACAATTAAATGTTATGCCTGCAAAATAGTAGAAAACATGAAGAAAAGAAATTAAATGAATGTATGCAAGTTCCTGACACATGATAAGCAGAAGGACTCTATCTCCCCCTGTGCTTCCTTTTATATTCATGTCAGTTGATGTTTTCTGGTTGCAAACAACAAAAACCAATTGTACCCCACTTAAGGAAAAGGGAATCAATTAGAGAGATTTTTATTAGGTCCCTTGCTGGAATGAGTGCTCACTAAACTTTTTTGTGCACGTGTCTTGCTTCATTTCACTCTATCTTCAAAGCTCCAAGACAGGGAATCTGGCATTCTTAGTCTGGTCTGACTTGTGACAAGTGCCCAACCTGTAAGTGCCATTTGGAGTGGTGAATAGGTGGGTGGTCAAAGAATCAACCAATGTCCACTCCATGACACGTAAGAGACTTCCCAGCCTGACTTCCATCTGTGCCTCCTCCCTAGATGTGCTCCAGTCTCACAACACACTCTTTCCTACCCTTAAGATGTTTGTTACTTTATTCCTTCTGCATGATATCACCTTCCGCATCTCTCCCCTTAAAAGTCCTTAGCCAAGCGTGGTGGCTCAAGCTTTGAGTAATCCCAGCACTTTGGGAGGCTGAAGCAGGAGGATCACTTGAGTCCAGGAGTTCGAGATCAGCCTGGGCAACATAGTGAGACCTTGTCTCTACAAAAAAATGAACAAAATTAGCCGGGTGTGGTGGCACACTCCTCTAGTCTCAGTTACGTGGGGTGCAGAGGTGGAGGATCACTTGAACCTAGGAGGCAGAGGCTGCAGTGAGCTGTGGTTGTGCCACTGCACTCCAGCCTGGGTGACAGAGCAAGACCCTGTCAAAACAAAACAAAACAAAAACCCAACCAAACGAAAAAGGTGCTATTCATCTTTCAAAACTCAAATGTCATCCCAAAGAAGACATGAAAATGGCCAATAAGTGCGTGATAAGATACTCAACATTACTAAGTAACAGGGAAATGAAAATCAAAACAACAATGAGATACCACTTCACACCTATTAGGATGGCTACTAGGAAGGAAGGAAGGAAGGAAGAAAGAGAAAGAAAGGAAAGGAAGAAAGAAAGAAAGAGAAAGAGAGAGAAGAAGAAGGAAGGAAGGAAGGAGGGAAGGAAGGAAGGGAAAAAGAAAGAGAAAATAACAAGTGCTGGTGAAGATGTGGAGAAATTGGAGCTCCTGTGCTCTGTTGGTGGGAATGTAAAATGGTGCAGCCACTGTGGAAAAGTGTGGCAGTTACAAAATAATAATAATAATAATGAAAAATAGAATTACCATATGATCAGCAAGTCCACTTCTGGGTATATATCCAAAAGAACTGAAAGCAGGGTCTTGAAGATATATTTGTAGATCCATGTTCGTAGCAGCATTATTTGCTATAGTCAAAAGGTGAAAGCAACCCAAGTGTTCATCAACAGAGGAATGGATAGGCAAAATGTGGTATATACAAACAATGAAATGTTATTGACCCTTAAAGAGAAAGAAAATTCTGGCTGGGTGCAGTGGCTCACGCCTGTAAACCCAGTGCTTTCTAAGGCTAAGACAGGAGGATCCCTTGAGCACAGGAGTTCAAGATTGCAGTGAGCTATGATCACACCACTGCATTCTAGCCTGGGGGTGACAGAATGAGACCCTTTAAAAAAAATTCTGACACATTTTTCTACATGGATGAACCTTGAGGACATTATGCTAAGTAAAGTAAGTCAATTGCAGAAAGACAAATATTTTATGAGTCTGCTTATATGACATACGTAGAGTAGTCAAATTAACAGAGACAGAAAGTAGAACGGTGGTTGCCAGGAACTGGTGCAAGGGAGAAATAAGGAGTTATTTTCAGTTTTGCAAGATAAGAGTCCTGTGGATGGGTAGTGGTGATGGTTGCATAACACTATGAATGTACTTAATGCCATTGAGCTGAATACTTATAAATGGTTAACATGGTAAATTTTGTTATGTATATTTTACCATAATAATAATAAATGAATATCAAAAAATGCCCACCCAAATTTTATAAGCTACTTCCCCCACAAAATTAGTACCTACCCCTGTATGTATGATGTATCATAAAATACCCTCTGATAATTTATTTTAAGGAAAATCAAAATTCAAATAAAGGCCAGGCTCAGTGGCTCACTCCTGTAATCCCAGAACTTTGGGAGGCTGAGGCGGGCAGATCACTTGAGATCAGGAGTTTGAGACCAGTGTGGTCAACATAGTGAAACCACATCTCTACTAAAAATATAAAAATTAGCTGGGTGTGGTGGTGTGTACCTGTAATCCCAGCTACTTGGGAGGCTGACATGGAAGAATTGCTTGAACTTGGGAGTCGGAGGTTGCAGTGAGCCAAGATTGCACCACTGCACTCTAGCCTGGGCGACAGAGCGAGAGTCTATCTCAAATTTAAAAAAAAGAAAAAACAAAAAAAAATTAAAATAAAGCCTATTACTTAGAAACAGAAAACAAACCCCTCAAGTGTCATCGCTTCTGTGCACTCTTCCCAGAACAGTGACCCTCTGATTGGACAGTGGTGCTCAAAATTTTGTGTAAGTGAGAATTATGTGAGAAATTTGTTAAAATACATCTTCCTGGGGGCCTTCCTCCCTGGGATTCTGATTTGGAAGATTTGGAGGCCTGAGAGTCTACATAAAAACATAGATTAAAGACAAGTTAAAAAGTCTGAATCTGCTTCCTGCGGTCTGTGCACAACCAAGAGAGTTCTTCTGCTCTGTACTAGTGGCTCATTCAACATGTCTCCATTATGGCCCTTACCCTGTCCTGTTCCCTCCGTTCCTGCCTCTGCCTCCTTACCCCGAAAGAGGTTCCACCCCCAGTGCCTGGTATCCTCAGTACCCAGCACCGTGCCTGACACGTAACAGACACTTTTCATATATGCTTATTTAATTACTCTCTCAAGCAGTGTTTGCAATTGTCAATAATCAAAAGACACTTGTAAAGCATCATATTTTAAAATAGACTATCACTGACATGGGAGTCAGCCAGGACATCCCCACTCCTAACCTCAACCAGCCTCATGGGTGCAGGAGATGATGGCAGACCCTGCAAGGTGAGGGTAGGTGGTGATTATGGGAGTTCTGGAGTGAGAAGAAGATGAAGTTTATCAATAGACATAACCAACATCCTGAAATATACCAAGAGAGAGAAAAAAGGAGGTGGAAGATGACTGTTTTTGGCCAGGAAATCCCCAGAAAGGAGCCCTGGCTTTTCTGCCTGCTTCAAACTAGCTACTGAAGAGAAGTGTGCCCTGCCAGAGAGTCAGGAAGACAGGCTCAGGCAGAGCCGCCAGCCTGGGGGACTGCCAGCGCCCGCTGTCGGGCCCCTCCACCAAGCACAGGGGCTTTTTTGTGAGGAAATGAGAACAACGAATAATCCCAGTTGGCAGGGCACCCCCAGAGGAAGTCAAGAGGCTTTGGCTTGCAGTCGCCTTCACTTCCCATATGCCTGTGTGTTTGTTGGCATCGCGCTCTTGTTAATTAAAGGAAGTGTGTGTGCCTTGGGCGCTGGTACCCTGGCCCCAAACATCATTCTTTCCAGGGGTCTTCACCACAGTGCTGCCGCCAGTGGAATCAATTAGGCTCCCTCCCAAAAGTCAGGCTGATTTCCAAGCCCGGAGGTAAAACAAATTCCCCTGCTGCTGGAGCCTGGGGCTCACACGGCAGCCTCATGTCCCACCCAGGCCCAGGAGCTCCAGGGGCCTGATCTGGGGGACAATCGCCAAAATAGATAGAAGAAATAACTCATCGGGGTAGCTCACTATCCTGAGAGATCCAGGGTCTGCGGGGAATCTGCTTGTTTCACAGACTGGAGTCTCTCACAATCCATCACAATCCTGCTATACTGTTTAACTTTATTTGGGCCTGGCCTTATAAACAATTTTTTATGAAGCCAGAGGAAAGGTGCCCCAAGCAGAGGTGAGCACAGGCTTCCCTAGGAGTCAGTAAAAGTTTTCTTTTTCCTTTTTTATTCGAGACAAGAGTCGCTGTGTCGCCTAGGCTGGAGTGCAGTGTCATGATCTGGCTCACTGCAAACTTCACCTCCCAGGTTCAAATGATTCTCCTGTCGCAGCCACCTGAGTAGCTGGGATTACAGGCATGCACCACCATGCTCTGCTAATTTTTGTATTTTTAGTAGAGACAGGGTTTCACCTTGTTGGCTAGGCTGGTCTCAAACTCCTGGCCTCAAGAGATCCGGTGCTGGGATTACAGACGCGAGCTACTGCACCCAGCCTCCTAGGAATCATTAAAAGTTACACCTGAGGCTGGGTGCAGTGGCTCATGCCTGTAATCCAGCGCTCTGGGAGGCCGAGGCAGGCAGATCACCTGAGGTCGGGAGTTCGAAACCAGCCTGACTAACATAGAGAAACCCCATCTCTACTAAAAATACAAAATTAGCCAGATGTGGTGGTGCATGCCTGTAATCTCAGCTACTTGGGAGGCTGAGGTAGGAGAATCTCTTGAACCCGGGAGGTGGAGGTTGTGGTGAGCCGAGATCACGCCATTGCACTCCAGCCTGGGCAACAAGAGTGAAACTCCGTCTCAAAAAAAAAAAAAAAAAAAAAAAGTTACACCTGAAGTATAACAGTCTTCATTAAAACGCCACCTGGGAGCTTCCAACAGTCCAGCCCACGCTCCAAGCCCTTCACCCAACAGCCAAGATAGAGAATGGACCCATATGGGCCATTTTTGAGGAAACCCAGGGCTGATGGGCTGCTCCAGACAGGCTCTGGGGGGTCTTGAAGGGTGTTGAAAGGACACATACTCAGTCCTGTCTCAGTTCTCAGGCATCATCATGGGGAAGGCTGGCTGACAAGCAAGATGCCTTGGGCACTCTGACTGTTACTGAACTGAACTGGGCTCTGCTTGCTGGTGCAATAAGAACAGATATCCACACTGAGGTTTGCAGGGGAAGAGAGGAAGGTATTTATTTGCAGCGACCGAAGCAAGGAGGACCAGGCAGCCAGCCCCGAAATCTGACCTCATCAATGGCTCACGGGTAAGGGTTTTTAAAGGCAAGTATAAATTTCAGGAAATTAGAAGTTACTGGCAAAATCATAAATCAATACCTGGAGGTTACACATTGGTTTTGGCTTAAAAGGGTGGGATATCTTGAAGCGGGGGCTTATAGGCCGTAGGTAGATTCAAAGATTTTCCTGATTAGCAATTGGTTAAGGAAAAGAAGCTTTATTTTAAAATTTGGGCTCAGCAGAACAGAATGTTACCTCTAGCTGACGGGTGTGGCCCCCTCCCAAGGCCCCTCGGAAAGAAAGTTAGAACAAAGAACCATGGTCTGACTCCAGTCCTCAGTGCCCCCTTATCTGAGGTCTACATAATGGCAGATCTATTGGGCGGAGGTCCAGGTTTCTGAAACACAACTCAGAAGTGTATGTTAGATGTTTTGTTTATCACTGATCCTTAGAGAAATGCAAATCAAAACCACAGTGAGATACCATCTCATGCCAGTCAGATACCATCTCATGCCAGTCAGAATGGCGATTATTAAAAAGTCAAGAAACAACAGTTGCTGGTGAGGCTGTAGAGAGATAGGAACGCTTTTACACCGTTGGTGGGAATGTAAATCAACAATTGTGGAAGACTGTGTGGCTATTCCTCAAAGACCTAGAACCTGAAATACCATTTGACCCAGCAATCCCATTACTAGGATATACCCGAAGGAATATAAATCATTCTGTTATAAAGATACATGCACATGTATGTTCATCGCAGCACTATTCACAATAGCAAAGACATGGAATCAACCCAAATGCCCATGGATGATAGATTGGATAAAGAAAATGTGGTACACCTACACCATGGAATACTATGCAGCCATAAAAGGAATGAGATCATGTCCTTTGCAGGGACATGGATGGAGTTGGAAGCCATTATCCTCAGCAAACTGACACGGGAACAGAAAACCAAACACCACATGTTCTCACTTACATGTGGGAGCGGAACAATGTGAACACATAGACAAAAGGGGGGGAACAACACACACTGGGGCCTGTCAGGGTTGTTGAGGGGAGGGAGAGCATCAGGAAAAATAGCTAACGCATGCGGGGCTTAAAACCTAGGTGATGGGTTCATAAGTGCAGCAAATCACCATGGCACACGTTTACCTGTGTAACAAACCTGCACATCCTGCACATGTACCCTGGAACTTAAAATAAAATTAAATTTAAAAAAAAGAAAAAAGATGTTATGTTTAGTTTCTACAGGGGAACCAAATATCCTACAATTCTAGCTTCCTTGCTATTGTTTTAGGCTACATTACCTTCTTGCTTAGCACACTGCTCATTTACTTCTCAGGACTAGTTGGCTGTCTGGAATTTTCCTTGAAGAAACTTAAGACTTTCTTTTATTTCCATGCTTGGGGGTGTTGGAGGCGTGCAGGCCCCTAAGAGTGGGGGTCCCTGCAGTCTCAATAGGAGACCAGCCCTCAGGGAGTTCACTGGGGCTCAGCATAGCGTGGGCTCTGGCAGATCCTGGAGCTCCGTCCTTCCTGCCCCCATGCTCAATGCTCTCATTATGTCCTGATATTCAGAGTCATTACAGAAAACGCTCACGGACCACCCCACAAACCACACTCATTTAAAATATTTTATTTTATTTTATTTCTTTGAGACAGGGTGTCACTCTGCTGCCCAGGCAGCAGTGTAATGACACTATCTCAGCTCGCTGCAGCCTTTACCTCCTGGGCTCCCTCAGTCCTCCCACCTCAGCCTCCCAAGTAGCTGGGATTACAGGTGCTCGTCACCATGCCCAGATAATTTTTTGTATTTTTGGTAGAGACAGAGATTCCTCTATGTTGCCCAGGCTGGTCTTGAGCTTAAGTGATCCGCCCAACTTGGCCTCTCGAAGTGCTGGGATTACAGGCATGAGCCACCACATCCAAAACATTTTAAGTCTTAATCTCAGCCTTATAATGAGACAGGAATAGTTGTCGCCCATTTAGAGATGAGAGAAGTAAGGCAGACAAAGGGGGTCGAGTCAGAATTAAACCCCTCTTCTTTGGACTCCGAACCCAGAATTCTTTCTGCTAAATCACTCTCGCTGGACTTCCTGCTCCAGTTGACTCACTTGCCTCAAGCTGCTTTGGACTTGGTGTGCTTTAATTTCCAAGAGTATTTCAAATTTCCTTCTTTTCCTCCACCAGTAATCTTAACACTGGCGGGACTGCTAATACAGCAATGGAATGAATAGCAGAGCCCACCAGGGGAGATTACTGAGAGGAAGGTTGCCCCTAAAATTGTGCTACAAAAGCAAGTTACTTTGAGTCACTCCAACCCTGAAGCAGAGAAAACTAGGTCAAAAACCTGCCAGCCCTGAGGAGGTTTTTAGCTCCTATGGTGGTTTTACGTGAAAAGGTTTGACTCTTACTTTTAATTGGCCCTTGCAGCCATAGCACAAAATCAGCTAAAAAGTTAAATGAGCAAGAATGTGAAAGTAAGAAAGAAGATAAACTTTAAAGAAACACCTGGCCAGGTGTGATGGCTCATGCCTGCAATCCTAGCACTTTAGGAGGCCAAGGCAGGAGGATTGCTTGAGGTCAGGATTTTGAGACCAGCCTGGACAACATAGCAAGACCCTATCTCTACAAAAAATTTTTAAAAGTAAAGCTTATCTGGGCATGATGGCACATGCCTATTGTCCCAGTTACTCAGGAGGCTGAAGTGGGAGGATCGCTTGAGCCCAGAGTTTGAGGCCGCAGTGAACTATGATTGCACCACTGAAAAAAAAAAAAAGGACACGTCTATCATTACCAGTTACAAAGGAAATGTAGAAACTGTAGGGGTCCAAAATCCCAGCCTGGAGATTCTTTCCAGAGGTACTACATGTTGGAGCCAGTCTGTGGGTAAATACGTGACAAGACTCTCGGCCCCAGGGCTGGGTAGGATTCCTGGAAATGAGGTACACCGCAGGACTGCTGAAGCAGTGGGGTCAGCTGGGACCTTGTGCTCTCAGCCAGCAGAACTTGAGAAGGATTGGAGGGAAATACTGCGCAGCCCATCCTGGCTGAATACCTTCCTCTCCTGGAGGCTTTCGGAGCTCGGCCCCCGTTAGCAGGAGAGTATGAACCACCAACAAGGGGCTGTGAGGTTTGCCACCGTATAATGAGTTTGGGTGGAGCACTGTGGCCACCTGAGGAAGCAGGGTTTGGAAACTGGTGTCCTGTTTGCCAGCCCTCCTCAAATACAGCCATTGTGCCGGAGAACCCAATGAAAGCCCTGGTAGTGCTAGCTTCAAGGACCACACTGCTTCTTTGACAGAGCCAAGCCCTGCACCCCTGTGGCTTGGATGAGTTCCCTTTGACCACCAAGGAAGAGGAGGAAGACGAGTGCACAGTCCTCGTGCAGCAGGTTCCTAGCATCTGACGAAAGTCTTGGATCTGGGGTGGAGAGCTAGACAGACACTGGAAACGGAATCTTTTTCTTTTTTTAAAAAAGAGCATCTTGTACCAAGTTGTTCCAAGTTCACAAAAAGCTCCCAAGCTCCCAACATGGAGTGACTGTTAGAGGAGTTTGTTGTACATGATTCAGAGCCACATGGATTAAATTTCTCTTAAAATATACATCAATTTGAAAATTAAAGGGGAAAGCGCCTGAGACGAGACATGTTGGGATTTCTGTCAAACTCAGGGCCTTTGGAAAGCAGCTCAGAAGCCAGGATGTGGCTTCTCAGGGTTCTGTCTGTCCTCTGCCTCTTTCCTTTGTGTGTTCCACGCTCAGGTCATCCTCCAGCTCTGCAGGGCTGCACTGGCTTTGGCTTTGTCAGATCCTGGAGCTAAGAACCAATTTTATGTTAATTTCTTGGCTTGGGGTTCCCTTCTGTTGCAGTTAGTAGATATTTGGACTCTAAAGTTGGGCCAAGCACATGGCTGGGGTTTTGATTTTTCACAGGGGTCTGTTCTTCCCCCCAGCTGAAGCCAGGGTAGAGATGAGCTTCCTTAATGTCTTTCCGGATTGATGGTTGGCTTTTCTCAGAGCATCTGGGTTTTATGTAGGGGACTCAGTTCCAACCAGTCACTTTATCCAGGCGTGAGGCCTCATCTCCTGTCCCTGCATGGGTGTTAAAAGCCAAGCCTTTGGCCGTAACTGGACCTGATTGTCTCCCCACGACCACTGTTTTCAGCTCTCAGCTTCCTCTTCACTTCAGCATCTGGGGACTTCCTTTTCTACCTTACAAGCTCATCCATGCGTTATTTGTTAACTTATTTAATTTTATTTTCAAAAACTGTGTTAAGATACACATAACATAAAATGTACCATCTTGGCCAGGCATCATAGCTCATGCCTGTAATCCCAGGACTTTGGGAGGTCGAGGAGGGCAGAATGCTTGAGCCCAGGAGTTCGAGACCAGCCTGGCAACATAGTGAGACCCCATCTCTACAAAAAAATTAAAAATTAGCTGGGCTTGGTGGCACACGTCTGTAGTCCCAGCTACTTGTGGGGCTGAGGTGGGAGGATCACTTGAACCTGGGAGGTCAATACTGCAGTGAGCGGTGATTACACCACTGCACTTTAGCCTGGGTGACAGAGTGAGCCCTTGTCTCAAAAAAAAAGTACCATCTTAGCCATTTTTAAATGTACAGTTCAGTGGCATTAGGTGCATTCATGTGGTTGTGCAGCCATCACCACCATCGAGCCACAGAACTCTTCTCATCCGGCAAAACCGAAACTCTGTACCATTAAATGATAACTCCCTATTTCCCCTCCCCAGCCCCTGGCTTTCATTCTCTGTGGATTTGAGTGCTCTTGGTACCCAGTCTCATTCAGTATTTGCCCTTTTGTGATTGGCTTATTCACTCAGCAAAATGTCTTCTCCATGTTGCAGCACGTGTTAGAATTTCCTTCCTTTTTAAGACTGAATAATGGTTCATTTCATATACATAAATATCACATTTTGTACATTCATTCTTCTGTTGATGAACACTTGGGTTCATTAACTTTTTGGCTATTTCAAATAATGCTGTTCTACAACATGGTATACAAATATCTCTTTGAATCTCTGCTTTCAATCCTTTTGGGTATATACCCAGAAGTAGAATTGCTGGATCATATAGTAATTCTATTTTTAATTTTTTGAAGAACTGCCATGCTGTTTTCCATAGCAGCTGCACTATTTTACATTCCTACCAAATGTGTACAAGGGTTCCAATTTTCGATCTCTCCACATCCTCACCAACACTTATTTTCTGTGGGTTTTTTGTTTTTTGTTTTTTTTTGAATAGTAATCATTCTAATGGATATGAAGTGGTATCTCACTGTGGTTTTAGTTTGCATTTCTCTAATAACTAGTCTAGTATCTTTTCACGTGCTTATTGGCCATTTGTATATATTCTTTGGAGAAAATGTCTATTCAAGTCCTTTGCCCATTTTTAAGTTAGGTTGTTTGTGTTTTGTTGTTGTTGTCCATGCATTTTAAGAGTTTTCTTTTATCTATAAATCATTTCTATGTGTTTATAGGGAATATTTCCATGCCACCCTTTGGCCATTTTGCTGGCTCTCGGAGTCTCTGCCTTTCTGATGGCTTTCACTGTACCCTCTCCAATATCCCGTTTCATAGCCAAGAAACTTCTCTGCATCCTTAGCCTTTTCTGGAATGTGTCCTATCTGCTTCCTTGTCATAACAGACTTGGTTTTTCCCTGATGAGACCACTGTCCCTGAAACCCTTTCAGGTGAAGGACCCAACACTCCCCTCCCACCCTTTCAAAGCACACACAGGGGGTCTCAAGTTCAGTTGAAGAGCTTAGCATTTATTAAGATATTAGTCTCCTCCCTACTCCAACTTCTGCCATCCTCTTCCATGCCCAGGCTGTGATCCCATTCATCATCTGAGCCTCAGAGTCACCTGATGGTGTGAACAGAAGCTTCACTCTGGAGATAGATGGATGGGACTTCAAAATTCCATTTCCATGATCACTGTGGTTCCTAATCACTCTGCACTTTAATCTCCTTGCCTACAAAAAAAAAGATAGGATAAGAAAACTTATCTTAAGAGGTGGTTATAAAATTTAAATGAGATAATGTATTTTGGATGCCCAGCCAGTCGTTAGCACAGGATAAGTGCTTATGATGTTTATTTCCATTTCACTTCACTTCCACTCCACTTTCAACAAGCAGAAAGCTGCAAGTGGTACTTTATTCTCACTCAGAGCGACTCTCCTGTGTGATGTGGAACCCTGGAGCTCTCCTTTGTGGCCCTATCTTCCTAACTGCTGTATTGGTTTCCTGTGGTTGATGTAACAATTTACCACTGGCTTGGTGGCTTAAAATGACAGAAACGTATGCTCTCATAGTCCTGGAGACAAGAAATCCAGAATCAGCATCACTGAGCTGAGATCGTGGTGTTCAGAGGGCTCGCGCCTCACTCCCTCTGGAGGCGGCAGGAGAGGATCTTGTGTCTTCCAACTTCCAGTGGCTGCTGGCCTTGCTCTGCTGGAGGCTGCAGCACTCCAGTCTCTACCTCTGTGGTTATTTCACCTTTTCTTCTTCTGGTGTCAAATCTTTCTCTACAAGGACACCTATGATTGCATTTAGGACCCAAATGGGTAATCCAAAATAATCTCCTCATTTCAAGATCTTTCATCGCATCTGCAAAGTCCTTCTTTAGCCAAATAAGATGACATTAATAGGGCCCAGGGACGAGGATGTGGATGTGTTTTGGGGGGCCATTGTTCAGCCTAGCACACCGTTCTCCTTCCCACTCCCCGTTCTGCTAAATCTGCTACTCAACTGCGTGATGTTGTTCAGTCCCCCCTTACTTCCTGTACTTAGAGTTATCATTGGTCCCCTACATTCATTCCCCTCCTCCCCACACGCCCCTCCCTCACGACGACACCCCATTGCTTGTCGTCTCCACCACATTCCCCAGAACCTTCCATGCCCTCATTCCTTTGGCCTTCAGCCATGTTAGTCCTTCTAATCCACCCAAGAACGCAGACACCTTTAGGTGGGAACTCTCCCAATTCCTTTCCCTTTCCTCTAAAGTAATAAACATATTTCCTCCCCCCTCCTCTTTTCTCTCCCTCCTTCTTTTTATCCATATCTTTCTCTACTTTTGGGTATAGGTTGTGTTGAATGGGATGGGAGCTGCTGGCTGGAATGAGTGGAAGAGAAGGAGGGGTCTGAACACAGACCTGATGGGCAGGGGGGCTCTGGGACATCTGGGAATGTGAAGGTTTCCCTGGGTTCGGCCGGCATGGCCATCAGCCCAGCCAGAGTCAGAGCCAACCTAAGAAGACATGATGGTCAGGCTCTTGCTGCTGGAAGTGAGGGTGGGGCACTGTTACCCACTAACCAGGTGGCAGGTCACATGAGGCAGATGGTGCTGTGAATGTGAGGCTTCCTGCATAGTGAGAAGAGATAGCATCTCTGGGTTGTGTACTATCTTTGTCTATGTATTATGTTGGTAAAGTCTCCCCCTCGTCCCTTAGAGGTGGTGCTCTAGTCACGTTATCCAGGTGTGTGTGGGTCCCAGAGGTGGTTTCATATCTAAACAGCAAAGCCGCACGTAGCCCTCCTCCCTGGGTGGTTTCCAAAGTCTTCAGGAGATAAGATATTTCACGCTTAACAACACGGTGCTCTACACAATGGACATGCTGAGGTCAGAAGGAGATCTTAGGAATTTTAAAAACATATTAGAGATGAAAATTTTAATAGAAAAGAATGATGAGAGAGATGAAGAAATCCCCAGAAAGTAGAACAAAAAGAGAAAGAACTGGAAAATAGGAGAGAAAAAATAAGAAAATTAGAGGACAAATGCTGGGGATTTAATATCCAAACAATAGGTCCAAAAAGAGGCGACAGAGTCTATGGAAGGAGGAAATCATTAATAAAACAACTCAATTTCTCAGACGCTAGGGCTTGTGATTCCCTATTGAAAGGGCTTCCTGAGTGTTTGGCCCGGTGGATGAAAACAGAGTTACACCAAGTACATCATCATGAATTTTCAGAATGTTGGGATCAAGGAAAAGCTCCAACAAGCTTTCAAAGAGAGAGAGAGAGAGAGAGAAAAGTTACATGCACATTATCAAGTATCAAAAAGGCATTGGATTTCTCAATAGCAACCCAGAAAGTCAGAATGCAGTGAAGTAATGCCTTCAAAATTCTGAGAGAAAATTATTTCTGGTCTAAAATTCTATATCCAGCCAAACTGCCAGAGAGAATAATGTTGTTTTCAGATAGTCAAGGCGTCAAACACTTTACTCTAACATACGCTGTCCTCAGAAGCTCCTGGAGGACAGACTCCACAAAAAGAAGGAAGAAAACCAAAACAGAAGATAGGAAGGACAGGGGATCCCACACAAGAAACAGTGGAATTCCCCAGACTTGTGGTGAGGGGGTGTCATCCTGCTGTGGCCTGAGGAGGTGGCTGCTGGAAGTCATAGGGCAGTGAGAATCATTCCCTCAAGAGATTTCAACCTAGTGGGAGGAGGACATTTTGAGGAGCTCTTGGGGTTGAATTAGTGGCAAGTATACAGAAAACTAAGAAAACAAAGAAGAGGACAGTCCTAATATGAATGTTGATGTAACCAAATTATAACTGTGTTGAGCTGACATGGGAGCTGGGAAGTGGGAGTTTGGGGGCTGGGGTGAGGATGCCAGAAGAGAGTGAATTATAATTTTCCATCGAGGGAAGTCAATAGGTAATTAAAGCCAAGAAATGAAGAAGTAGCAATATAAGCACCTAATTAGAAATATGAGGGTAAATATTAAATACCCTATAAATCAGCCCAGAGAGTTGAAGTTATTGTTTCTGGGAAGTGAGAAATAAAGAATAAGTCTTTGCTGTTTGGTTTGGCCTGTTGTTTTGTTCTTCTTCTCTTTTCAGAGAGCGTCTCACTCTGTTGCCCAGGTGAGATTATAACTCACTGCAGTCTCGAACTCCTGGGCTCAAATGATCCTCCTGCCTCAGCCTCTGTAGTTGCTGGGACTAAAGGTGCACACACCACACACAGCCAATTTTTAAAAAATGTTTTGTAGAGATGGGGTTCCACTATGTTTCCCACGCTGATCTCAAACTCTTGGCCCCAAGCAATCCTCCTGCCTCAGCCTCCCAAACTGCTAGGATTATAGGCATGAGCCACCCACCCAGCCATGGTCTGGTTTTGAATGTGCTTTGTAGAACTGCCCATCTCCCTCAAATCTAAGTCAATGGTTCACATCACCACTGCATATGAGAGTCACCCAGGGAACTTCAGAAACACCAGTACCCGGGCCATCCATCCAACAGACTCTTACTTAGTTGTTCTGCAGGGAAGTCTAAGCTTCAGGATTTTAAAACATTCCCCCAGATGAGTCTAAATTTTAGCCATGTTGGGGAACCACTAAAAACCATGCATGTATAACTTTGACAGAAATTAAAACTGACTTTGAAAAAGATGAATATATAAATGAAGCATAGGGGATATTTCTGGGCACTCTATCCTTAGACATTAATACTTCCAGTGGGGCTTGTAAAGGTTCTGGAAAAGGGTGGCTTGAGATACTCAAGACAGGCTTCACTCAGAACCTCCAGAATTTGATTCTTGTCTGCCAAGAAAACATACCTCAGGATCAACCTGAAATTCCTTTAATAGACGACAGCTTTTCATTTGGGGTTACAGCTGAAAGGGAATAGTGGGAGATGCCAGAGGATTAATTTTACATAGAGGTGTGAATGGCGTGCAGCTGATCGTGCCTTAGCAGGTCAAAGGGCAGAGGTCAACAGAGTAATGCCTGAGAAGGGGAGGAAAAGCCTTGAGGTGGGGAAGGATAAAAAAGGGGTTGGTTGAAACAAAAGAAATCAAACTTCAGCTCTTTTTATCTAATTATAGATAAATAGCCTCTTCTCCTGCTCTCTTAAGAACCCCCTGAAGAAGCCAATTTTGTGTTGTACATTAACTCATGGCCCTGGCTAGTTGCTGGTGACTTTCAGAAGGGGGAGCCCGGCCGGGCGCAGTGGCTCCTGCCTGTAATCCCAGCACTTTAGGAGGCCAAGGCAGGAGGATTGCTTGAGCCCAGGAGTTCGAGACCAGCCTGGGCAACATAGTGAAACCCTGTCTCTACAGAAAATTTAAAAAATTAGCCTGGCATGGTGGTGGGCACCTGTAGTCCCAGCTACTTGGGGGGCTGAGGTGGGAGGATCGCTTGAATCCAGGAGGTTGAGGCTGGAGTTAGTCCAGTGATAGCACCACTGGACTTCAGCCTGGGCAACAGAGCAAGACCCTGTCTCAAAAAATAATAATAAAATAAAAATAAAGGAGAACCTTTGTCCTTAGTTTCTCTTCCAGTCCCTGAGTCAGAGGGACTGTGTCTCATGCCCCTGTGGGAGGGTGGCTGCCTGCCTCTTGGGGTCACCTGAGCAGAATGGCGTTATTCTCGCCATAGTCTTCACTCTCTTCTTTAACACATCCACAGGTGCACCGACCCTTTTTTACTGTGCCTCACACAGGCCGTTTTTTTCCTCTGCCATCATCCTGCTCCGGATACAGGAACCTGTTATTCACCACACAGTGTACCGTTATCCCCTTTGATTTGCTGCTGTTTGAGCCAGATGCTGTCTGTCTTCTAGCATTTCATCCTTTGAAAGGTTGAAGGAAGCAATTTCTGTGAAGGGTGGCTCCTTATAAGAAAGCGAAGTCATATTGCACTTCATGCCAATCTTGCGCGGATTTCCCTGTCTCCACTCCCACTCTCAGAGATTAATGAATGAAAAAGTACATTTTGGTGGCTTTAAGCTGGCCATCCCCTGAGAAATGCCAGCACATGCCAGTGATCATGACGAGGCTGGAGGGCTCAGCTGCTGGTCCCCTTTCTGCACTGGGACCCCCAACTCTATCCTGCATCATAAATCTAGGGGAATGTGAATCCGCTCTCTATAAAAATGATGCTCTTCCTCAAGACATGTTAAATGTCTGGAATGGAATAGACATGGTCCTGAGAGATTGCTTTTAAAATAAAATTTAAAAGCCTTTCTATATTGAATCGTTTGTATATCTTGAATAATTTTTTCCTATTGACTTGTATTTACATGTTTAGATATAATGGGAATGAGATTGTCAAAATAAACTAAATCACGCTTCAAATAATTCAATTAGCACTTTTAAAACCTACAATAAACGAAACTATGAAAAAAATCCCACTTAGATGAATGAATCAGAGATGTCCAACATACGGCTTGCAATCCAGTGGAACCCTCCAATCAATGGGGTACAATGGCTCTTATTGAATCTTACAGATGCTACAATTAAAACTTACATTGTGGCTGAGTATAGTGGCTTATGCCTGTGATCTCAGCACTTTGGGAGGCCAGGGCAGGAGGATTGCTTGAGCCCAGGAGTTTGAGACCAGCCCAGGCAACATAAAATAAAAAATAAAAAACATAAACAACATAAAACAAAAAATGAAAAATAAAAAATAGCCAGGTGTGGTGGCACACGGGCCTGTGATTCCAGCCACTCCAGAGGCTAAGGTGGGAGGACTGCTTGAGCCCAGGAGGTTGAGGCTGCAGTGAGCCATGTTCATGCCACTGCACTCCAGCACTCCAGCCTGGGCAAAAGAGTGAGGCCCTGTCTCAAAAAAAAAAAAAAAAAAAAAAAAAAAAGTTATATTGCATCCTCTGAAACCTAAGACGTGAGGGCACTCTGAGTAACTAATATTATAGAAAAAGATATTTTTATACAAATAAGTCTAATAGAAAAAAAGCACTTAAAACAGTGTCTGGCACAGAGAAAATACTCGGTAAACACTTTTACTGGAATACTATTTTAACAAGAAAATGTGAGCTCATGGCCCTGCCCTCGGTACCCACTATGTGTGTCCAGACTCCATGGCTCTGAAGATACATGGCTCCTGGTTTAGTTAGGGATAGGAGACAGAGCCTAGAAAGAAAGAATGACACATTTTGGGGTGTGGGGTATGAGGGGAGAGGCTGAGATGTTTTCTGAAGGAAGAGATCTTCGATCTGAGTCCTGAAAAATGAGAAAGCGTTTCCTTGATGGACCCAAGAGTAGGGCTTTTCCAGGCTGAGAGAGCAGAGCTTGCATATGCGTGAAGGTGGGAAAGCAGTTGGAAAATAGTGGTGGAAAGAGAGGGTATGTTTCAGGGAAGTTGGACAAATGACGGAACTGGAAGGTAAACAGGGCTCAGGTACTGGCAGACTCTTAGGTCCCACTTTAAGAACTTTGGACTTGATTCAGTGGAGCTGCCGAAGGGTTTTCAGCACAGGGTGTGTTTGCATGTGTATTTGGCATGTTTGGGCTGTGTGGAATGACCATAAACATTAAGGCTTTCCAGGGGTTAAAGGACAATTCAGGAAGGAGCAGAGGTTAGATGAATGAGTTGAATAATGGACATGATCCAAAGGCACCCAATAATCTAGGAGCTACTCAGATAGCTAAGACAATGGAGAAAGACATTAAGGAAGGGGAATCTTCTAGGAAATGTTGCTAGGGGTGGAACCGTGGAAAATGCTGAATGTTAGCTCCTTCCTCTGGGTTGGGGGCGGATAGCGAGCTCCTCTCACAAGCCTTCATTGAAGTGCAGTTGGTTTGAGAACTGGGAGGTGTAAATAGCTCCGCAGGTGATTGTGATACATATTAATTAGGACTCTTGTACTGCTCATTTGTGTTGGGGGCACAAAAGAGAAGGAAGAGACGAGGCGAGGACTCATATCACAAGCTTGCTAAGCAGAGGTGACTCCCACGTGAGAAGCAGTCTAGAATCTAGAACCTGGGCCACGTCTAACCTGGGTAAAGGCGGCCTCCATGCATCTGCTCCCTTGACTCATGGATGGTCTACATCCTGATCAGCTCTTACCCCAGCAGGGCAGTAGCTTTTTGCTCTCCTGAAAACAGCCATGTGCGTGTTGTGCACAAAGCCAGGGCAGAGGAAGGAGCCCTGAGAACAAGCCTGGAAGAGCTGGGTCCAGCCATCACACTGCTCCTTACTGGCTGGGTGGCCACGAGCAAATCACTTGACCTCTCTGAGCTTCAAGACGATAACTTTTTAAAAGAAGGCAATGGAATCTGCCTCAGCTCCCTCACCTGGCTGTGGCGAGGGTGGCTAAGGGGAGGGAAGAACTGCAGCCTGCGTTGGTGGCAGGCTCCAGAGTGACAAGGAGGATAAGCAACTCCAAGTGAGGTCAGAGCTCAGTACCACCGTAAGACCTGCATGTGATTAAACATTAAACAGTAGCTGGGTGAGGTGCCTCACGCCTGTAATCCCAGCACTTTGGGAAGCTGAGGTGGGAGGATTGCTTGAGGCCAGGAGTTTGAGATCAGCCTGGGCAACATAGTAAGACCCTGTCTCCACAAAAAAAATTTTTTAAAAACAAGCCAGGCATGGTGGTGTGCTCCTGTAGTCCCAGTCATTCAGGAGGCTGACGGGGGAGGATTGCTTGAGCCCAGGAGCTGGAGGCTGCAGTGAGCTATGGATCATGCCACTGCACTCCAGCCTGGGTGACAGAGTGAGACCCCATCTCTAAAAAAATAATAATAAAATAAAATAAACAGCAGAAAGGGCACAAGGGGATTTCCTGGGACCTTCGATAAGGTCTATAGTCTCAGGTGGTAGTTAACTGAAAGTATATATTTGTCAAAATTCATTGAGCTGGCTGGGTGCAGTGGCTCACGCCTGTAATCCCAGCACTTTGGGAGGCTGAGGCGGGCAGATCACCTGAGGTCAGGAGTTCGAGACCAGCCTGGGCAACATGGTGAAACCCTGTCTCTACTTGAAATAAAAAATTAACTGGGTGTGGTGGTGCGTGCCTATAATCCCAGCTACATGGGAGGCTGAGGCAAGAGAATCACTTGAACCCAGGAGGCAGACGTTGCACTGAGCTGAGATCACGACACTGCACTCCAGTCTGGGCGACAGAGCAAGACTCTGTCTCAAAAAAAAAAAAAATTCATTGAGCTGTAGGCTTAAGATTTGTGCGTTTTACTGTATATTGATTATGCCTCAATTTAAAAAAAAGAAGAAACAAGAAGATGAAAATATCTGCATTGAGAGTGGCTAGCTGTGCTTTCATCCATGGCACACGCGGCCACAGCAAGGCCACAGGGAAGGGTCACTCCTCAGAGCCGAGCCCAGGGCTGCCGGGTTCTGGGCCGCAGCTCTCTCTCCAGATTCCTCAGCAGAAGGCCAGCACAGCTCTTTCGAGTTGTTCAAAACCTGCTGGTTTCAGTGCATTCTGGGAAAATTGTTGGCTTTTAAAAACAAACAGGATGCTCCGCGCTGAAAGGAGGGGGAGCCTCAGAACCACAGCTGAAGTAATAATGAAAAACGCAGCCATCAGTGAATCAGTGGGAGAACAAATTCCTTGGAACACTCTGGCAGAGGGGCCCGAGAATTCTGGAAAGACGTCTTCCCAAGATAAATGTGTATCCATTCACTGATTTGTGCCTCCTGACAGGACATGCTTCTCTAGCAAAGTGTCTGTATACAGTTGTGTGAGCGTCACAACTCTGGTGCCCAGGGCTTTTTGTATCCCATTGATTTGCACTTGACGATGAATGTCATTTCCTGTTGGCTCCCTGAACGGTGCTCTCTCTCCCAAGAGGGGGCTCTGTCAACGTGGCTGCCTCGCTGTGTCTCCATGACCTTAGCTACCCACAGCAAAATACATCTTTTCCCTCTAAGCCACATGACCTCCTCTGATGGAACAGAACACAGTTCCCTAAGAGTTTACAGGACAAACATAACAAACCACCTCCCCGAGGGGGTGTCAAGTCGTCACTGGTTCAGGCAGGAAGCTTGGAATCTAAGCAGCCACCTTTCCTGCAAGGAACCGTGGGGGCAGAGACTCCAGGCCCACGCTCCTCTCACTCATCTCTGGAGGCCAGAACCCTGTGGAGGAAAAAACAAGGCGGGGAGGGATCCAGCTTTCTCCAGAAGACAGGAACAGGGGAAAATGATCCCACTGCTGTTTCTCCTGGGAGCCACTGCAGGGATCATTTCAAATTCTCCTATACGGCTGTTGTAATTAAGACAATAACTCAAAAGGTTTAGTGAGGCAGCCAACATGAAAAGTCAAGGACCTTAGACATCCAAATGTTCACGGTACCTTCCCACATGTTCTGCAAAGGGGAGCTTTCAGATAAGGCAGCACGAGAAATATTGATGGGCAGCAGGAGAAATATTGATGTGGATGGAGAGTGGCGGGGAGCGGTGATGGAGCTGGACTACAGAGCTGAATAGTGGCAGGAAGCCAGCTCCTGGCCCCATCAGGAGCAGCACATTCAGCATTTCTACCTTACCCTCTGAGCCTTCTAGCAAACGCAGCCACAACTCCCTCTGAAATGAGCTCAGAAACACTGGCTCTCCCCCTGTCCCTCCGGGACCTCTCAGGGTCTTGGGGCTTCTTCAGGGTCACCAGGGGCTTCTACCTTTCTCTGACAAGTTAAAGGGCTTAGTTCTTCTTTTATTTCCAGAATGCAAACCATAATCACTTTGCCTCTGCCGAGGTGCTGGCTGGCCCCTCGCATGATGGTTTTCATCAGAGAAACACCCGTGAGCTGCAGTGGTACTCAGAATGACGTGATGCCAAGCCGAGGGGAAAAAACTGTTCACAGACAGTTTACTGATATAAAACTGGCCAGGCCTTGAGGGAACAATGGACAAGTTCCTGGTTCCCCACCCAGTTGTACAGGCTGCAGGCTTGTCCTGGTGGCTCGTATGACCTCGCCCTGGTTCCTCCCCTTGTAACTTCAGTTGGTTCCACTTCTGGACCTCAACACATGCACACACAGACATGTGCATGCACACAGAGATACACACGGACACAGAGACACATGCATGCACACACAGACACGTGCATGCACACACACACATGACACAGACACACAAAGAGCCCAGGGCACCAGGGTTGTGATGCTCACACAACTGTATACAGACACACATGCACACACAGACACACACATGCACACAGAGACACACGCATACACACACACAGACTCTCACAGCCTTCTACCCCTGGCAGCAGTCTGGGGTTGCACTAAATATCAGAAGCATCAACATAAATTTTACAAAGATTAACCTCAAACAGACAGCGCAATGCCTCGAATTTCTGCCTACTATGAGTACCTGCAAACATCTCAATTCACCCGATTGTGACAATTATAAATGCATGGGCCTTATTGCAGTCTCATGCTGTCTTTTCAGACTTGGTAACACACTTTGAGGGCTGGTTTTAGTCTTTGAGGTAAGACTGATGTCAAAGTGTCCAGTTTTTCCATTCATCTGTGAGTTTGCTGCCTGCAAAACACGTCTAAAATTATTCCTAATTCCAAGTCCTCTCTACGCAGTCAACCTCTCCAATGTAATAATTCCAAAACCTTTCTTGACTCCTGCTTCTAATAAAGTACATTTACAGAGGATATGAATTCCAGATTTGATTTCAAACTCTAGGGATGTATATTCCTCTTCTGGAACTTGTATATCCGGTCTTGGGATGAAAAAAAAGGGGGAGGAGAGAAAGAGAGAGAAAAAGAGGGGGATGGAGGGCCCATAGCATCACAAGCATTCCTTGTATTTCTTCTGTCTTTTACATGCTGAGCATGTAGAGCAGAGACAAGCTGATGCACAGCATCTGGTTAAAGTCAGGTAAGTAACACTCTGGGGAAAAGGCCTGAAGTCCGTAGCCAACCTCTTTCTCTTTCTAGTGTGTTTTTGCAGATGGATGAAAACTGCAGCCAATAAAGTTTTCAATTTTAGGTGATAAAGGAAGGAAGGAAGAAAGAAAGAGAGAGAGAAAGAAAGAAAGAGAGAGAGAGAAAAGAAAGAAAGAGAAGGAAGGGAGGAAGGAAGGGAGGGAGGGAAAGAGAGAAAGAAGGAAGGAAGGAAAGGAAGGAAGGAAGAAAGAAAGAAAAAGAAAGAAAGAAAGAAAAAAGAAAGAAAGAAAGGAAGGAAGGAAGGAAGGGAGGGAAACATGTTGTTCAATCACTGTCCTATCAGCTCCATGCCATTTGGAACATTTGACACAACAAAAGGAACATGGAACCATGCCACCCCCAGATGTAACCATGCCAGGAACATCTTCAGTCATGGATCCTCCTGAATGAAGGCTTGAAGATATGACTGGGCCTGGACACAGGAAACTGAAGTTGTGCTTCTGAGCACAAACTCCTGTCACTATTGTTCCATGGGCATCTCCTGCAGTCGTTGAAGGGGCTTTAACCCGAGGGTCCACGGCAACTGAAAAACAGCTCACAACTTGTTACACAAAAGTTGAACCAGACTGGTCTAATGCAGATACACTTGTTCTCTCCATATGTCAGATGGGGATACTAATATCTGCCTCCCCTCTCTCCCACACTGGCCCAGAGTCCAGGGGAGCCTCTTCCCGTACCTTTTAAGAAGAAGGTTAGAGTGTGGTGCAGTGTCACCAAGGCACTCACCCTACTCAGAGTACGGAGGACTTGTGAATATGCTCTGATTTTTCCTAGGAGGCCCAGCCCCACTATGACGTGGGAAACTAAATTTACTCCACCCTCTAATCTCAGTCCAATCTCATGCTCTGGAAGATTTCTTAAGATTTCTCTTTTGAAGAAATACCCAGAGTTTCAGATGTCTCTCTCCTTTCTTTCTCTCGCCAAGATGGCACCAGGGTGTAGGAGGAGGGTGGATTGTATTCTCATGGGAGGAGAAGGGCAGGCTTGATTCCACATGGTGTTTTCTGGATACTTGCTCTGTTTGTTGCATGGTGGCTGATCTGGGCTGCCCCCTGGACTGGTGACCACTGATGTGTGGCTTGTCCCATACCTTGGCATTCTGCCAGTATCTGCCAAAGACTATGGGTTGGGTAGCTTGTGGTCCATTTCATCTCTTGGCTAAGTCAGAGCCCAGCCACCCCCCGGCTTTTTTTTTTTTTTCCTAATTTGACCCCCTTGGCTCTCTATTGCTGTGGGTCCCTGGGTCTGGCTACGACTCCAGTGAGGTCAGGACTCAGGCAGTTCATTTTGCAGTCCTTGGCCACAGCACCATTTTGCCCCCCACCACAGTCATCCTCTCTGGTAAGTTCTCCAGCCGGACTCAACCAGCATCTGTGCCCCACCCCTGCAGAGGCATGCAGGAGATCCTGAATTCTTTCCACACCACACAGGAACTGAGGGCAACTTGGGAAAGCCAAACTTTAGCCCTTCCACTGCTTAACCACACTGGACTGCTGAGTTTACAATGACGTGACTGCTCCCAGATGGACCTGGGAGCCTATGTTTCCATGTAGAGTCTTGAATATGAAATGGGGGGAAAGAACCCTGTGTGGACTTTAACTCATTGAACACACACTTCCCTCTGGGCAGTCCAGAAACAGAAAATCAAGATCAACGTGTCTCTCCAGCATCTGTCTCCCTTCTTCTCATGGTCCTTTGGGACCAGAAATAGGCAGGCTTTCTGCCTCTACAATTTATTCTCCTTTTACCCTAAAGCATCTGCCTCCCTTCCCAGCCCAGTCATTTTAAACAGAACCAGTGCTTGCAGGCATGGAGATGACTCTGTGATCTGAGTTTTACCTACAACCTTGTTTCTCAGATGTTCAATGGGAGCTAAAGAAATTTAGAAAATCCTATTTCTCTCCCAACAAAGCCTAGGTTTTGCAACTACTGTTTCTACAAAAATCCTACTTTTGATTGGAAGACTTTCAATATTAACTTTTTTTGCATTGATGCTGTAGAAATCTAAAGGTAAGTATGTCTCTGGCAAAAGGGTAAAGGGTAGGCCAGTCAATAAACACAAAAGAGAAAAGTATGTTAATGTTATTCCAAAAATGTTATCAGACGACCTTCAAAATGCCTTCCAACTTAAAAGTATTTGATTTCTGAGATGATGGTGCTTGAGGATTCAGTTTGGAAAGATAACACATTTTTCAAGTGTGTACATATATACTAACTTTATTATCATCTTTCTTATGTTTTCAAAGTGTTAACCCCTCAGAAGCTGGCCCAGGGCAGTGTTAACCTTGATGAATGGCCATTTAACCTGTTGATTCTGAATGATGCTTAGCAGCATCTAGCAATGTCTCTTCTGGCAAAACTGTTTCATGAATTATTCTGAAACCTCTGCCTTGAGCTACTTTCCACTCTAATGTATCACAGTCCTCCTATGCCCAGTTCTGCATGTGCAGACTCACCCAACCGGCTGGGGATCGAAAATATTGCAGGCGGGGGAAACCACAATAAAAATTAGGCTGGGTGCAGTGGCTTGCACCTGTAATCAGCACTTTGGGAGGCTGAGGCTGGAGGATTGCTTGAGCCCAGGAGTTTGAGACCAGCCTGGGCAATATAGTGAGACTCCATCTCTACAAAAAATTTATTTTAATTAGCCAAGCAGCACGGCCTGTAGTCCCAGTAATTTGGGAGGCTGAGATGGGAGGATTGCTTGAGCCTGGGTGGTTGAGGCTGCTGTGAGCCAAGATCTGCCATTGCACTCCAGCCTGAGTAATAGAGTGAGACCCTGTGTCAAAAAAAAAAGAATAATAATAAGAAGAAAACAATACAGGCCAGGTGTAGTGGCTCACACCTATAAACCCAACACTTTGGTAGGCTGAGGTGGAACGATGGTTTGAGCCTAGGAGTTTGAAACCAGCCTGGGCAACATAGCGAGACTCCATCTATACAAAATTTTTTTAAAAAATTAGCCAGATGTGGTGGTGTGCATGTGTAGTCCCAGCTACTTGGAAGGCTGAGGTGGGAAGATTTCTTGAGCCCAGGAGTTCAAGGCTGTAGTGAGCTATGATTGCATCACTGTACTCCAGCCTGGGTGACAGAGTGAGACAGGAAAAAAAAAGAAGGAAAGAGAGAGAGGAAGGAACGGAGGGATGGAGGAAGGGAAAGAAAGAAAGATGAAAGAAAAAGAAAGAAAGAAGGAGAGAAAGAAAGAAAGAAAAAAGGAAAAAAGAAAGGAGAAAGAAAGAAGGGAGGGAGGGAGGGAGGAAGGGAGGAAGGGAAAGAAAGATGAAAGAAAAGAAAGAAAGAAGGAGAGAAAGAAAGGAAGGAAGAAAGAAAGAAAAGAAAGAAAGAAAGAGGGAGGGAGGGAAAGAAAGAGAAAGAAGAAGGAAGGAAGGAAAAGAAAGAAAAAGAAAGAGAAGGAAAGAGAGAGAAACAAAGAGGGAGGGAAGGAAGGAAGGAAGGAAGGATGGACGGAAACAATATAGTATAGTAACCATTTACATAGCATTTCCATTGTTTGAGGTATTATACATAATCTAGAGATGATTTACAGTATATGAGAAAAGCCAGGCATGGTGTCATGAGCCTAGAATCCCAGTTACTTGTGAGGCTGAGGGGGAAGGATCCCTAGAGCCCAGGAAGCTGCAATGAGCTATAATGGCACCACTGTGCTCCAGCCTGGGCAACAGAATGAGGATGTCTCTAAACTAACTAAATAAATAAAATAAAGCATATGGCAGAATGTGCGTAAGTTACAGGCAAATACTACACCATTTTATATAAGGGACTGAGCATCCTCAGATTTTTGTATCCTTGGAAACCCTGGAATCAATTCCCCATGGATCCCGAGGAACAACAGTGCTTTGGAGATTAGAAATCAGATTCTGCTTGCTGTGGCTTTTCACTTGGGTGACTCACTTTATCCCCACCCCACCCCTTCGTTCTCATACCTCCTGAGAGAACCAGCTGCCGTGAAGTGGGAAAGGAATTAGAGAAAATGGGTTCCTCAGCTGCTCAAGAAAGTGGACAGACAAGTCTACTATAGAAGAGAATTTGCCTTTTCAGTGGAGGAGATAAAATTAATACTGAGACAAATAGAAAACAAAATTAAACATTAAGTATCTTCTATAAGAGCAATATAAATCCAAGAAGAAAGACTGGTCTGAGATTTCACAGATGACTGGAAGGATGTCTAGATTCGGATAAGCGTGAGAGAGGAGAAACGACTTAGCAGGGGAAATAACAATGAAGGCATAGGCATAAGAAGATGGGCAAGAGATGGGGACAATGAGGAGACCTGCTTGACAGGAGAGAAGAGAATGGAGGACCCAAGAACCAGGGCTACTATGACAGACAGTGGAGTGCAACTGGAGGCTCATAGCATGCAATGTGATGAGGACCGCTGAGCTTTTAAGATGACTGGGGACAAGATGGCTATAATGTAGGAAGTGCCTAAAGCTGGAGAGGCCGTTGTCTGGTTAGTCAACTGGACTATGGTCATGGCAGTAGGAGAGAAGAAGAAAAAGCAAATTCTAGAGACACATACAACAAATAAATAGGAATTTCTGATAATTGGCTGGATATGGGAAATGAAGGAGAAGGAACTTAAGGGATTTTCGTATCAAAGATAGGGAGAAGGGTGATGCCTTTGTGAAGAAGAAAATCAGCTGACTGGAAAGGAGGCGTATAATAAAGTGGAAGGGTAGCAGAGGAAGAACCCCATCTAAAAGAAGACTAATGGTTTCTCTTGGTTATTGGGAACTTGACCTCCCAGCTGGCACAGTCAAATTGGACCTGAACAATACCAAACATTTTGGCAATGTGGATGGTTCTGTCTACTAGCAATTGGACCTATGGCTCTCAATCATCAATTAAAGAAGTCATAAACCTGCCTGCTTCACCAGATGGATGTGAGGACAGGAGGCTGCACACCACTGCAAGTTAGGCTCTGGAGCCATGCTGGCTTTTTTCAAATCTCTGCTCCACTACCTACTAGCTGTGTGGTTTGGGCAAATTACAAAACCTCTCTGTGCCTTACCCTCACCCACAAAAATAGGCATAATTATACCTACCTCATAAACAAGATCATTTGTGTTGAGCACTTGATACTCAGCATAATGACTCAACTTAATCTCGACTCAAAAATTATTAGCTATTTGTTAGTACCATCAAATACAATAATAAAAGTACTAAAATAATTTATAAATTTCAAAGTTTTCAACAAAGGGAAAGATTTTTTTTTTTTTTCTGGTAGAGACAGCGGGGTGGATTGGAAAAAGTACTGGACTTGGAGTCTTGATTGTAATCTCCTAAATCTAATACCAATTTTGTTACTTGAGGCAAGCTTTTTTTTTTTTTAATAGAGACAATTTTTTTTTAATTTTTTTTTTAAATAGAGACAATTTTTTTTAAACTGTTCTGTTGCCCAGGCTGGAGTGCAGTGTTGCAATCACAGCTTATTGCAGCCTCGAACTCCTGGCCTCAAACAGTCCTCCCACTCCGGCCTCATGAGTAGCTGAGACTACAGGTGCATGCCACCAAGCTTGGCTAAGTTTTAAAAGATTTTTTTTGTAGAGATGAGGGTCTCGCTATGTTGCGCAGGATGACCTCAAACTCCTGAGTGTGAGTGACCCTCCTGCCTCTGCCTCCCACAGTGTAGGGATTACAGGCGCGAGCCACTGCACCTGGCTAGGGCAAGCTTGTTAACCTCCAAGAAGTCTTAGTTTTCTCATGCAATTAATGTAAGTAATAATGCATGTCCTAGCTAACATAGGGTTCTGAAAATAGAAAGAGATGAGTCATGTGAACCTATTTTGTAAACTATAAATATTTTAGAAAGGAAAGGTATTAATTAGTCATTATCATGATGGATATATTAAAAACCCATACTTCATTTATGTGCTATGGTCAGAATTAATACCCAATTCTTGGAAATGATTTCACCATGTCTCAAAATAGCATTCCATCATAATCTTATTT
Source organism: Pongo abelii (assembly GCF_028885655.2). Lineage (NCBI taxonomy): Eukaryota > Metazoa > Chordata > Mammalia > Primates > Hominidae > Pongo > Pongo abelii. The sequence continues at coordinate 40,647,124 of NC_071992.2, forward strand.
GCACAGGTTCCGTGGCTTAATTGCCATAGAAGATGTTCAGTAGTCCCCTGAAGAGGAGTGAAGTCTTGAGTTACTTTACATTGGCCTGGGCTTTGGAAATGGAAGGCAGTTACTCTGAATAGAATCATTGTAGAGCTTTGCACATTTATTATTTGTTTTAGTTAGGCCAACCCACAGGGTGGGGATGGATGTAGAGGGGCCTGGTCAACCATGAAACAGTGAATTTCTAGCTCTAATCAATCCTTTTAGAAAAATCCCCAGCCTTCGTAATTTCTAAGTAATGTCCATCATGAACTGCACCTCCTTGAAGGTGAAGGCTCTTCCCGGGCCCTCCCTGGCTCAGCAGTGCTGAGTCATTAGTATGGATGGTTCATAAGAAAACAAAGCTTTGAAAGGCAGGACAGAAACAAATTCTGACTTGACCCCAAACTGCTCCCAAAGCCCAGGGTTTACTTTCCCACTCTACACATCAATCTCAGCCCTTGGGGGGCTAGCAAGATGGGAGCAGAGTTCAGGGCACCCTTCAATCAGGAGTGGTGCTTTAGGCAGCATGGACAGGCCATGAATTATGTGAGCTCATTAAAAATGTCTTTCTTTAGTCATTTCATATTCCTTTATAGAATGTAGCTCTATTTTGACCTTGGACCAGAATGGAACAAAGATTTTAACTTAACAACCCCTTCATCTGCTAATGAGAGGACACCTCTTGCACTTCAGCTTCCTCTCTCACTTGAATGTTTTTTTGGTTCAGTTTTATTTTTTTGTATTACATTCATTTATATGCTCAATTTAGGTATTGAAAGTTCTAATTGTTGCCTGCAGAAAGGGTACAAGCCTCACAACTTTTGCCATGAATACGCATAGAGATTGACCTTTGGGAACCATTGTTCTACACTTCAGCATGGGGCCAATCTGAAATCAGGGTACATTTTCAAGCCACCAGGTACAACTTACAGCTCCATACACCAAGACCTGTCCTTGGCACCACTCCCCCTGGCCTGTGGCAATCACAGTAGGTGGAACTGGCTCCAGTTCTGGATCCGGCCTTAAAGCTCTGAGCAAGAAGCTTTGTCTGCCACTTCCTGTTTCCAGTAATCCTCATATGAGTAACCTTCAGGAATAAAGCACCTTCAGAGTGCCTAAAAAATAAAATGTAACTACAGAACATTTCAGAATGTGTGGCTTTATCTTTTACTTCACAGAGTATTAAGGTGACATTTGGAAATCACAAAGTACAATTTATTAATACTTTGTACAATTAAAGTACAAAGTATTAATATGGATTTAAAAGATAGAAAACCACTAGTTTTGTTCTTGACATGAATTTTTCTTCCTTTCTTTCTTTTTTTTAGAGATAGGGTCTTGCTCTGTCACCCAGGCTGGAATGCAATGGTTTGATCCTTACTCACAGCAGCCTTGAACTCCTGGGCTCAAGTGTTCCTCCCACCTCAGCCTTGCCACGTATTTTAAACTGACACTACTCACCCTCTCCAAATTCTTTATTAAATCAGAATGGGGGAAGACCGGGTCAGAAATCTGCCTCCTACTCTAAAAGTACAGGCATTTTCATGTGCATTACATGCATATTAAAATATATATGCATTTTGAATTTAGCTGTGATTAAATGGATTCACCACATTAATGAAACCACTGTCACAGGGTTAACTGGAATTATAAGCCAGGCTTTAGACAGAATTATAGCTAGGTATTGTCTGGGATATAAAAACTGATGCACTTTGACCCATTTCCCTGCAGCTGCTAAGTAACCAGAAGTCATGTAGCTCACTGACCATGTGCCCCCCCGTTGTTCCCATAGATAGACTCTGTAACAACTGGGCCTTTTTGCCCAAGAATTGCTTTGCTTGAGGTGTTTTTCAGATCCTGAATTCCAGCAGAATGGCTGACTCCAGCTGATCTGAAGACCCCCATCAAGAAACTGACTCAGCACAGGAATGCAGTTTCTTTATCTCCCTGTCCCATGATGTCACCCCTCACTTCTCACTTCTCAATCAGTGATGATCATACTTTTTAGTCCTTTGCCAAACAAGATCCCTGAAATACTCCATCCCCAAACCTCTTGTAGGGGCAGATTTGAGATTTTTTCCCATGTCCTCATTTTGGCTGCCTTACAATTGTTAAACTCTTTCTCTGCTGCAACTCCTGCTGTTCCAGTGTATTGGTATGTTACCACACAATGGGCAACTGAACCTGGTGGTCCTGTCACATTAACATCTGACTTAATTATTTTACAGCAGTGTATCTGGGAATGAAGTTGTGGTTTTCAGTCTCCCAGCTAGCCTGCCTACCACAGTAGATTTGGACAGAGGAAGCAAAATAACATAAGTAATTTCTAACAAGATCCTATCTCTCTCGCAGTGGCAAATTTTCAGTAAGGGAAATTGTACCTTTTTGACTTTGAAAATAATTACCTAATAAAAATTAAAAACCTACTTTGGGAGGCTGAGGCAGGATTACTTGAGGACAGAAGTTCAAGACTACACTGGAAAACATAGCAAGACCCTGTCTCTATAAAAAATTTAAAAATAAAAAAATTAGCTGAGTGCAATGACATGTGCCTGTAGTCTAAGCTACTCAGGAGGCTGAATGGGAAGGATTGCTTGAGTCCAGGAGTGTGAGTCCAGGACTGTAACCTTGACATGGTTTGGCTATTTCCACATTCAAATCTCATCTTGAATTGTAGCTACCATAATCCCCATGTATTGTGGGAGGAACCCAGTGGGAGGTAATTGAATCAGGTGGTAGGTTTTTCCCATGCTATTCTCATGATAATGAATATGTCTCCTGAGATCTAATGGTTTTATAAAGGGCAGTTCCCCTGCACACGCACATGCTCTCTTGCCTGCCACTATGTAAGACGTACCTTTGCTCCTCCTTTGCCTTCTGCTATGATAGTGAGGCCTCTCCAGCCAGGTGGAGCTGTGAGTCCATTAAATCTCTTTTTCTTTACAAATTACTCAGTCTTGGGTATTTCTTCCTAACAGTATGAGTCAAACTAATACAGACCTATAATCATGCCACTGCACTCTAGCCTGGGCAGTGGAACAAGATCTTGTCACTAAAAAAAAACAAAAGGAAAAAGAAAAAGAGAAAGAAAGAAAAACATTAAGAACCCTGAAAGACTTTAGCTTAAAGTTCTGCAAAGTGGAAAAACACAATTTGGTCCCAGTGAACTCTTTCATCTCACTATTGCCAGGCTCTGGGTTCTGCATTCTCACCTAATTCAGAGAAGCAGATTTCTGCAAAGACAATTCTACACAGAAGTATAAATCCTTCTGCAGTTCCAGCCCAGGGATTCATGAGAAGCTTACCCCATCATCCTTTCCTCCTTCTTCCAGTTCTAGTAAGAAGACAGTTTGGAGGCCAGCCATTGTGGCTTACGCCTGTAATCCCAGCACTTTGGGAGGCTGAGACGGGTGGATCACCTGAGGTTAGGAGTTCGAGACAAGCCTGGCCAACATGGTGAAACCCTGTCTCTACTAAAAATACAAAAGTTAGCCGGGCATGGTGGCAGGCACCTGTAATTCCAGCTACTCAGGAGGCTGAGGCAGGAGAATCGCTTGAACCCGGGAGGCGGAGGTTGCAGTAAGCTGAGATTGCACCATTGCACTCCAGCCTGGGGGACAAAAGTGAGACTTTGTCTCAAAAAAAAAAAAAAAAAAAAAAAAAGACAGTTGGGCACCATGAGGAATTTGCTTATGTGCATCACTCTACTGTCATCAGCTGAATGCCACCTCATTTTAGGCACAAGATAGATAGTGATATTGTCTTTCAGTCACTGCAAACCATGTCATCAATGATGTCAAGAGGAAAACAGTTTTACCTAGTTGTCTTCCTAGGTTCCTTCTATCCAGTGTACTAAAACTTCCATAGCTATAGACAGGGCAGCTGGATAATTTCAGGCTCACAAATGGATAGAGCAGCACTGTGTCCCATCACATAGAGTTGGTCATTTCTCATTTACAGTGCATTGCAAAGAGCCTAGGTAGGGAGGCTGAGTGTGTCTTAACTCCCATTTGGATAATTGGCACTCAGAGTCTATGCAAAGAAAAGAAAGATCAGTTAATAAACTCTCATCACTGCCCAACATCCTGCACATCTGAAGTGACCTATGAAGCTTCTTTTACTTTCTGGGGTCCCAAAAACATGCCACCAACTGATTCAGGATCAGAACCAATGAGTCCAGGTTAAACAGGTCATTGGGGATCCTTGCCTTCCCTGGGGGTTGGGTTGGTCTGCTTGGCTGACCTGAGTCTGGAGTATGGTGTGCCTGGGATGAGCACCTCCAGAGACTGAGTGTCACCCAGAACATTTGCCCTGCCTCCAGCCATCCAGGGTTGACTTCACTGTTCCAGGCCCTTGAATTTGGTCATTTGGACTGTTGCTCCTCCCTGATAGGAACCTACCTTTTGTCTTCTTTCACAGTAGACAGCCTTGACCTCCTTCCGCTAACAGGTCATACAGGTGACCTGCCACCAGTCTCTATATAACTCACATTTACAAGATACTTGTATTATAATAGGCTAGGCTGTGCTGTGATAAGAAATTAACCCCCGGATCCCAAAGCCGAAAACAAAAAATGTTTACTTCTTGCATATGCTATATGTCCATTGCAAGTCCAAGCTGGGAGTGTATGTGTTGAGGGAATTCTGCTCCATCAGTAACTCAAGGATCCAGGCTGATGGAGGCTCTACCATCAGTACCAGCAACAGCTAGGACATGTACAACACAGGACTCCTTTGATCTCCTCGGCAGCCTGGATGTCTCTCCTGCGCTTCAGTGCTTCACTAGGAGTGATCGGTGTCACTTTTGCTCACATCCCATTGGTATGGAGTCACCAAGCTCCATCTAACCCAAAAGGGCTGGGAAAGCTTATCTTCTGTGTGCCTAGAGAGAGTGGAAAACCAGATTTTGGTGGGCACTAGTAATATCTACCGCAAGGTGTATACTTTTGTATATAATGAATAAATACCAGGCACCACAAAGAAGATGTCACTCTGAGCAGCACAGATGTTTCATAAATCCTCACAAGTTTGCCTCTGTAGCCTCAAGCAGGCACATGCAGCGTTCAGAGGTTTTTTTCCTCCCACTGAAGAAGTTGAAGACCAAAAATGTTTCAGGAGTGCTGTTTCAGATAGCCAAGCTCCAGGGCAGCAACTTGGATGCCCTGAACAGTGGGGTCCATGCCACACTGAAACAGCCCCTGATAAGTTAATGCCAGAGCAGTCTGTGGTGCTGTCTGCTTGCAGGCGTGCATACTTGGTCGGTACTTAGAATTCATGTTGAGCATGGCAGGCCGGGCCCACTCTGAGAAGCCAGAGTATAACTTACTGGAACAGAAACCACATCAAAAAGCTTCTCGCATGAGGAACCCAAACCCCACATCAGAATGCTTCAGATAGTGTAGAAGTCCTGAAATGTAATGTGTATTCTTCCCTGGGAATTAAGAACATGTGGGCCCAGTGCTAATTATAGCCCACCCTTAATGTGTTTTTAATTAGAGATTGAGACACTTGGGTTTTAGGGGCCAGAACTGACCTGGCTATTAGATGGAGGCCCCACTGACTGTGTCTAACTTCTAGAGAACTTAAATAAGCTGCACACTGTAAGTGCTCAAAACGTTGTTCTTTAGGATGATGCTATCTTGTGTGATTTATGGTGATAGGGATAAAACTCAGCTGAATTTACTCTGCTGGTTCTTTAAAAGATAAAGACATATACCCAGGTGCTGCCTTAATTTCTTGGCAGCCAGTAGAAAAAGCTGGTTGCTTTCAGGATCTGAGAACCACTAGCAAACTAGTTATTAACAACAACAATAATAATTTTTTTTAACCATTCATTGTATGTCTACTCAGTTCTAAGGCACCGTTTGAAGAATTTAGCACAAATTATTTCATTTAATCCTCACAACAGCCTATAAGGAAGGGACTATTATTATCTTGTTTATACAAGTGAGGAAACTAGGGCCTAGAAAGTTTAAGGAACTTGTCCAAAATCCAGAAGTTTTAGAAATACTGGAGCTGAGTTCTAACGTGGGTATGTCTGATTGCAAAGTCCACGCAGGTTTCAGAATAATTTCCTCTTAACAACCCAACTAATAGGAAAATTTTAAAATATTAAAGTGAAAAATTAACAAGATAAATGTCATTTTTCATCTACTTTTCAGAGATATTCACTCTCACAATTTGGTGTGAGGATAGCTTGGGCTTTTCCAAGCTATTCCAGTGTTGCTCACAGGTGACCGGACTTCCTTGTCCTTCCTCTGTGTCTACCTTCAAGGCACGTCAACAACCCCTGGGATCATTCCCCTAAAGAATCCAATCCAACACAGAAATAATTGCCAGATACAGTCATGCAGCTTTTACTGACATGTTTGTAGCAATCTAGAGGAGACTACACGCAACCATCTAGCCAAATCATCCCCCACCCCAGCCCTCTGGACAACTCATTGTCTGTCCTTTTGTCTCCTTCAGACATCTCTTGCTTTCTCATTAAAAACAATTTTTTCACTCTCTTCCCTTTTCTAATTTGCATCCTCACCTATCACCCTGCTCTGGAAAACAGCAGGTTCTTCTCAGGATACTCTCTCCTCAAAGGCAGGGGTCAGGATCACAAACAATGAATAAATTTTCTCTCATCTCTCACACACATTTCCTTACAAAGATAAGTTTATACTGTTAAGTAACCAACTTTCCTTTCCTCAAGAGTATATTCTGTTATAGAGGAGAAATCTTCAAGTTCTGTTTGTGATTATTTTTCTAGGTTGATGAGGAAGGAAGAGCAGGTTGTCAGCCTGTGCACTGGGAGATTTCTGGTAGAACAGTTTCAGTCATATCCTTTTGAGTCATGAAAGTCATTCTGACTATATTTAGGTTAGTATTTAATATATTTTGATTTAAAGTATACTGTGTGAAAGAGAAAACTTTGTACAGGTCACCAAGACCTGACCATATAAATATGTTATTTCTACTATTAGTCAAACTCTGTTTTATTGAGTAAGAGAAAGCAATGGCACCAATAATAGACTCTATTTTTCCTCCATTGTCCTGTACCTATTCTTCTGACTACAGAGTCAACAAGCCACTAAGACAGAAGTCTGAGCCTCATTTCCGATGGAACATTCTTTGCGAGCTGCATGGGTGGAGCCAGGCAGACCAGCTTCTGGCAGCCAGGAATTCCTCATGTAAGAGTGCTGAGGCCCAGTCAGGGGAGTGGGGCTGTGGGACACATTTGTTTGTCTAAATTATTGGTCTTTAGACACTTGTGATCACATATTATATGGTAGATTAAAGATGGCCACAAATTATTTGGCAGACTACTCATTAACAAATGGGGTCTATCCCTCTAGCCCTTGAATCATGAACGGACTCTTGAACTGCTTTGACCAATAGACTATGATACAGGTGATGTTATGGCATTTTCTTGCTCCAAGCCTTAAAGACTGGCAGCTTCTACTTCCTGTCTCTTAGAACATTTCCTCTTGGAACACAGCCACCATGCTGTGAGGAAGCCCAAACAGCCCACTGGAGAAACCATATAGAAAAAACTGAGACTCCCATCAGCCAACAGCCTTGGCTGAGCTCCCAACTGATAGTCAGCACCTACTTGCCAGCCATGTGAGTATACCATCTTGGAGGCAGCTGCTCCATTTGATGCTACTTGGGGCAAAGATGAACTGCCCAGTTGAGTGCTTTACAAATTCCTGGTCCACAAGATATGAATGAGTCACCAGCTTTTCAGTTTTAACTGAAACAAACTTTTAACTGAAACAAACTTTTCAGTTTGTTTGCTACACAGCAATAGGTGACCAGAACACACTTTATCATCAAAAACATTTTAATAATCTTTGCATATGTATTTGTTATATACTATCCTGTTTTATTATGTGCATTAGAAAACACATTACTTATAAGGCACATGTATTATGTTCATTATAAAACACATTTATTACATTTTTACATTAAAAAGGGTTAACTAGAAATAGAAGTTCTAAGATTTTCTTTTCACAGACCAGTGCTTTATTTTGAGGATACATACATTTTGGTGACCATTGGTCTAGAATAGATGATACTTTGAGACCCAACTCAATGCCAACAGATAATCTCCTAATATTAGTGAAATATTTGAAAATTGGAGCAGGTATAGATAGCACCAGCACATGCTCTAACAGGAAAAAATTAACCTCATATCTGTGGACAGCCAAATTTGACCCAAGCAAGGATACACAAACTTAATTTTTGCCACTTCTATACATCTCTCTTTTTAAGGCCCACAACCAATAAGTAGGGTTTTTTTGTTTGTTTGTTTGGCATGGAGTTAAGAGTGATTCATTTGATTCTTGCTGCAGCCTAGGGAGAATTAATTGTTTTATTTTATCTTATTGAGACAGCATCTCACTCTGTCACCCACGCTGAAGTGCAGTGGTGCAATCTCGGCTCACTGCAACCTCCACCTCCTGGGTTCAAGCGATTCTCCTGCCTCAGCCTCCTGAGTAGCTGGGATTACAGGTGCACGCCACCATGCCTGGCTAATTTTTGTATTTTTGTAGAGATGGGGTTGCACCATCTTGGCCAGGCTGGTCTCAAATTCCTGATCTCAAGTGATCCACCCATCTCAGCCTCCCAAAGTGCTGGGATTATAGGCGTGGACCACTGCGCCCAGTCAGCCTAGGGAGAATTTAAATGTATTAGTCCAAAGCCAATTCACAATATATGAATATTGTTCCAAGTCAGTAAATAAAAGTCCACATCATTATTTTAATAAATACATGGTATTCCAATTGGTGGACAGATAATTTTTTTTTTTTTTTTTTTTTGAGACGGAGTCTCTCTCTGTCACCCGGGCTGGAGTGTAATGGCGCCATCTTGGCTCACTGCCAGCTCCGCCTCCCGGGTTCATGCTATTCTCCTGCCTCAGCCTCCTGAGTAGCTGGGACTACAGGCACCCGCCACCAGGCCCGGCTAACTTTTTGTATTTTTAGTAGAGATGGGGTTTCACCATCTTAGCTAGGATGGTCTCGATCTCCTGACCTTGTGCTCCGCCCGCCTCGGCCTCCCAAAGTGCTGGGATTACAGGTGTGAGCCACCGCGCCCCGCCAATTTTGTTTTTATATCATTGGATATTCAGGCTGTTTTCCAACTTCTGGTGATTATAACAATCATTCTCATAGCTAAATCTTTGCATATCTCCTTATTTATGTAATTATTTCTTTCACATGCATTCCTAAAAGAAGAATGGTTGATTATAGACAAACAATGGATATGAATAAGCATTGTCAAATTTATCTCCAGAAGGTTTGCACCAGTTTATAATTTCTCCAACAATGTTAATTACCCAGCACCCTCAGCAATAGTTCGTATTGTAACTTAAAAAATAATTTTTGGGCCAGGTGCAGTGACTCATGCCTGTAATCCCAGCACTTTGGGAGGCCAAGGTAGGTACATCACCTGAGGTCAGGAATTCAAGACCAGCCTGGCCTACATGGTGAAACCCCATCTCTACTAAAAATACAAAAATTAACTGAGCTGGTGGTGGTGGGCACCTGTAATTCCAGCTACTCGGGAGGCTGAAGCTGGAGAATCACTTGAACCCAGGAGGTGGAGGTTGTAGTGAGCCAAGATCACACCATTGAACTCCAGCCTGGGTGACAAGAGTGAAACTCTGTTGCAAAAAAAATAATAATAATAATTTTTGTCAACTTAATATAAAGACTGTGCTAAACATATACACATGTATTTCATGTATTATATACCCTTTGTGCCTATTTTTCATATTTACTTTTATAAGCTGCCTCTTTTTTTGTGGGAAAGAATAAAGCATATTGCAAATAAACAGTTTTAAAGAAGTATTTCCTAATTCTTGGAGAGATAGAAATGTCAGTTTTATTAGTCAATAACTCCTTTCATTTGCAAGTATCACAAACACGACTCCAATTGGCTTAAGCCAAAAAGGAATTTCTTGGTTCACTGAAGAGTTTCAGGCACAGCTGGACTCAATGGTTCAAATAATAACATCAGGACTCTCTCTGTCTCCATGTCTCAGCTTTGTTGCCTCTGCTTGCCTTCATTTCCAGACAGACTTACTTCATGGCAGCAACGACCTAAAGAAAGAGAAGAGCTTTAACAAAAGGCCCAAGAAAACTGATTGGCCAACTTAGGTCATGTGCCCCTACCTGAGCCAATTGCGGTGGCCGGGATCATGGAAGACTGACTGGCGAGGTGGTAGTTCCATATCTTTAGTAGAGGACAAGGTGGGTTTCACCATAGCCAAACTAAGTGAGTAGTATTATAGAATTGGGGGTTGGGAGATTCCCTAAGGAAGGAAAGCTGGACAGACGAAAAAAACAAAAGCATATTTCCACTTGAACAGATTTGATAGATTTTGACCAACACACAGCTCTTTCTGGGTTCTGTAATGACAGGCAATCGGATGCAATGGAAATCCTGTCTAGGAGCCAGGAAACCTAAGATTAGGCCTACCTTGGTCACTACTACCTGTAGTAGCTCTCTAAGCTCAAATATCTCATTCTGATGAGATAGGGAAAGATAAATGCCCACCTTACCTAAAATGATTCTGGTAAAACTTCAAATGAAATTATGAATGCAAAAATGTCAAGAATAAAGGATCATGCAAATATACGTTGCATGCAAATAAAAATAAAACTTGGAAATCTGTGTTTCCCATTGTGGTTTCACATGCCTTCCCTTTGAGAAGCCAAAAGAAAAATCAGTGCATTGTGGCTCTGAGGCCCATACCTCGCTTAACCTTGGCAGTTCACTTTAATTGTGCTCGAAGTCATGTTGAAATGTCCTCAGGAAGCAGGAAAGGGTAGCAGCTAAAAGTTGAAAACAGTACTGACGTCACACTATGCTAGTTTCTTTCTAGGAACATTTGTATCCTGTCTGTCTTTGCTTTCCAGTTAATTAACAAGCCCGTGACCTTCCTTAGCACGGGGATGACCACAGTCCAGCGTCGAGCAGCAGGAAGTGGACGGCCATGGAATTGCAATCCAGCTGCGTCCCAGCTCGGTGGAGGGCCAGAGAAAGAAGCCAAGCATGGGGGCTCTCTGAGAAGCTGAGCACTTCTGGATGGGAAATTTGTTTGAAAATAGTCATATGCAGGCAAGGGGTGAGCACGTAGAATTATGCACAGGGCCTGTGTTTCACCCAGTTACCCAGAGAAACCTGCACTAATTGTTCTTAGCCAACAACACAGAACAGTTAATGCTCTGCTCCGAACAGGAAAGCAAGGCTTTTGCCCACGTTCCTGCTCATGCCTGCCAGACTACAGCAGGAGATGGGAGGCGCAGCCAAAGGAAGCTCCAGCCAGCTTCTCAGCAGGGAAGGCTCATGTGTAGGTGACTGTCTGCAGAATGGGGATTTGAGAGGTATACCCGCTCCCCAAATGCAACCCTCTTATCCCCCCAACAGCCTGCCAAGTTGCTGCCTCAAATCCCCACAATTCAGACAGTTCCTCTAGAGGCACAGTATTGTTACCAGAAAGCCCGGTTAAAATGCAGATATGGGGAGAGGGTAGATAGGGAGAGAGACTAAAAAACCCATTAAACCATTATCCTCCATTGAACCATTATCCCCTAGGAAAGGTAATATCGGGGAAGGGGATTCAGAGAGGGTGATTAAATAGGGGACCAGAATGAGGACCCAAGATACTTGAGGGGAATGAAGAGTCCTGAAGATACATTTTGCCTGTCTCTGAGGCTGTTAAAAATTACTTAAAATGGAGGCAGGGTGCAGGAGAGTGGGTATGATTAATGGGTACAAACTATAGGTAAAAGAAATGAATATGATCCAGTATTTGATAGCACAACAGCAAGACTGCAGTCAACAATTTATTGTACATTTAAAGAATAACTAAAAGAGTATAATTGTAATGTTTGTAACACAAAGAAATCATAAATGCGACCAGGTGCGGTGGCTCACGCCTGTAATCCCTGCACTTTGGGAGGCCAAGGCGGGTGGATCACTTGAGGTCAGGAGTTCGAGACCAGCCGGGCCAACATAGTGAAACGCCGTCTCTCCTAAAAATACAAAAAATTAGCCAGGCGTGGTGGCAGGCGCCTGTAATCTCAGCTACTAGGGAGGCTGAGGCAGGAGAATCGCTTGAATCCAGGAGGTGGAGGTTGCAGTGAGCTGAGATTGCGCCACTGAACTCCAGCCTGGGTGACAGAGTGAGACTCCGTCTCAAAAAAAAAAAAAAAAAAAAGAAAGAAAGAAATGATAAATGCTTGAGGTGATGGATACCCCATTTACCCCAATGTGATTATTACACATTGCACGGCTGTATCAAAACATCTGATGTACCCCATAAATATATACACCTACCATGTACCCAGAAAAATTAAAAAGAAAAAAAATTACTTCAAATGCCTCACTACAAACTGTAACATCTCCATGCACTTGGTCACATCCGACCTCACCTCTTGATTTACATAAGGAGAAGACAACAGCCTTCGTCTGTCATTTTGACTCCGGATTTTGCTAAATGATTGTTTACATCTCAGTGCCCTGCTGGAGACTTCTGAGATATGAGGTTCCCTGGCTGGAGCAGGTTTTCAGTACAAATCTGTAAAAACAAACTCTGAGTTTTGATTTCCAGATGATATCTGTTAATGTGAACACTGCTGCTTCAGGGACACTTTCAAGCTCATTTTCTCCTCCTAAACAAAATGAAGCTCTGGGCCCAGGGCAGCTTCCTTCCATTTTGCACTGCTTGGGTTCCTAGCAGACTGGTCTTTCAGTCTTTCTTAGTAGTTCTGCGTTGGCCCTGGATTAGGGACTAGAACTGTATTTGCTTTCCTTGGCTGTGGCGCCCCCATTCAGAGCATCTGTATTACCTCACAACATATGGCACAGTGCACACTTTTGAAAGCAAGGAACTGGAAACTTTCTCTTTTGGCAACATTTCCCCCAGTCGCCCTGGTGATTTCCACATGCAACACTTTCCATACTCATTGAGCACGGAGTTCAGAGGGTTTGAAATAAAAGGCCTCTCAAGCTTTCAGTCCTGGCTAAGAAAGCCCTCTCCACTGGATGCCAGAACAACGGGTTACTCCAAACACTTTGGATCTGACACATCAGTCAATGCAGAGGAATTCAGGGGGCTCATGTCTCTTTGTACGGATAGCCTTAATGGTAGATTTTTTTCCCCATGGTGACATTTAGCCCAGTTATGAAATCAAGCAATGAGACGGTCAGCTTTTGCAAAGGCAGGACTTCTGCTCCTTAAAAAGAAATGCAGCCAGCTATGCTGACGGGAGAAAGATAAGAATTACCTTGGGGAAGGGTGGCTAGATAGCCAGGGATGCAGGGAGAAATTGCCGCATAGGGACCTAATGTCAGTTTCAGAGAAGCAGACAGCAACAAGAAAGCCACGGTGAAGCCACATCAGTGTATTGCTTTGCACTGTGGTCAAGCCAAGAGAGCACACATTAAATAGCCTTTATGCCACCTTAGAATGCCAGGCAAGTAATCACCAGGTAGACACAGGAAGCCCCTGAACATAAAGAATGCTGAGGATGTGTCTGAGATGCCCCCACCCCACCACCGTCCTGTGTGACCCACACATATCTCTTTCTTTGTGTACCCAGACAGGGGTGAGAAGTAGTATCTTAGGGTGAGAAGTAGGCATAGCTAAAAGCTGCACGGTGGAGCATTTTAATCTTATCAGATACTGGACCTACCCAAAGTGACAATTTAAATGATCGAAGCTTTAAACTAGGTTGTCTGGACGTTAGTGACTTATTTGCCTTCTAACCAGGATGTGAGGCAGGATGGGGGAAGGCCAGCAGAATTACAGACAACATAAACGAATTGCCTCTTTCTGCACAGCCGGCTGAAAGATGGGGTAATTGTCATTTTGCTACACGAAAGGCAGGACCTGCCCCTCTGCTTCTCAGCCCACACTATTTCTGTATCTTACCACACAAACAGAAACTTCTGGGATTTTGCTCCTGCCCAGATCCTCCCTGCGGATGAATACTTGAGATTTCACTTACAATCTGCTCCTGGAGATGTGGGCTATCAGGCGCTCCCATCCCTCACTTGCGTCTGCTGGCAGTGCCGGCACATTTGGCATTTGCTCATTTTCCCTCTGCACATTCTTCCCAAATCTCGAACTCCAGGGAGTTCCCCTTTGTCCCCTCCTGCAGTCCCAAGGGGCAGGACCAGACTAAAACTCAGACTGACTTCAAAGCAATGAATGAAAATGCAGAAAGAAATCTTGGACAAGAGTCTCAAATCAACGTGCAAACTGACAAAAGGCAGGCTCCTTTAGTGCATCTTACATAGAAGATGCAGTCCACAGTAGACCCACTATGAAGGCCAAGAAAAGATGAACCAGCCCTTTGTGCTTCAATTATTCCCTGCTAAAGACAGTGCCCCCCCCGCCCCGTTTTTACCTCATTCCCACTCTCACTCTACCTACCCCATGTCTGTCCTTCTTGTTTGTATATTTTGTCCTTAAGGACTCTTTTTGTTGAGAAGGGGAGCAGGGACAGGGTCTCATTCCGTCGCCCAGGCTGGAGTGCAATGATGTGATCATAGCTCACTAAAGTTTTGACCTGGGCTCAAGCAACTGTCCTGCCTCAGCTTCCCAAATAGTTGGGACTACAGGTATCCACCACTATGCCCGGCTAATTTTTTTATTTTTTGTAAAGATGGGGCCTCGCTATGTTGCCCAGGCTGGTCTTGACCTCCTGAGCTCGAGCAATTCACCTGCCTTGACCTCCCAAAGTGTTGACATTACAGGTGTAAGCCACCATGCCCAGCCCTTAAGGACTGTTAATTAATAAAAAATGATGATAATAGCTAATGCTTAGTGAGCACTTCCTATGTGCCAGGCTCTCTGTGAAGAGCTGGTCCTATGAAGCCACGTAATCTCCTCTGAGATTGAAAAAATATTTAGGATTGAAAAATAAGCTGAGGAAACTGCGGTAGGGGATGTGGAAAAGCCGACTGAAGCTGCTGGCTTGGAATAGGAACAAGACACACACTCACAAAATACAATGCTCCACTCTCCTCTTTTTTAGCTAATTTCCAGACTTCCCGCTTCCTTTGGCTGCCAAAATCCTCCACATTGTGGCTGACACTCAATGCCTCCATCTACTATTCCCTAAACCACGGACTTCCACCCCCACAATTCTATTGAAACTGCACTTGCTGGAGGTTGCCAGGACTTTCTTCTGACCAAGCACAGTGGTTTTCCCCCCTAGTCCTCAGCCTTGCTGACCTCAGGGCAGTACTTGACATTGTTAATGACCCGGCCTTTCCCACCTTTTTCTCCCCAGTTTACCTATTTGCTGTGTCTTCCAAATGTGCCCCTGAGCATGGCTCTTCTGCAGGGCTCTGATCACCCTGGGGCCCTCTCTCCTCTAGACAGCTCCTCTCATGGTTTTAACTAGAAGATCTCTGCTATGACTCCCAAATTTACCTCTTTATATGGTTTGGCTCTGTGTCCCTACCCAAATCTCATCTTGAATTGTAATTCCCATAATCCCCATGTGTCAAGGGCAGGACCTGGTAGGAAGTGATTGGATCATGGGGGCAGCTTTCTGCATTCTGTTCTCGTGATAGTGAGTTCTCATGAGATTTGATGGTTTTATAAGTGCTTGACAATTCCTCCTATGCACGCATTTGCTCTCTCTCACCTGCCGCCATGTAAGACACGCCTGCTTCACCTTCCACTATGATTGTAAATTTCTTGAGGCCTCCCCAGCCATGCTGCACTGTGAGTCAAATAAACCTCTTTCCTTTATAAATTATCCAGTCTTGGGAAGTTCTTTATAGCAGTGTGAATACGGACTCATACACTTCTCCAGCCCAGACTCTGCCCCTGTGCCCCTAGGTGCTCCCTGGTTCCTCTTGGCCCTTGAAAGTTTTGCAGAAAAATCAACTCGCAAAAGGCAGATTAATTGGAGAAAAGGCATACTCATTTATTTAATATATGATTAATATATTAAATATTGTCCAATAATATGATTGGACAAAAAGGGAACCATCTAATGCTGATAGACAGACAGCAAGGACTGTCTGTCTAGATTCTTCTTTGCCTCTCTGAGCAGCACTCCTTCCTTCTGGGTGTGGGGCAGGACCCTTTCTGGAAAGGGGGTCCTATGACCTACAGTCCAATCAGGGAGGTCAGAAAATTTCATTATGGCAAATTTTTAAACAGAAGGCAAGGGGAAAGTTAGAGAGTAATATTTTTAGTTTTTATGGCTTGCTTTGGGGGGAAGGGATTCTGGTTTCTAAGACCTGCCTTGGGGTCTTAGATTCTAGTGTCTCTGGCTAGTCTCAGGGGAGGATGGGACTGAGAGACAGGAGGACAAGAGAAGATCAGAGAAAAACTTTTGCTTCTGAGGCCTTCATTTTGAAGTATTGTTTTCCGAGCCCCAATAACCCAAATCCTTCACGTCCCTGAATAAATTTATCTTTTTCCCTCAAATTAGTTCTTCTTCCAAATATGCCTATGTCCCATTGTCTCTAAGGAAAACCCAAGCCCAATACCTTGAGTCAAGTTCTACTCCCCCACCTCTTCCAATCTACACATCCAGACTCCAAAACTGCCCCACTGCATGCTGTCTCCTCTCTCAAAGATGCTACCTCTCCATACCTCAATATTTTCCTAAAGTACTTCATTTGAAAGCAGTTTTTGCTAATCAACACTTTTAGAATAGACATTCCACTTAGAGAAATCTATCCTAGGGAAATAATCAGAGATTCATGAAAACAAAGACTAACGTGTCTGAATCTCAAATAGGAACAACTTAAATGAAGAGGACTGAGGGCCTTAGTTAATACTTTACAGTGTGTCCACTGCAAGGGAATGGTGCAGCCTTTCACAATTGGGCTTCAAAAGGATATTTGATGGTATGAGAAAATGTTTATCCTATATTGTTAAGCGAAAAAAAAAAAAGACAAGGAAGAGAGGAGTGAATAGGCAGAACACAGAGGATTTTTAGGGCAGTGGAAATATTCTGTATGATAACGCAATGAGGGATATATTATGTCATCCTACATTTGACCAAACCCTGGCAGGTCTTAGAAACCAGAACCCCTTTCCCCCAAACCAGCCATAAAACCTAAAATATTACTGTCTAACTTTCCCTCCACCTTCTGTGTAAAAATTGGCCATAAAGAAATAATTTGGCCAGGAGTGGTGGCTCATGCCCATAATCCCAGCACTTTGGGAGGCCGAGGTGGGCAGATTACTTGAGCTCAGAAGTTCGAGACCAGCCTGGCCAACATGGTGAAACCCTGTCTCTACTAAGAATACAAAAATTAGCTGGGCATGGTGGCAGGTGCCTGTAATCCCAGCTACTCGGGAGGCTGAGGCAGGAGGATCGCTTGAACCAAGGAGGTGGAGATTGCAGTGAGCCAAGACCACGCCATTGCACTCCAGCCTAAGCAACAAGGGCAAAACTCCATCTCAAAAAAAAAAAAAGAAAGAAAGAAAGAAAGAAAAAGAAAGAAAGAATCTGACCTACCTGGTTTGGCTGCAGGTCATCAGACCCCCATTCCAGCAGTGTCCTGCCCCATACTCAGAAGGAAGGCGCTCTGCACAGAGAGGCCAAGAAGAATCTAGGCAGACAGGCCTTGCTGAGTTTTTCTGCTGAGTCTGTTAGCATTAGGTCATTCCCTTCTTCTCCAATGTATAATAAAAGTTAAACAGAATGTACAACACCAACAGTGAACCCTAATGTAAATTACACTATTTGAATTATGATGATATGTCAATGTAGGTTCATCAGTTGTAACAAATATACCCCTCTGGTGAGGGATACGGATAATGGGGAGGCTGTGCATGTGGGGTCAGTGGGTATATGGGAAATCTCTGTACCTTCCACTCAATTTTGCTGTGAACCTAAAACTGCCCTAAAAATGTTAGGTCTTAAAAAAAAAAAAAAGAGGCTGGGCACGATGGTTCACGCCTGTAATCCCAGCACTTTGGGAGGCTGAGGTGGGTGGATCACTTGAGGTCAGGAGTTCAAGACTAGCCTGTCCAACATATAGTGAAATCCTGTCTCTACTAAAAAAAAAAAAAAAAAAAAAAAATTAGCTGGAAGAGTTAGCCGGCACCTGTAATCTCAGGTATTCAGGAGGCTGAGGCAGGAGAAGTGCTTGAACCCTGGAGGTAGAGGATGCAGTGAGCCGAGATTGCGCCACTGCACTCCAGCCTGGGTGACAGAGCGAGACTCTGTCTCAATAAATAAATAAATAAATAAGAAGAAATAAGTTTTACCTTGACACACACACACACACACAGCCCACAAATGGGAACGTACACCATGAATCCTATCTCAACCACTCTCCTCCTGGCTCATTATACCCCAGCAACCTCCTCTTCTTTCATTTCTCTTAAGCTGTTTCCTTCCCAGGACATTTGCACACATCAGGACAAACTGTGAAAGGCTTTGAAATGGGGGAAGAATTTGTAGGCATTCTGACTTACTCTTCCTGGTCATCTCCATCTTTCATTTTCTGAGCTAGAGACAACTCTGCAAGTTGTAGATGACTGACAGCAATGTAGGGATTATTTTCCATATGCCGATACATTCTATCCAGCGGAGGGACAACTGACCTTCATCCACTGAATTTGGAATCTTTGACATGTTCATTTTTCGTTTGTTTGTTTGTTTGTTTTTGAGGGTCTCACTCTGTGGCCCAGGCTGGAGTGCAATGGTGCAATCATGGCTTCCTGCAGCCTTGACCTCCCAGGCTCAAGTGATCCTCCTACTTCAGCCTCCTGAGTAGCTAGGACTTACAGGTGCATGCCACCAGGCCCAGCTAATATTTGTGTGTATGTGTGTGTGTGTGTGTGTGTGTGTGTGTTTGTAAAGATGAGGTTTCTCCATGTTGCCCCAGACTGGTCCCAAACTCCTGGGTTCAAGCGATCTGCCCACCTCGGCCTCCCTAAGTGCTGAGATTACAGGCATAATTAGCCTCTTAAAGAAATGCATCCTTTAACACACCTGTTATGTGCTTCTCTCTCTCTTCATCCATCTCAGCCCTGCTCATCCTTCCGGTCTCAGCTTCAACGTTGCATCCTGGGACAGGCCTCCTCTATTCTAGACCAGGTCTCTCAGATTTATTCTCTTGCTGGTCTCTTTCTTCACTACACTTGTTACAGTTGATAATTACGTATTCTGTGAGCTCACTCATGTCTGGGAATGAAATTACCCATGATTTGAATCTCCTTCTTTATATTTTTCTTCATTTGACACGTTTCTATAATGAATATTTACACTTTTACAGTTTTTTAAATGTTATCTTTAATCATTACTTTCAAAAGGAAAAGAAACAAAAATTGTGGTATTTTTACTGTCAATTGCCCTTTGCAGTTCCAGCCTCCCTCTCCAACCACCCCAGCCCACCCAGATTACTCCCATACACAAACTCCTGTTGCAATTCTATTGTGTTTCACGCAATTATACTCACCAGAACATCCAGTAACAGCATCACAAGCACCTGTGCTGAAAGCTGTAGGGGGTGGGGGGATGCATGAGACCCTAAAAAGGGTAAGTTGTGCTTCCTACTCTAGAGGAATTTATGACCTTATGGTGGTACAAGACATAGAAGAAAAGTTAAATAACAATGTGCAGTATTATTTAACGAAGCGCCATAGCTTTACATATATGTTCAGGCTTGAGTTTACCGAAGGCCAGAATGGTCATGCGGCCTTATCGTATGATCTCAGCCCACATGTTCGTTAGTCTTGTGAATTAGACTGGGGCGCAACTTCATGGACGGCAGGACCACATCTTTCTTGGCTTCTTTCGTATAAACTACAGTACTGAACACACAGCCCAGGCGCATAGCAGAGGCTTCTACCGATTGATTCACTTACTGTCCAGGACAACTGGCTGGGTCAGTTCTCAGCACATAGCTTCTCTGGGAGATAGGAAGTTTTACTGAGCCTCTCCTCACTCCAGCATAACGTGGATCTAGTCTTACCATGTAAGTGTCCACGTAAGTGTCCATGTTGTTGAAAAGTGATAGGCTTGCGATGGTTGGATTCCCGCTGGGTCTGCTTAGGGAGGTGATGGAGAATCTTGCAGCGGCTGATAAAACAGAGAAGCCTGGGCACCTGGGCAGGAGATTTTTCTATAGTGGTGGAGCAGCAATGGCCACTTCCGGCAAGTGGTTCTGTTCCAAGATCCCAGGGCTCGGAAAGCAAGAATGTTTCCAGGAATATGGGCCATTGCTTAAACAGAAGCTGGAGATTCACCACCTTTACACACTGGGTTAAAATATCTAACTCTTTGGTCCAATCACAGGGGTGTCAGCTGTTGGAAAACAACCTAGTCCTAACGACCACCCCCTAGTTCAGGAGCATGGAGGTCAGAGCTCTGCCATCACCCTGCTGTTTCGCATCGAGCATAACACCTGCCTTCTCTCAGGCCTCCTTGAAAATACTCCCCACTATCCGCAGCTGAACCCCTAGTATAGAGACATGACTCTGGCCACTTCCAGAATGGATTTACAGTGTAGCCACAATAAAATAAGGTGGACTAGGCCAGTTGTGGTGGCTTACACCTACAATCCCAGCACTTTGGGAGGTTGAGGTGGGTGGATCACCTGAGGTCAAGAGTTCGAGACCAGCCTGACCAACATGGTGAAACCCCATCTCTACTAAAAATGCAAAAATTAGCAAGGCATGGTGGTGGGTGCCTGTAGTCCCAGCTACTTGGGAGGCTGAGGCAGGAGAATCTCTTGAACCCAGAAGGCGGAGGTTGCAGTGAGCTGAGATGGCGTCGCTGCACTCCAGCCTGGGCAACAAGAGCGAAACTCATTCTTAAATAAATAAATAAATAAAATAAGATGGACTAGACGAACTAGGATTGGAGAGGGAGCTACTTTTAAATCATAATATTCTATATGTGGTATACCCTGCTTTTTTTTTTTTTTTTTTTTTTTAAAGAGACCCAGTCTTGCTCTGTCACCCAGGCTGGAGTGCAGTGGCATGATTTTGGCTCACTGCAGCCTTGATCTCCTGGGCTCAAGAGAGCCCTCCTGCCTCAGCCTCACAAGTAGCTGGAACTATAGGCATGCGCCACCATACCTGGCTTTTTTTTTTTTTTTTTTTTAGAGATGTGGCTCCACCTTGTTGCCCAGGCTGGTCTCAAACTCCTGAGCTCAGGCAATCCTCCCGCCTCAGCCTCCCCAAGTGCTGGGATTACAGGAGTGAGCCACCACGCCTGGACTACCCTGCCTTCTTTAGGTGGCCATAGAAACTAAAAATATGTTTCTCACTTTTCTGACCTTGAATTAGTTTGAACCTCCTCCTACATCCTTTTTTATTTAACTCCCCGTTTGTACAATCTGACCCTCTTCATGAAATGAGACACCGAAAGGCTGATTATCTCTTTCTCTCCTCTCTCTCTGCTTTAGGAGGCATCCTTTCTCTTTAAGCCCGACATCAAAGCAGTAGCTATGTCGTCCTCCAAGTTCTCTGTGATGCTGTTTTCAGGAAGGCCTCCTGGGTAGGGTGGAGCCGGGCCTAACTTATCGTGGTGATGATTCCTGCTCTGGAGGGGCATCGCTGGGTCAGGGTACCTGGGCATGTAAGCCATAGGCACTGGTGGTGGCTGGGAAGGGCAGCAGTTTCCCTAGACATGGGACTCTCGGGGCCGAGATGGCTCAAGAACACTGTGGGGGGTCCTGTCTGAATGTGAGAGTCCAGAGTGTCACCAGAGCAGCCAGGTGTGGGCTGGAGTACCGGGGCAGTTGTGTTCATTCCTCATCGTGGGGCCTCTCATCCCACCCCAGAACAGGATAAAAGAGTGTCATGTAAGTTTTGCAACTTGGCTGGATGATTTGCTCGCGGCATGTGGGCCACATTGTCCTGCCCCTCCTGGCAGATCTTTGGCTCTGGAAGTGGTGTGGCACTCACTCCCCGTCGCTGGCTCACTGCAGGCCTTCCCTCCTGGCAGCTCTGCTCTGGGGCCTGCCTGCCCAGGCCTGATTAATGCAGCCCAGTTTCCCCCAAAGATGCCTTGGAGGTGGGGGTTGGGGGCGCTCAGTGAAGTCATTCTCACAGCCTAATTGACTGATCATTTTTATTTCTCCTTTGCTGTGGACTTCCTGTTTATTGCTCCTTCCAGCTTACGCGAAGCCATTTGCAGCCACATGATGTTTTAAGATTCTCTTTATTCAAGGATAGTCAAGAGACAAAACTGGAGTCTGCCTAGAAAAACAAAAGAGGCAGTAGTTCCAGAGCATTTAGGCTCTGATTCCTCCGTTGCGGGGGTGGCTGCCGACTGCTCTGCCCTGCGATGTGATGATTGCCAGTTATTAAGCCTGTCTGGTGGAGGGGGGATGCCAAGTGAGGAAAACAACAATAAAAGGAAATAAATGGTTCTGAGGGACTGAGAACCGTGCAGACCAGAAAACACACACACACACACACACACACACACACACACACACACACACACACACACACACCCCAAAACAAAACAAAACAAAAAATCCCCTGCACTCTGTTTAGAGTTCATAGTCAGGAGGATAAACATGACTTAATTTGCAAATGATTACCATTTGGAGATGATAAAAAAAATTAAATATCACTGGAAGAAAAGTTTACACAGAAATTGCAAGATCCTGTGCTGGGAACATTTGTGAATTCCTCCCCAGCCGCCTCCTGGACAACAGTTCACAGCTAGACTCCACGGCATCTATTCCATGGCTGGTTTGGTTTAGTGGCTCTCAAACCAGGCCAATGTTGTTACCTTCTTCTTCTACCACCCCCAAACATTTGGCAATGTTTGTAGACATTTTCTGTTGTCACAACTGAGACGGGGAGTGAGGACTGCTAGCAATTCAGTGTAGAGGCTGGGGATTCTGGACAGCCCCTCACAATGCACAGGACAGCCCCCCACAACAACAAAAATTTCCAGTCCAAAATGTCAGGAGTGCTCAAATTGAGCAAGACTGGTAGGAAGGTATCCAAGGGCAGAAAGGAACACACAGAGTTGAACTGGGCTCGAGTTCTAGCTTTCTCCTTGGAAGAAGTCGGGGTAAAGGCAGGAGGTCCACCCAGGAAGTTCCAGACTTCCTGGAAACACACCAGGCCAGTAAGGTCCATGGAACTGTATTCTTGTCTTGGTATGACCAAAACGTCTCCAGGGTCTTCTAAAATCTAGGTGAAGTTGGCTGGGTGCAGTGGCTCACGCCTGTAATCCCAGCACTTTGGGAGGCTGAGCCAGGCGGATCACGAGGTCAGGAGATCGAGACCATCCTGGCTAATATGGTGAAACCCCGTCTCTACTAAAAATACAAAAACTTAGCTGGGCATGGTGGCACGCACCTGTAGTCCCAGCTACTTGAGAGGCTGAGGCAGGAGAATCGCTTGAACCCGGGGGGGCAGAGGTTGCAGTGAGCCGAGGTCGTGCCACAGCACTCCAGCCTGGGCGACAGAGCGAGATTCCGTCTCAAAAAAACAAAACAAAACAAACAAACAAAAAAACTAGGTGAAGACGTGGACACCCATCACTAACCGGCTAGTGGGCCAAATGCGTCCCATGTCCATGTGTGTGCAGCCACTGCCCTCTAGGGGCAGAATTGTGTGCGGCTGCTCACCATGGGTGTGTGTTTTGAGGCTGCACCATAAACCCTCAAGGCTCCTTCTTCACTCTAGGGGTCTAGGGGAAAGAGTCCTAATTGTATGGTTAGCTTTAGCTCTACCATTTGCTCACAGTGACAAACCTCGTAACTTCTCTGAGCCCCAGGTGTGCCCTTTGTTCTTCACAGGTCATGGGAATCTCACGAAAGCGTGGATGAGGAGACACTGTGTATTAAACCATCACACAAATAAACATCCATTGCTGAGGCACCTCTGGAATCTGATGGTCAGAGATGTCCAATCATTAACAAATAGGCATTGAAGGCTTATGCACATGACGAGGTCCATGGTGGGTAGAGAAAGATGTGATTTCAGATGGTGTAAATTGTTATGGAAAGATCATATGGGACAAGGGGACACAGAATGGTAGGGGTGGGGCAGTAGGGATGCCACATCAGTTATTCAGGGTGGCCAGAGAAGGCCTTTCTATAAGGAGGTGCCCAGGAAGCATGAAAGAAGGAACTACCCTTGGAACAGGGCAATAGGGGCCCCTGTCCTGGGCCTGGGGATTTAGAGGACCCCAACCACTCTGATTATTTAACACGGTTCAGACTCCAGGGAAACGCTTCTCCACCACCTTGTCCTAATGCCGTCAAGGTTGTGGGTGGCGCTGGAGAGAATTTATGTGGCGAAAGTGCTTAGGTGAGAGAAAGGACGAATTAACTAATTTGTTCAAACCTTTCTCAAAACAGCATCAGAGCACTAGATTATTGCATAAAGAAGAATTGTTTCCCAGAGTTCTAAGCATCTATCTTTTTCTTCTCTTTGTGTTCTGGAGATGCTCATGGATTAAAGAGGTATTTGGGACGTTTGCACATGATGGATGAGGAACATTTGCAATGTCAAGTAATTCACATTTCTCTTAAATGTGTATGTATATTGGTTTAGACGTGAGATGCTCAAAGCATACCAATGATTTACCTTGACAGCACTGAACACCAAAATTGAGACACGTTTTCTCTTTTGTTTTGAGAGAGGGTCTCCTTATGTCGCCCATGCTGGAGTGCAATGGCACAATCATGACTCACTGCAGCCTTGACCTCCTGGGCTCAAGTAATCCTCCCGCCTCGGCCTCCCCAGTAGCTGGGACCACAGGCATGCGCCACCACACCTAGTTACTTTTTAATTTTTTTGTGGAGAAGGGTCTCACTATCTTGCCCAGGCTGGTCTCAAACTTTTGGGCTCAAGTGATCCTCCTGCCTCAGCTTCCCAAAGTGCTAGGATTACAGGCATGAGCCACTGTGCCCTGCCAACCTCTTTTTTTTTTTTTTTTTTTAAGAGACAGGGTCTCACTCTGTTCCTAGGCTGGAGTGCAGTGGCGTGATCGCGGCTTACTGCAGACTTGATCTCCTGGGCTCAAGTGATCCTCCCATTCAGCCTCCCTAGTAGCTGGGACTACAAGCGTGCACCACCACACTCAGCTAATTTTTTTTTAATTTTTGTAGCGATGGGGTCTCACTATGTTGCCCAGGGTGGTCTTGAACTCCTGGACTCAAGTAATCCTCCTGCCTCTGCCTCTCAAAGTGCTGGGATTACAGGTGTGAGTCACCATGCTCAGCCTGAGAATTTTTTTAAAAAATAAGAATATCTAATACAATTTAGCTAGATTTTCCAAAAGAATTTTTCAGCTTTATTTAAATAATTGTAATTTAAACTTTTCATATTCACTAATTAGAACATGTATTTGTTTAATTATAAATAATTTTGAATACCTGAGAAAAATAACTTTTTTGAAATGATATATGAAAACTATTTTAATTTTCAAATATTTACTTTCAGTTAGATTTTAATGATAATATATTTAAATTTTTTACACTTTGAGGACAATAACATTTAAAAAAATATTTTATGTCATTCATCTCAATATAACACCATTATTTGAAAATGATTATATTAGTGATTACATTGAAATGAAACAAAAAAAAACTTTGTGGAATATACATATAAGTCATAGATAATATATATGTCTCTATTTTATTACTCATTCAAATATCACCAACCAATCAATAGAACAGTTAAATATGCACAATAATAAATTTAATTTTCTTTTGTATTTGGCTAACTCGCAGTCATCAAAACCATGTGTTTACACATATTTTTCAATTTTGTCATTATGAAGGCATTTGACATGGTAAGAGGCTAGAACATGTTTTATGTGATAGGTTTTAGAGTGATCTATAACTTTTAAATACTTGGAGATATGGTTTATGGGTTTCCATTCCAGCCCTTGTTCCTGGACCCCACTAGTGTTAGAGGTTGGGGTGTGTATGAAGATCTGGAGAAAGAGGTAATAACACGTTCTAAGCCCTGAAAGAGCAAAATGCTTGGCCTGTGTGAGGGACAGAAAGGCCAGAGTGCCTGGGCCTCGGACAGAGGTTCAGAGGTAGGCAGGGGCCGTGCCAATGTGGTAAGGAGTTTGGATCTCGCTGGACTAGCGATGGAAACTGATTGGAGGGTTTTCAACGGGAGATAATGGTCCTGGCTGCTCTCTAGAAAATGGTCTTTAGGGCAACAAGAATAGAGGCAAGAGAACAAGAGAGGGGGCTGTTGCATTCGCTCTGACATGATGACATGACTTGCACCTGAGTTTTAGCAGTGGTGGTGATGATACGCGGGCAGGTAGGGGACATATTTCAAGGAAGAGAGGATTGAATTTGCTGATGGACTGCATGTTAGAGGCAGGGGAAGGAGAGAATGGTTTCCAGGTCTTCGGTGTGTGCAACTGAGTGGATGGTGGAGGGAACCCTAGAGAGAGAAGTGGGGATGTACAGAATACCTTGAATTTGGAACGGAAGTCCTGCTTTTGTAGAAGTACATGTGTTACTGATAATGGCTAGAGGAGAAACTAACAAGGTAGGATCAATTTCACTTAAGTATCTTCCTCTCTCCCTATCAACAGCCTGCAGCATCACTGGGGCTGATTACCCAGGTGCCACTAAGAGCCTGTCTCATCCCAGTTGCCTGCCAACAATCCCTGCAAGGTTGATGGGATAACTGAAGTATTACTTGCTAAATCCTTTCTAGCTTGAAATCCTAGGATTTTAAGGTAATGAAATGGGACCCAGAAAAATTTGAATTTTAAGAGAGGACATTCTGAAGATAAAAAAGGAATCAAACTGCAAAGGTAGGAGGGTTTGCAGGACAATCTGCCAATTGACCACCACCCTGGCCACAGTATTGTTGGCCACAATCCCTGTCTTGGTGCACACTTCAAGGCACATTCACGTACATGGCCTATTTTTAAAACTAGCAAGTTTGCTTAGATGTCATCATGCATTCTGTGAACTCATAGCTCAATGCACTCAAAATAAAATAAGAGAATATCAGAACAAGAAAGAAGTTGTTCAGCAGCTCTGATTCTTTGTTGCCCTGATAAGGGAAGTGAGGGTTCTGACATGTGACCCTCGATGATCACACAGCTGGCTGGTGATAGACGTGGGCCGGACCCCAGGCTTTGAGACGTTCTGCCTGGTGTGCTTCCCACAAACACAGCCTCTGCCCCAGGGATGAGTAATAGGTTGTGCAGGGTGAGGACCTGACATTAAAATAAGTCTCAGACTTCTTCTTGCAGCGGCTGCAGATTTATGTCATTTTCTGCAATGTAGAATATGGTCATATTCCCAAGAGCTCAGAGCTCTTTCATAAATATAGTAATATCGATCTCCACCGTCATTCATGTAATCAACCAGCATTTATTGAGTGCCTCCTTTGTGGACAAGGCCAGTGATGCTGAAGATGTGAAGAACAGGGTGTGCCCCCAAGAGCTCCCACTGCCTGTTTGTGGGACAGGCACAAACAGGGTGGAGACACTGACATTGATGACCCCAACGCAGTGTGTGTGGTGCTGTGATGGAAGTGTGCATAGGATCCCACAGGATGGCCCAGCACTGACAGAAAGGAAGGGTAGGGAAGGCATCTGGAGCCGTTGAGCCCTGGGCTCTGCAGAAGGACTAACGGGAATTAAACAGGAGAGAAGGAGCGGTTCTAGGGCAAGGGAACAGCATGTGCAAAGGCAAAGAAGGCAGCAGAGTTGGACACATTCGAAGAACTGCAAGAACTTGGATCTGCCTGGAGCATGGAGGGGGAGGAAGAAAAAAGCCATAAAAGGGATGGTGAAGTGGGTGGGGCCAGGAGTTGTGATCTCCATTATACTGGTGGTGCATCTAAAGCAGACATCAAATTGGCAGCAGGGTGAGTTTCCCAGGCCTTCATACTATTTACTCCAGAGAGTCAAGAAACGCCCAGGTGAGAGCTGCATTCAAGTCACACCTTCTGCCTCCATCAGCCATCCCTCCCCAAGGGCAGAAGTGTTAAGCAGGTGAAATCTTCAGAGTGAAAATCAAGGATATGATTAAAAGTTTAGGGATGGTGGAAAAGACAGCTATGGACTGAATCTACGAATGGGTTTTTCCTCTTCCCTTTAGCAGCACCTGCTGTAGCCTCCTCCTCCGTCTTCTTTTTTGAGACAGGGTCTCAGTCTGTATCCCAGGCTGGAGTGCAGTGCAACAATCATGACTCAGTGCAGCCTTGACCTCCTGGGCTCAAGCAATGCTCCCACCTCAGCCTCTGAGTAGCTGGGACTACAGGCGCCCGCCACCACATCCAGCTAATTTTTAAATTTTTTTTGTAGAAAGGAGTCTCACTATGTTGCCCAGGCTGGTCTGGAACTTCCGGCCTCAAGCAATCCTCCTGGCTAATTTTTTAAGATTTTTTTGTAGAGACAAGGTCTCGTCCTGTTGTCCAGGCTGGTCTCAAGCTCCTGAGCTCAAGTGACCCTCTCGTCTTGGCCTCCCGAAGTGCTGAGTAATTTGCAGAGCCCAAGACAATCCCCGAGTCTACCCGGGGATGGCACAGGCTCAGCAGGAGACAATAAGCTTATTAATCACAGAGTATCTGGCACATATTAAGTAGGTGCTTAATATGTATGTATCAAATGAATGAATGATGTGAGTGTATCAACAGTGAGCACATATTAAGTAGGTGCTTAATATGTATGTATCAAATGAATGAATGATGTGAGTGTATCAGCAGTGAGTCTTTGTTTTCCCCCCTGGGATTTCTCTGATGTGCCAGGACCCCAAGTATGATTGGCCTGGGCAGGAGAAAGAAGAGTCCTTGGGGGCTGCCCAGGTGCTTCTGGCAAGGTGCCTCCCTTCATCCTTATAACACCCTTTACACCCTTCCGGTGTGTGCAACCGAGTGGATGGTGGAGGGAACCCTAAAGAGAGAAATGAAGAAGTACATAATACCTTGTATTTGGAACTGAAGTCCCCCTTTTGTAAAAGTATGTGTGTTATTGATAATGGCTAGCGGAGAAACTAACAAGATAAGATCAATTTCACTAATCAATTTCACCTTCCTCCCTCCCTTCTTTCCTCCCTCCTCCCTCCCTCTACAGTCAGTAGTTCAGATTTACAATCTCTTACCCTAGAGCCGGGTGTGCTTAGGGATTCTGGATTTTCTCAGGTTTTAGGAAGGTAATGAGAGGTGACAGCGTGCTGGCAGTCCTCACAGCCCTCGCTCGCTCTCAGCGCCTCCTCTGCCTGGGCTCCCACTTTGGCGGCACTTGAGGAGCCCTTCAGCCCGCCACTGCACTGTGGGAGCCCCTTTCTGGGCTGGCCAAGGCCGGAGCTCCCTCAGCTTGCGGGGAGGTGTGGAGGGAGAGGCGCAGGTGGGAACCGGGGCTGCGCGCGGTGCTTGCGGGCCAGCGCGAGTTCCGGGTGAGCATGGGCTCGGCGGGCCCCGCACTCGCAGCAGGCAGCCCGCCCCACCGCCCCGGGCAGTGAGGGGCTTAGCACCTGGGCCAGCAGCTGCTGTGCTCAATTTCTTGCTGGGCCTTAGCTGCCTTCCTGCGGGGCAGGGCTCCGGACCTGCAGCCCGCCATGCCTGAGCCTCCCCCCGCTCCGTGGGCTTCTGTTCGGCCCAAGCCTCCCTGACGAGCCCCGCCCCCTGCTCCACGGCGCCCAGTCCCATCGACCACCCAAGGGCTGAGGAGTGCGGGCGCACGGCGCGGGACTGGCAGGCAGCTCCACCTGCAGCCCCCGTGCGGGATCCACTGGGTGAAGCCAGCTAGGCTCCTGAGTCTGGTGGCGACGTGGAGAACCTTTATGTCTAGCTAAGGGATTGTAAATACACCAATGGGCACTCTGTATCTAGCTCAAGGTTTGTAAACACACCAATCAGCACCCTGTGTCTAGCTCGGGGTTTGTGAATGCACCTATCCACACTCTGTATCTAGCTACTCTAGTGGGGACTTGGAGAACTTTTATGTCCACACTCTGTATCTAGCTAATCTGGTGGGGACGTGGAGAACCATTGTGTCTAGCTCACGGATTGTAAACGCACCAATCAGCTCCCTGTCAAAACAGATCACTCGGCTCTCTGTAAAATGGACCAATCAGCAGGATGTGGGTGGGGCCAGACAAGAGAACAAAAGCAGGCTGCCTGAGCCAGCCGTGACAACCGGCTGGGGTCCCCTTCCACACTGTGGAAGCTTTGTTCTTTTGCTCTTTGCAATAACTCTTGCTGCTGCTCACTCTTTGGGTCCACACTGCCTTTATGAAATGTGACACTCACCGTGAAGGTCTGCAGCTTCACTCCTGAGCCAGCGAGACCACAAACCCACCAGAAGGAAGAAACTCTGAACACATCCGAACATCAGAACTAACAAACTCTAGACACGCCGCCTTTAAGAACTGTAACACTCACCGCAAGGGTCCCGGGCTTCATTCTTGAAGTCAGTGAGACCAAGAACCCACCAGTTCCGGACACAGTAACACAACCCAGTATACCATTTATTATATCAAACCCCCCAGTGGGCTAGGGGAGCACCTTGTAATCAAACATATAAACCCTTTCTGCAGCGAAATGTAAGAATATTCACGCTAAGTAGGATAATACATAACTTCAGTCAGTTGAGGTCAGGTTTTGCTGCCCCACGAGTTACAAAATGCTTGTGGTTTCCAGAGTGGGGAAGTTTGGAAATGTGGATAAGGGATCGCGGACCTACGAAACCAACACTTTTTGGATGAGGTAACTGAGATTCAAAGAGGTGAAGTAATGTGCCCAAGGTCACTCTACTGGGCGGAGGAGTCCAGGTTAGGACACGACAGTGTTGGGTTCCAAGATCCATGCGCTCTCTACTGCATAATTCTGGCCTGCTTCCTGCTGCGCCGTACAAAAAGGAGTAAATGGCAGTCCCTCCGGGGCTCAGCGGCAATGGCAATGGCAATGGCAATCAGACCAAGTTTGCAAAGAAGAGTTTTCTTTCTGGAACAGCAATGCCTCCACCTACTGGACATATGTGAGAATATCACTTGACTCCCCCCAAAAACCGAGTTTATTGTCCTGGTAATGGACTCTTAAAGGAGGGCAACGGAATTGTCTTTCTGCGACTCTGCAAATGACATTCAGGAGCCAGGAAGTGGTTACTAAATTGCTGTTACATAACTATCCTTCAAAATAATAACAACAACGAAACAACAATAATAACGTTGGAACGGCCAATGAGATTTGTTTGCTTGCTTGCTTTCTCTGCTGGACTCAGCTCCTGCACCTTGAAATGTACCGGGAATAAAGTAAGAGGTTGGGACGGGCGCGGTGGCTCATGCCTGTAATCCCAGCACTTTGGGAGGCCAAGGCTGGAGGCTTGCTTGAGCGCAGGAGTTCAAGACCAGCTAGGGCAATATAGGGAGACCCCCGTCTCTACAAAAATAATTTTTCAAAAAATTTCTTTTTAAAATTTTCTCTTTCATCCAATTGCCAGAAATTCTATTGTTAAAGTGCCAATTTTACCATTCTCAGCATCTCCAGAACATCCATTCTCAAACATGGCACTCTCCAAACCTTTCAGGAGCTCCTTATTGACTACAGACACCTGCTACTCCAGCAGATTTGCCACGTCGTATACCTCTGCCCTAGATGGGCCGTTATCATACCGCTATATCCTATTATAGTGTCCAGAACCGCCTATGAGATTTGTTTGGTTGGTTGCTTTCTCTACTGGACTCTTAGCTCCTGCACCTTGCAGTGTACCTGGAATAAAGTAAGAGTTTGGGTTGGCCAAGGTGGCTCATGCCTGTAATCTCAGCACTTTGGGAGGTCAAGACCGGCAGATCACTTGAGCCTAGGAGTTCAAGACCAGCTTGGGCAACGTAGGGAGAACCCCGTCTCTACAAACATAATTTTTTAAAAAATTAGCTGGGCGTAGTGGCATGCGCCTCTGGTCCCAGCTACTCTGAAGGCTGAGGCAGGAGGATTATTTGAGCCTAGGAAGCCAAGGCTGCCATAAGCCATGCTCAGATCACTGCCTTCCAACTTGGGTGACAGGGCAAGATCCTGTCTCAGAAAACAAAAGACAAAACAAAACAGAAAGCCAGAAACAAAACAACAAAGAGTTTAGTCATTTTTGAGAAAGGAAAAATGAGAGTGAATTTATTTCATAAAATTTAAAAAAATAAAAAATTTTTACATTAATTAGATGCAAATATAGTCATCATTGCCTTCTAAATTTCAGTGTGATTACACATTTAAAATCCTTTCTTGAATATGTATTTTGGTAGAAGGCAGGATGAAGAGAACTCGGGGATACACATGTTGCCAGAGAAGGGAGATCGTCAATAAATGTGATAATCACAATATACAGGATACTGTGTTCATATAAGAGATGGTTCTTTCCTTCAATCTCCCATATCATCTCTTCTTTTCTCAGACAGTGCCTTGAATGTCTCAAAAATATCTCTTTTTTTCCTTCCTTCCTTCTTTTCTTTTCCTTTCTCTTCTTTTCTTTTCCCCTTTTTTTGAGACTGAGTCTTGCTCTGTCGCCCGGGCTGGAGTGCCCTTAGAATGAATTAGCCAAGGAAACAAAAAAGTATACATGGAATGTGACACTTTGGAAGTTGGAGTGGTTACAAGATAAGTGGATAGTTATTTTTTCAGGTATGTGTTTTGTTTCTACAACAGTTCTCTATTTAGATACCATTCACACACAATAAATTCACCCATTTAGAACGTGCAGTTCAACAGTTTTTAGTATATTCACAAAATTGTGCAACCATTCCTGCAATCAATTTTATATATATATATATATATTTTTTTTTTTTTTTTTTTGAGATCGAGTCTTGCTCTGTTGCCCATGCTGGAGTGCAGTGGCTTGATCTCCTCGGCTCACTGCAACCTCCACCTCCCAGGCTCAAAAGATTCTCCTGCCTCAGCCTCCCAAGTAGCCTGGGATTACAGGTGTGCTCAGAACGCCCAGCTAATTTTTGTATTTATAGTGGAGATGGAGTTTCACCATTTGGCTAGGCTGGTCTTGAACTCCTGGCCTCAAGTGATCCACCCACCTTGGCCTCCCAAAGTGCTGGGATTACAGGTGTGAGCCACTGCATCTGGCCTAGAACATTTTTATCATGCCAAAAAGAAAGCCCGTATCCTTTAGCTGTCAATCCTGAAGCCCTCTGCTCCCCATGCCCCCAGGCGCTGGCAACCACTACTTTCCATCTCTGTAGATTTACCCATTCTGGACATTTCATAAAAATTGATCATATGATATGTGGTGTTTTGTGACTGGCTTCTTTCATTTAGTATAATTGTGTCCAGGTTCATCTATGTTGTAGCATATATCAGTACTTCATTTCTTTGTGTGGCCAAATAATATTCTATTGTGTGGATATACCACACATTGTTCGTTCATCAGTTGATGGACATTTGGGTTGTTTTCGGAAGCAGCTGTTATGAATAATGCTGCTATAAGCATTCGTGTACAGGTTTTTGTGTGGACATATGTTCGCATCTCTCTTGAGTATAGATGTAGAAGGGGAAATGTTGAGTTAAATGAGATAGGTATTTTTAAGCCAGGCGAAGTGGCTCACTCCTGTAATCCCAGCCCTTTGGGAGGCCAAGGCAGGCAGATCACTTGAGGTCAGGAGTTCGAGACCAGCCTGGCCAACATGGTGAAACCCCATCTCTACTAAAATACAAAACTTAGCTGAGCATAGTCACCTGCGCCTGTAGTCCTAGCTGGGAGGCTGAGGCAGGAGAATTGCTTGAACTCGGGAGGTGGAGGTTGCAGTGAGCCAAGATTACACCACTGCACTCCAGCCCAGGCGACAGAGCAAGACTCAGTCTCAAAAAAAAAAAAAAAAAGAAAAGAAGGAAGGAAAGAAACGGGTATTTTTATCTCATCTCCCTTCTAGATTACAAACATCCCTAGGGCAGGGTTTGAGTCATTCCTCTCCTGGCCCAGTGCTATGCACATCAACATTCATTAAATATTTATTGACTGGGACGAATCAATGGATGACATTTTCAATTTTAACATATAACATGGTAGGGAGTTGCAGGACTAGACAGGCATCATGAATACAATAAATCTTTTTTTTACAAAAGCAAAAAACTCAGATCATGAACAATCTTAACACTGACAAGTAAAACTGCAAAATATACATTTCAGAACCTCAGCTCCTCTTCTGTAAAATGAGAGCAACAATACTTTATAGTGCTGTTGTATGAAAAATTGTGTTCTATCTGAGAAGGCCTCAAACAGACGTGGCACACATAGTAAGCACTCAATCAATACTATGTAGCCAGTTCAATTCAATACGGTCCCTCATCCACAAACCAATCCAGCATTTGGCCTTTTGTGAAATATTGTTTAGCTTTAACCTTGAAAAGCCTGGGTTTTCATCTCACCTTCAGCTCTGTCTTTTGCTGTTCAACAAGAGATTTTTATACTTGTGTCTATATTCATGATATCAAAGCAAGTAGTTTAATAATTGAAAAAGAGGTGACTGATCTAGTGAATCTTGCTCTCAGGGTAAAAATTAAAAGTGCCAGCTAGGCGCGGTGGCTCATGCCTGTAATCCCAGCACCTTGGGAGGCTGAGGTGGGTGGATCACAAGGTCAGGAGATCAAGACCATCCTGGCTAACACGGTGAAACCCCATCTCTACTAAAAATACAAAAAGATTCACAGCTATAATCCCAGCACTTTGGGAGGCTGAGGCAGGCGGATCACAAGGTCAGGAGATCCAGACCATCCTGGCTAACACGGTGAAACCCTGTCTCTACTAAAAATACAAAAAATTAGCCGGGCATGGTGGCAGGCGCCTGTAGTCCCATCTACTCGGGAGGCTGACACAGGAGAATGGCGTGAACCCAGGAAGCGGAGCTTGCAGTGAGCCGAGATTGCACCACTGCACTCCAGCCTGGGGGACACAGCGAGATTCCGTCTCAAAAATAAAAATAAAAATAAAAATAAAAAATAAAAATACAAAAAGATTAGCCGGGCATGGTGGTGGGCACCTGTAGTCCCAGCCACTTGGGAGGCTGAGGCAGTAGAATGGTGTGAACCCAGGAGGTGGAGCTTGAAGTGAACCGAGATCGTGCCACTGCACTCCAGCCTGGGTGACAGAGCGAGACTCCGTCTCAAAATAATAATAATAATAATAAATAAAAGATAAAATAAAATAAATTAAACAAAAGAATTAGAAGTGCCATCCCACTAATTCTGCTAGGCAACACCCCCATATCTCTGGTCAGATGTGTTCAAGAGGCTACGTAGTCTTCAAGTCTGTGGAATTAGACTTCTGCCCTTAAGTGGGGGCATAATTAATCTTTTTAAAACTTAGTTTGCCTGTTGTTTAGATATCAAATAGACTCAATCTGTCTACCTCTTTTCAGAGTCTGGTTCTTGACATCATATGTTTATTTTAATGTTATGTTTAAATATGTTAGACTATAAAATAGACATCTAACTACATACTTTTAATGCTGGGTTAAACTTTGTTGATTAGGATTATCTCCACACTACACTGAGTTTGAAATGATAGAATATCTAAATTTCAGAATATAAATGCATTTCAATTACTTTCAAGTTTAGGTACAAAACTCAAGCCAGAACAGAAAAATATCACCTAGGGTCAGTCTTGCTTCACTGACTAGATAAAAATCATGTGTAATCAGTACATCAACTCAACAATCTAGAAATTGCTAGCCTTAGTCTCTTATGTGTACAGTACAATTTTTGTAAATGAAGGATACTCCTAAAACATTTGAAACTTTCTAACCTGATGAATTGGCAATTTTTTTTTCTTTTCTTTCTTGCTTTTTTTTTTTTTTTTGAGATGGGGTCTTGCTCTGCTGCCCAGGCTAGAATGCAATGGTACAATCATGGCTCATTGCAGCCTCGATCTCCCAGGCTCAAGTGATCCTCCTGCCTCAGCCTGCCAAGTAGCTGCGGGTACAGGCACCACCACACTGGCTAATTTATTTTATTTTATTTTTGTAGAGACAGGGCTTCCCTAGGTTGCTCAGGCTTGTCCTGAACTCCTGAACTCAAGTGATCCTCCTGCCTTGGCCTCCGAAAGTGCTGGGATTACAGGCATGAACCACTGCACCTGGCCTAACAAACTACTTTTTCTTACAATCTTACTCCCACTATGAGTGTGCAAGTAATGATAGTAATAATAACAATAGCTAGTAAAAGATTGCAGTGCAGGCCGGGTGCTGTGGCTCATGCCTGTAATCCCAGCACTTTGGGAGGCCAAGGTGGGCAGATCACCTGAGGTCAGGAGTTCGAAACCAACCTGGCCAACATGGCTTCTTCTTTTAATGCATAGAACAGAGGAGATGTTCTCATTTCCTACTTGTGAACAAATTCCCAATTAACACTATGAAAACTACTGAGTTTTGTTGCAGGGGTCAACGAGTACCCTAAAGGTTCCCAATTTGTGGTAGCATTTGACAATTCACAGACATGCTACTCCCTGGGCAGTTACCAGCAACTGAATCTTATGATCAGCCTCTCAGCCCCGTATACTTCCACCCAATCACCTCCACAAATCACAACCAGGGGTCTTTCAGGCCTATCCCTGGGGTAGGGGGTGGGGGCAGGGAGCAGAGGAGATGGAGTTTGTAATTTGAAATGGGACCCCATTTGAGAAAGATAGCCAATTCCTGTGTGACCATTATAGAAAGACCTAGAAGTAAGAGAGAGCCTTGAAGACCATCATTACCTGTTACCCCTCTTTACCACACAGGATGTACACTGTGCTGTGGGGAACACGATCACACAGACAAGGCTGAGTGAGGCAGCACCCTACCGCCTACAGTTTAAGACCAAGAACACCTGCATTGCAATCTTTTTTTTTTTTTTCTTTTTTTTTGAGATGGAGTTTCTCTCTGTCGCCCAGGCTGGAGTGCAGTGGCGTGATCCAGGTTCACTGCAATCTCTGCCTCTAGGGTTCAAGCAATGCTTGTGCCTCAGCCTCCCGAGTAGCTGGGATTACAGATACCCACCACCACATCTGGCTAATTTTTGTATTTTTAGTAGAGACGGGGTTTCGCCATGGTGGCCAGGCTGATTTTGAACTCCTGATCTCAGGTGATCCGCCCACCTTGGCCTCCCAAAGTGCTGGGATTACAGGCGTGAGCCACAGCACCCGGCCTGCACTGCAATATTTTACCAGCTATTGTTATTATTACTATTATTATCATTAGA
The DNA here is from genome assembly GCF_028885655.2 of Pongo abelii. NCBI lineage: Eukaryota > Metazoa > Chordata > Mammalia > Primates > Hominidae > Pongo > Pongo abelii. The sequence continues at coordinate 40,684,276 of NC_071992.2, forward strand.
GACAGGATCTCAGTCTGTTGCCTAGACTGGATTGCCGTGGCTCAATCATAGCTCACTGCAGCCTCCAACTCCTGGGCTCAAGTATTTGGGACTACAGACACAAGCTACTGTGCCAGGCTAGTTTTTAAATTTTGTGTAGAGACAGGGTCTCACTATGTTGCCCAGGCTGGTCTCAACCTCCTGAGCTCAAGCAATTCTCCTGCCTCAGCCTTCCAAAGTGCGGGGATTATGGGCACAAACCACTGTGCCCAGTCCAACCAGCTATTATTACTATTTTTCAATTAGAAGGAAAAAAACAAAAACAAAAAACAGAGGGATGTGGGTGTGTATGTTTCTTGGAATCCAAGCGATCGGGGGAAAAAAATCCGTCAAAAATGTTCTCAGTACAAAAGTTGGCAAAACAGCTCTCTTTTTTTCAACTGAACTTTGTAATAGGAGAAATACTCTCACTAGGAGAGGATGTTTCTGAGCCAAGTTGAAGCAAAAGAAACTTTTTCCAGCATGTCAGGAACGAAGCTGACGTTCCATTAAGAAGAAGAAGAAAAAAAAGAAGTGCTAGAGGAAGGAGTAAGAGGAGAAAAGGCACCAGAATTCAGACGGAGCTTTAAATTCCAGACTGGGCCAGCGTCGGGAGCACGTAGGAGGCGCCCCTCGGAAAGGAGCCGGAGACCCGGCTGACTTCGCACTTGAGCTCCAGCCCCGTGGACATTTCCTGTTCTGCCTCTGGAAATTCAAGCTGAAAGTTACAAAACATCCTTTTCCCTGGAACCAAGTGCTTGGTTGGGAGACCATGCCCTCCCCTTCCTTCCTCGGAACTCCTCCTTGATCGCCCCGTGGCCTCCCCAGGAGAGATGTGAAATCAGCGGTAGCAGGTGGCGCAGAAGGGAGAGGGGAGCGACCCTGGGGACCGACTCTGGGGACCCCCGCCGAAGAGGTAGGAAACGGGGGACTGCACGTTCCTGAGGCCACTTCACACTTATTGAGCAAAACGAGGTGCTGTCCTTTAAGCCCGGGGTTGAGGTGTTTCCCTCGCTTGGGTATGCGCCGGGTGGTGGGTGGACTGGCCTCGAATCTGGAATAAGTTCAGGCATTCCTTTTCCCTCTGTCTTTCCAAGTTGAACTTTAATTCTTGGGTCTCTGGAACCACATATTTTGTTTGGTGTGGGAGGTGTTAAATGGCAGAATTCTAGGAAGTAAATATTGTGAATCCCTGATTTTGCTCTTTTCTTTATTTTCTTTTCTCTTTTTTCTTCCCCCCCTCCCTTTTCTTTTCTTTTCTGTTCCCTTTGCTTCTCTCTTCTCTTCTCTTCTTTTTTCTTTCCGCCCCTGAAATGCCCAGGAGCAGTCATAAATACCTTCATCTGGGAATAGATTCGGGGAGAAGTGAGAAGGGGACAGGGCTGGGAAAAGCATTCTCACCACGGTGAACTGGGCGTGGCTGTTTTCCGGGACCTGGGCCGTGTGTTCTTCTGGCCCAGATGCTCTCTCCGTCCCTTCCTTCTGCCCACTGCCATGGGGACAACTACCTTGAGTTGTTTCTCCGGGTGCAGGGATGTGGCACAGACCCTGGTTAGGGCCCTTGAGCATCAGTGCCCTGCGTTTATGGACAGAACTCAGGTGCTGTCTTAAACGTTTCTGTCTGGGGCAGAGCTAACTGGTCTACCCAGAAGCCTGCGTGTAGTCCTTGGCTTCCTGAGGGACACCCGGCAGTCGGTCTGTGGAAGGCCAGCCTTGGCAATACATGTGCTGACATTGGACCTGCTCAGAGAACTCAGCATGGCTTCTGCATAAGGAGTTCTCAGCTGGGTTCACGTTTATTATATACATTTGTTTCTCTTAGAAAATGGCTTTTGAACTTAAAAAACGTCTTGTGTGGCCGGGCGCAGTGGCTCATACCTGTAATCCCAGCACTTTGGGAGGCCGAGGTGGGCGGATCACTCGAGGTCAGGAGTTCGAGACTAGCCTGGCCAATATGGTGGAACCCTATCTCTACTAAAAATATAAAAATTAGCTGGGCGTGGTGGCAGGCACCTGTAATCCCAGCTACTCAGGGGGCTGAGGCAGGAGAATTACTTGAACCTGGGAGGTGGAGGTTATAGTGAGCTGAGATCATGCCACTGCAGTTTAGTCTGGGCAACCGAGCAAGACTGTCTCAAAAAAGAAAAGAAAACATCTTATGATCTAAGGACATCCTTGCTCCTTGGAAGGGATGCAGGTCCCCTTTGTGGAGTTCAACGTGGAGCCTGGGGGCACCAGGGGTCTCTTCTGTCCACTTCCAACAAAGTAGCTCCATCCTTACCTGACTTTTATGTCAAGGTTCCCAGTTAAAAGCATGCTTTTAAAACAATTTGCAGAACTGCTGACCTACAACAAGCAGTGCTTTGCCTAGACTGAAAATGACTGCTTATGGAACAAAGTTGATTGACGGAGGGATTTCTAGCTTGCCCCTGTCTAGGCTCTTACTCGGTCCTCCCATCCGCCTCCTTTAATGATCGCCTTCTGCCCTGGGGAACCCGCTGGAGGTGGGAGTGCCAACCAGGCTCAGCGAGCGAGCTGTTCCATCTCAGGCACCTGACCTCCCGTGCAGGGACAGACAAGGGGCAGAGCCCCAGAGAGCTGATATTACAACTCGGCCTCTCTCTCCAAGTCTTTTCTGAATTTGTCCTTCTAATTGTGTTCATGGTTATGAACTACATGATCAATAATTGTAACAGCTAATTATTGATCTTCCTTTATGATAACAGATTACTTATTGAGCCAGGCATGGGGCTGAGCACATTACACAGATGAGCTCATGGAATCCTCACAAAGCCCTATAAGGTAGCTTTTGGCATGACCCCCACTCTGCTGTGTGGAGTGGAAAGGAAGAGCCACTGAGTGACTGGCTTGAGGGCACCCTGCCACTTAGTGGTGAAGGTGGGGCTGGGGCCCCCTCCCCCTGAGTCTGAGCCATACTGCCTTGAATATTTTTGCAGCTGTGTTTGACAGAAGTAAGAAGGACATTGTTGTGAGTGTGGCTTTTTCGTATTTTGTCGAAGAATGCCCCTGAGAATAGGCTGGGAGGAGCAGGGTCACGGGGCCAGGACGGAATGTTCTGTGGGAAGGAAGAGTGCTCCTAAGAATAAGTGGAGTTAGGATTCTTGTCCAAACTGCATCCCTGATAAACATCACTTTTTCTCTGAGAGGTGGTATAGTTTTTGTTTGTTTGTTTTATGTTTTAGATACAGGGTCTTGCTGTGTCATCCAGGCTGGAGTGCAGTGGCACAGTCCTAGCTCACTGCAGTCTCGACCTCCTGGGCTCAAGTGATCCTCCCACCTGAGCCTCCCCAGGAGCTGAAACTACAGGCATGCACCACTATGCCTGGCTATTTTTTTTATTTTTTAATTTTTTGTAGAGATGGGGGTCTCCCTATGTTGCCCAGGCTGGTCTTGAACTCCTGGTCTCAAGCGATCCTCCTGCCTTAGCTGCCCAAAGTGTCAGGATTATAGGCGTGAGCCACTGTGCCCTACTGAGGTGGTAAGGTTCAATGGGAAAGTGCCAGGCTCTGTAGCCAGACTGCCTGAGTTCACATCTCAGCTCTGTCACATTTTAGCTTGGTCATCTTGAGCAAATTACACAAACCTGTGTGCCTCAGTTTCTTCAAAATAATATCCTCTGGAGAAGGATGATAATAACAGTACCTATTTCACAAAGATATCACGAAGATAAGATTAGTTAATCCACATGAAGCATTTAGAATTGCATCTGGCATATGATAAACACCCAATAAATATGTTATGTGTAAAAGAGGTTGTTGTGTTAACCCAAGGAAAAGTAGTTTGGGAGCAGTCTGGAAATAAGAAGTCACTGGTGTTTGAAACTATAAAATGCACACCAACAAATGCAATGTGATTTCAATTTGAGCTGGGGAGAGGAGGATTGTGCTTGGACCCCAGCTAGGAAGGACCCTGGGAGACAGCCTAGGACCTTCAGGGAAGAGCTTAGCTGTTCTCCCAGAGATGAAACTGAAAACAACAACAACAACAACAACAACAACAAAACTAGTCTTTAGGGTTGGCATTGCCAAATTACATCCTTGCATTAAATGAAGTAAGTGTAGGCTGGGCGCGGTGGCTCATGCCTATAATCCCAGCACTTTGGGAGGCCAAGGCAGACAGATAACTTGAGGCCAGGAGTTTGAGACCAGCCTGGCCAACATGGTGAAACCCCATCTCTACTGAAAATACAAAAATTAGCTGGGTGTGGTGCCAGGTGCCTATAATCTCAGCTACTCCAGAGGCTGAGGCAGGAGAATTGCTTAAGCCCAGGAGGCAGAGGTTGCAGTGAGCCAAGATTGTACCACTGCACTCCAGCCTGGGTGACAGAGCGAGACTCTGTCTCAAAATAACAACAAAGAAAAGAAGAAAGGAAGGAAAGAAGGAAGGAAGAGGGAAAGGAAAGGAAAGGAAAAGAAAATGGTATAAGTGTAATCTATTTACCTTTGTAGTTGTGGAAATGAGTCCCAAGAAAATGGTATAAGTGTAATCTATTTACCTTTGTAGTTGTGGAAATGAGTCCCACCTCTGACCTAATGTTATATAAAGCAAAAATATGTTTTTTTCTTGTTTTTTTTTCAACGCCATCGGCTGAACCACTTGTATTTTTGGAAGGATGACTTTAGGATTTCAAACCGAGATATGAAATTTAAAAGCTAAATGTAGCTGATTTAAAACAACAACAACAATAACAACAACAACAACAAAAACAGGAGATCATGACTTACAAAAGAATTCTGTGGCTTTTTCAAAGAACAAATTTGTGAGCTCAGCCTGAGTCTGGATTACATGTATAATGATCTTGAAACTGGTTTGCCAACTTTTACTTGAAGTAAAAGTAGATGAGAAATAAATCAATGGCTGACATTGACTGAGCACTTACTATGACCCAGGCATTGTGCTAAGTGCTTCCCCTGCGTCACCTCATTTGTTTAATCCTCACGGCTGCCTGTCAGGTGAATACTATTATTATCCCCGGTTTGCAAATAGTGATAGCAAGGTTTAGAGAAGGAGACAAAATGCACAAAAGCAGACAGCTCATAAGCGTTGGAGTTGGCATTCTAATTTAGAGCTATCTAATTTGGGTATGAGTGCTTAAACCCAACATTATAGTTCTAGTGAATCTAATAATTCCCGGCTTAAGCCATTTGTGTCTGTTTGAAGAGTACTGCACATAGAAGCTGATGGACAAGAGTCATAACTCTTGCAACATGGGCACAGCGCTAGTGTGGGCAAAACACACTTAGGCATTTTGGAGAGCAGAGTTTGGAAGACTCAGAGGGCACTGGACAGGAGACTCATGGTGTAATTGCATCTGAGCAAGGAAACTGTTCCAGGCAGCTCCAGGTGTAAGTAAAATCGTGAAGCAAGTTGCCTTCTTCACCTTTCTCTGTGCTCTCCTAGAGGCTTCCCTGCTCATCCCAGGCCACTCAAGATATCGGGGATATCTTTTTCTTTTTTCCAGAGATCTCAGTCACGCTCTAACAAGACAGAGATTATCCCAGCTGTGGACTGACTCCCACCAAGCCCCGCTCTGCAATAAATACCCTCCATCTCTCATATCCATAATTGATCTTCTTTTTTTTTTTTTGGTCCATCAGAACCCCCTTTAACCAGTACTTGATGTTTAGCAAATTGTTTGAAAGTAATCAATGAATTCATACACTGGTGCAGCTCTCTTGGGGGACTTTTAGGCTTCAGTGGGACAGTGACTAGGGGAGATGCACTTAGGGCAGGGAGATTCCCAGGAAACCCCTGGCCACATGCCACTGTGGTTATCTGTTCCCTGGCGGGAAAGGCACTCTCCTTTCTGATGGTCTGAGGTCTGGACCTCAGGCTCTTGCTGTGTTCCTTCATAGAGAGGCTGCTTACCTGAATTTTCAGAACAATTCCTAGCACCAGCTCAGCAGGGACAGCGCCTGGCAGCAGTAGGAAGCGGGTGTGATGTTCTTCCTGGGTGCCCAGAGCCCTCTCCCTCTGTCCTTTTTCTTGGTGGCCCCTCTCCCACCCCATTCCCAGCCTCTCCCAGGCTCCCCTTCCTTCCTCACCTCCAGGAAAGCCTTGAGGCTCTTAATTCACGGGACAACCTTAAAACGCACACTGGCCAAGCGTGGGTGTGTTTATAACAAGAATCAAATTATTTTGCTGGAAACAAGAGGACAATGGAATTTAGGAATCAGCAGTTCTGGGAGAGTTTTTTAAAATGTTGGAATTCGGGTCCTCCTTAGACGTCCCTGCCTCAAATAATGCACTGTAAACCGTTCTCATTCATGGCCCATCAGTCATTGCGCAGGGTCCTAGTTTAATAAGTAGGGGGAACTGGGGAAAGGAAGGGAAACCTGTTGCTCATCCCAGGCCTCCCAAGATTTTGGGGATGGCAGAGAGGGGAGGGCTTCCACACCTTCTGCACTTTCAGTCTTCTAGAGGCAATGAAGATACCAGATACCTTCTTCTTTAGCTTCAGCCTGTTTGTTTGTTTGTTTTTTCTAGACAGAGTCTTGCTCTGTCACCCATGCTGGAGTGCAGTGGTGTGATCTCGACTCACTGCAAGCTCCGCCTCACAGGTTCAAACGATTCTCCTGCCTCAGCCTCCTGAGTAGCTGGGATTACAGGCACCTGCCACCACACCAGCTAATTTTTGTAGTTTTGGTAGAGACGGGGTTTCACCATGTTGGCCAGGCAGGCTGGTCTTGATTTTCTGACCTCAGGTGATCCGCCCTCGTTGGCCTCCCAAAGTGCTGAGGTTATAGGTGTGAGCCACACGCCTGGCCATAAGCCTGTATTTTTAAAATGAGGTTCCAGACAGATACAAGCAGAAAGGAAGAGTTGCAAAAGCAGATACGATACAGAACAAAATGCCCCAAGGTGGCAGGGAGGGCTTGGTATGTTTATTATGCAACGAGGGACTCTCCTGGCCCTTGGAACTTTCCATAGTTTGACTTTCTGGTTAATCATTACCATCTGCATGGCTGCTGGCAGCCGAGGCTTTGCTTGGCCTGCCAGGCCTGGCAGTCGCGTTGCTGGCCAGCCTGAGGACTGCACTAGCCATAGTTACCTGTGATGCCCCCTCGAGTTTCCTGCAGGAACAAGCAGGGGTGCCTGCGGCCTGCTGACGCAGCCTGGCGGGGAGTGGCTTGCCTTATGCCTGTCTCCTTGTCTCTCACAGCTGGCTCTCCAGGGCCGGTCTGCTTTTCGTAGTCTCACGTTTCCTTTTCCAGCACACTTGTGTGTGTCTGCATACCACGTGAGAACACAGCCTGCTCTCTTCCTTGGAGTGGCTGGATTTCCAGCAGGCACCGCACATGCTTGTTCAGATGCAAGGATACGTCATGGAAAAGAGAGGCCTGGATAGATGTATCTTAGTTCATACACAGCTGTCAGGACTTGAGGCACGTATCAGCAGAGCCTGGGAAAAAGCATGAGATCTGCTTTTAGAATCATGAGCACCAGAGCTGAAAGGGATCTTACTCTCTATTTGAAACGCTTTATTTCACAGCTTTGGAAAATGAGGCTCAAGAGAGGTGGGGAGTTGCCCTGGGTCACAGAGCAAGGTCCAGGGGTCCTTCTATTTCTTGAAACCAAACTGGTTGTGTGGAGAGTCTTGAGAGGGAGCTAAAGTTACATGGGTGCTGGATTTTTCCATTTGGCCTTAGAAATCACTTTCCACCATTTTCCACCCACGCTGTGCCTGGGAGGCTGGCCAGACTGGCACCCTTACATCTGGCTTCCGGGTAGATTTAGCCAGAGGAGGGCACCTGCAGGTAGGTTTAGAGGGAGGGGAGTGTGTCATGGAGGATTTAGTTCGCTTCTTCCTTTCCCGCTGCTTCCATGGGCTGGTGGCATCCCCTGACTGAAGGCCAGGACTCCTGTCAGCAACCACCCCATGCACTCAGCTCTCTCCCCTGATCCTTCAGGCCTAAGGCAGTGACAGCATCTCCTACAGTGGGCAGCTCTGGGCTACGCTGCTCTCTTCTGTGGCCTCCCAAACCCTCCTCAGACCTTTGTATATCGTCCCTTTATTAAATCCTCAAGTCAAAGAGTGTTACCTGCTGGGCTCCTGAGTGAAAGAATGGATCCTGACCCACCTGACAGGTGGCTTTGTTTGTTAGCATAAAAGAGAAAATCTGTAGGGAAGGAAGATGTCCCTGAAATTTAGGAAGAGGGTGTGTTAGTTTCCTGTGGCCGCTGTAACAAATGACCACGAACTTGGTAGCTTAAAACAGAACAAAACCAGAAATGCATTCTCTCCCAGTTCTGGAGGCGAGAACTGGGGTTGACCGGCCAGTACTCCCTCCAGTGGCTCCAGGAAATCATCTGGTCCTTGTCCCTTGCCTCCTTTGGTGTCTGGTGGCTGCCAGCATTCCTTGACTTGTGGCCATATCCTTTTGATGTTGACCTCCGTGGTGACATTGTGTGTATGAAATCTTCCTTTGCCTCTCTTGTATAATGATGCTTGGGGTTGCATTTAAGGCCCACCCAGATAATTCAGGATAGTCTCCCTCTCTCAGAAATCCTTAATTTCATCACATTAGCAAATACAGTAAGATATTTACAAATAATAAAACATTGTTCCAAATAAGATAGCCTGGCTGGGCACTGTGGCTCATGCCTGTGTGGTGGCTCATGCCTATAATCCCAGTGCTTTGGGAGGCCGAAGAAGGAGGATTGCTTGAGCCCAGGAGTTCAAGATTAGCCTGGGCAACACAGTGAGACCCCTGTCTCTACAAAAAATAAAAAAATTACCCGGGTGTGGTAGCACATGCCTGTAGTCCCAGCTACTTGGAAGGCTGAGGTAGGAGGATCGCTTGAGCTCAGGAGGTCAAGGCTGCAGGAAGCTATGATTGCACTACTGCACTCCAGCCTGGGCAACAGAGCATGACTCTGTCTCCAAAACAAAAGAATGAGATAACGATAGCCTTTACAGGTTCCAGAGATTGGGACCTGATAACTTTGAAGTCATTATTCAGCCTCCTGCAGAGGGTGAGAGAGGCACATCAGAGTTCCTTCAGGACATCTCTAATGGCACACATTTATGGATACCCTTATGCTTGACAAAAGTAGTGACCAGTCTCTGGGGGCAGACACATTTTTGAGGATTCTGTTCAGCTCCAAACTCTCTAATTCTCTTATCTTTGTGGCTGGCAGCCAGATATCATTGTGATGGTCCCATTCTGAAGCCAGCTGATTTGTTACCAGGCAAAGCACTCAGAGAAGACAACATAGTGGGCTGCGATGAGGACACAAAAATTGTGGAAGGGCCCAGCGTGGGGACATTTAGCGCGTGGAAGTCATTTGACTCAAGGGTTGGATCCTAGAGGTCAAAAATTGGGAGGCCCTAAGAAATGAACTAGCTCTGCCACCTCCTTTACCAGGTGGGGAAAATTAGTCCTGATGTGGGAATTTCCTTATCCGCCGCTGGTCAGTGACAAGGCCCGGACTAAAACAGAAGTCTTGGCACTCAATCTAAGGACTTCTGCACCATGCCTCCCTATCATGCCTTCCCACCAACTGGCCTCCTCCCCAGCATCTATGAGAATTCTTTGTAGGAATTCTACCCCCAATAGTTTCATTTACTGAAAGGCAGTGGCAATGTACTCGATGTCAAGTCTGTGATGCAGCATGAAAGAAGAAACAACACTGGGGACAGTGACTTCGCTCAGTGCCACTCACAGTGCCAGTTCTCGATGAGATCAGGAGACTGGGCTGGAACAGAAAGCCACATGCAGCTTCCTTCATGGAGAAGGTCTTGCTGTGGAGGCCAGGCAGGGGAACAGCAGTGCTTAGTGAGGTAACTGGCTTACCTTCTGCCACAGGCTCCTTATCTCAGCACTGGCCAGTGTGATGGTCCCCGGCTGGAGAACGCCAGGAAGAGCTGCTGCTTGAGCAAACCCACTTCCCAAATAGGGCATGGTGATAGAAGAATACGCCAGAGAAGACAACAGTCCCTCTGTCCAGATCCCATCTAGACAACAGAGCTCAGATTGGGAGCCATTCTTTTTTTTTTTGAGTTGGAGTTTCATTCTTGTTGCCCAGGCTGGAATGCAATGGTGCAATCTTGGCTCACCGCAACCTCTGCCTCCCGGGTTCAAGCGATTCTCCTGCCTCAGCCTCCAAAGTAGCTGGGATTACAAGCATGTGCCTCCATGCCTGGCTAATTTTGTATTTTTAGTAGAGATGGGGTTTCTCCATGTTGGTCAGCCTGGTCTCAAACTTCTGACCTCAGGTGATCTGCCCACCTCAGCCTCCCAAAGCGCTGGGATTATAGGCATGAGTCACTGTGCCCGGCCTGGGAACCATTCTTTAAGGGAGGTAATGATATTCTAGAGATCTTCCTGTAGTTCCTGACTCACAGAGCACAATTTTTGTGACAATTAGAAGAGGCTAGGTGTGGTGGCTCACACCTTTAATCCCAACACTTTGGGAGGCTGAGGCAGGAGGAGCCCTTGAGGCTAGGAGTTCAAGACCAGCCTGGGCAATATAGTGAGACCCCCCCCCCATCTCTCCAAAAAATTTAAAAAAAAATTAGTTGGGTGTGGTGGCACAGGGCCTGTAGTCCCAGCTACTTGGGAGGCTCAGGCAGGAGGATCGCTTGAGCCTGGGAGGTCGAGGCTACAGTGGCGTCTCGGCTTCCCAAAGTGCTGGGATTATAGGTGTGAGCCACCATGTCTGGCTACATAAATTATTTGGAATTCCATCATGGACATTTGTCTCTTCTCTTCATTTATTTATTTGTTTAATCATTAACTTATATTTGTAGGGACTCGTGGATTTCTTTTAGTACTTTGAGTTGTAATCAAATACTGATTTATTAATTTTGTTGCTCAAATTGTTCCAGCTTCACCCATTGAGCACTCTCTCATTTGGCTTCTGTGTCCCTTTGCTAGACCCCATTATTGTGGGTCTTGGTGTTGTATTTGTGTTTTGAGCACTTTTTTTTTTAACCTTCTGGTTCTACAAGATACTCCAGGCTCATCTTATATGTTCCCTGACCAAGTCCTAGAATCAGCCATTTCTTCAAGTATCCCTGGTTCCTTTTGTTGGTGCATGGTGTTGAAAATCAAAATCTTGGTGCTAGATATGCTTGTTGATACTGGGGTGCCATTGGTTCTAGGCCCTCTCAGCTGATAGGGCAAGGAGATATATGTGTGTGTGCTGACTTCTTTTTTTTTTTTTTTTTTTTGAGGCTGAGCTCACACTCTGTCGCCCAAGCTGGAGTGCAGTGGCACAATCTCGGCTCACTGCAACCTCTGCCTCCCAGGTTCAAGCGATTCTCCTGCCTCAGCCTCCTGAGTAGCTGGGATTACAGGCACCTACCAACACGCCTGGCTAATTTTTGTATTTTTAGTAGAGATGGGGTTTCACCATGTTGGCCAGGCTGGTCTCCAACTCCTGACCTTGTGTTCTGCCCATCTCGGGCTCCTAAAGTGCTGGGATTACAGGCATGAGCCACTGCACCCAGCCCATGTGTGCTGACTTCTATGTGTAACCATCGGTATCTATATTAAGCTAAACATGAATTCATACTGATGTCTGCAACTCTAATTCATTGTCATATGGGTCACTGTAGACCTCCCCTTGCTTACCTGTAACTTTCCACTACAACCTGAAACCTGGCTCCCACCATCTGCCATTCATCCACTCAATTGTTCAACTGCAATGTACACATATAGTGGTATTAGAGTTGTTAACGTGGATCCCCGTGAGAAACAACTTTATCAACCAGATGACAGTGCTTATGTACAGTTTCTTTCGCCTTTCATCTTAACGGACTCCACTCATTCCTAAAGTTACTTAGGTCAACAGTTTTTCCCTACACCATCTTTGGTGCAGTTGTTTTATACATTTGTAATACAGTTAGATTGATTTGTCACAGTCTGCATTTCATCCGCATTTCCTCTGACTGCCTAAATGATTTTTCTTTGATTTGCATACATAAAGGTTCACTTTCTGTGTTGTAAAGTTCTATATGTTTTGACAAATGCATAGTGTCCTGTTTCCACCATTACAGTATCATATAAAACAGTTTCACACCCTAAAAATTCCCTGTGGTTCACCTATTAAGACTTACACCTAGGGGAGGAGAAGGACAGAAAGCAGGATTGGATAATAGAGCCTTCAGGCTGTGATGCAGGGAAAACAAAGTCTCTGCCTGCCCCATGGGGAGCACCATAGCAAAGCTTGGCCCTTAGAGGAGTACCCTGTTGGGCAGCAGTGGCCAGGACTTTATCCTACTGCCTTGCTCAGCCATTGTTTGGGGCTGCCAGAGAAGACTGATTTCAGCTCAAGAGAAGAGACAGACCCAGAAGGCACTAACAGCTGGAAGTTCTCAGCTAACAATATTCCTTGAAGCTATTGCTAAATCCTTTCTTGGAGAGAGATCTGAGTGCTGTAACTCTGGGTCTGCTAGCAATATCTCTGAGAATTCCAAGCAGGGGTTGGCTGACCACTGGTCAGGAATCTTGAGCAGAGGATTCCTCCATCACGTGGGATTTGGGACCAGATGATCCCATTGGCCACCTTCAGCCTGCTTCAATCCAGGTGATCCAGCCATTCCATTCCACACATTCAGCCCACTTTTCTCAAGCCTCTGCTTCCCTTCTTGCATTAATTATCTTATGCTCTGCTGCATCCTAGAGGTAGGCTTAGAACACCTCCTTTTCCCCAGGGACCATTCCTGGAGGGCCAGAGAAGCCAGAAGACAGAGTCTAGGGCTACGCGCACCTTTTTGATCCCAAATGTGTCTGTCTGCACATTTTTGATCCCAAATGCTCAAGAAAGTGGTTACAGTATCCATAGCAATATAGATCAAGGAGTTGAATGCACATAAAAAGCATAAAAGGTTTGTGACAATGGGCAAGAAAGTGGAAACATTCTAAGCTAAGACTTCAAAAACCAAATCTTTGTCTGAAATGTCTCCTCCCTGTGGAATGTGCAAAAAGCAAAACAGCACTCCCTACTGATCTATGCATATACCATACCTGGCAGGTACCATCCTTTTATTTTCTTCCATCTTAACTCTCATTCTCACGGTGCTCCTGGATTTCCATTTGCAGGCACAGAGTCGTTTTCGTGCAATTCTGATCTTTCTCTGCAGGAAGATGGAAAACTTTCAGACCTCTTGGAGAAAGCACGGCTCTGATGTTGTGCTCTATCTGTGCTTATTCTTCCTTGTATTTAACTTGCTTAAGGTTAAAAGCCTGTTGTGTTTTGTTGTACCTTGGCAGCTCTCTCTGGCTCGCGAGTATCCTAAAGTCACTACATGGCCTCTAAGGACAGTCTTGACTTCTAAGCCAAAAGAACCTTTTATTTTACTTTGTCTGTCTTTAGAGATTTCCTTTGAATGTTTGCTTCTGTTCTGCAGCATTTTCAGGCCCTGTAGACCTTGTTTGTTTTGCTCAGCCAGGGCATTTAAAAAAATATTCATGCTGCTATTTTTTTTTTTTTTTTTTGAGACGGAGTCTCCCTCTGTTGTCCAGGTTGGAGTGCAATGGCATGATCTCTGCTCACTACAACCTCCACCTCCCAGGTTCAAGCAATTCTCCTGTCTCGGCCTCCCAAGTAGCTAGGATTACAGGTGCCCACCACCATGCCTGGATAATTTTTTTTGTATTTGTAGTAGAGATGGGGTTTCACCATGTTGGCCAGGCTGGTCTCAAACTCCTGACCTCAGGTGATCTGCCTGCCTCTGCCTCACAAAGTGCTGGGATTACAGGCAGGAGCCACCATGCCTGGCCCATGCTGTTATTTTTACACAGTGAACCATGCATACTGATTTTAATTCCAAAGGCTCACAAATTAAAGAGCTTCCTTGAACCCTGGCCCTCAGGATTCTTGCAGTCTTCTGGTTTTTCTGTCTGCTTTATCATTTCTCAGTGGAATGACTAAAGTCAGAACCTGCTGGGTTAGTGAATGGAAATAAAGTATTGGTGGATGAACTCTTCCTGCCCTGCCCTTCCAAGACTAGACTGTGGGGTTGGAATCCATGTTTCAATACCCAAACACTGCACCAGCTCACGACTACAAAATTAGATGAGACCCAAAAAAATACAAAGAGTCAATATTCCAAGAAGATACTTGCGGTTACTGGGTCCAAGATGTTTGAATTATAGGTAGACTCTATCTCTGCCGGGGACTAAAATACTGCCAGGGCATAAAAAATAGCCTGTTTTAAAAAAAAAAAATCAATAAAAATCTCAGAAAGTGCACACTGTCCCTGAACCATTATATACGAAAAGAAATGACAAGTAAATGAAACAAAACACAAGAAGTTTTTATTCCTCTCCCTGAAAATACAGACTGACACTGTACACTTGGCAGCTGTTTCCACAGCAGGGAAGCAGGGTCGCAGGTCTGAAGCATGAGTTCTCTTCTGGAAACCACTTACTGATTATAGGTGACAGTTGCATCACCTTGAAATGGAGGAACAAAGACTTTTTTTTTTTTTTTTTTTTTTTTGCCAGAATTCGGCATTGCTAGCACAAAGTGTTAGAAAACAGTGACACACAGAGTGGCTGGTAGAACTGCAGAGGAATTTCTGAAAGTGAGCCTTAGGCAAAAGGTTGGAAACTTGTGCTGGAAACTTACCATATGATTAAGCATGTGATTCCCACCTGACTTAATTCTCTTCCAGTCCCAAGGGTTCCAAGGCCAGAGAAAGGTCCTGGTCTTGATTGCTGGCATGTTTACTCTTCCAAGTACACTGAGATCAAATGCAAAGACAAACCATCAAAGGTAATTCTTTTCTTTGACATTGAATATACCTGCGATGGATTTTAAAGTAAAAATTTTTATTTCCTAGTGAAAAATAACAGGTATGTAATCTTTGTATTTGGATTAAGTGTGAATGAAGGAAATAATGATCGAGGAAAGAACAAAGGACTGGGTGGTGGTGTTGAAAGCTGAGTCCTGGTTCTGGCTTTGCTACTAACTATAGCTTGGGCAAGTCTGTACTTCTGCTGCATAGAATACATTTACTTACTTCTCTTTTTGCTTGTTTGTTTTGGTTTTATTTCGAGACAGAGTTTCACTCTGTCACCCAGGCTGGAGGGCAGTGGCACGATCTTGGCTCACTGCAACTTTCATCTCCCAGGTTCAAGCAATTCCCCTGCCTCAGCCTCCTGAGTAGCTGGGGCTACAGGTGCGCACCACCACACCCGGCTAATTTTTGTATTTTTACTAGAGACAGGGTCTCACCATGTTGGCCAGGCTGGTCTCGAACTCCTGACTTCAAGAGATTCACCTGTCTTGGCCTCCCAAAGTGCTGGGATTATAGGTGTGAGCCACTGCACCCAGCCAACTTACTTCTTTACTTGTGTAAATGAAAGAAGGTGGAACTACATGGCCTCTGAGGGCCTTTCCAGCTCTGTCCTGTGAGTCAGTTTCTTAGTTTTGATTTTTCATTGTTTAGGCAGTGCCAAAACAATAATGTCAGGTGGGTTAGGGTACAGATTTGCAAGAGGTTCATCCTGAGGCTGGTAGCAGGCCCCAAAAAACTCTTACCTCATCCATCATTTTTGCAAAGATGAATTCAGAGTAAGACAGACATCAAGGCAGGCATTCAGTATATATTTGTTGAATGAATGAATGAATGAATGAATGAATGAATAACTCAGGCAGCCTTGAGGAGGAAGAGAAAGGAAACATTCTGCCAGAAGAAATACAAGAGGAAATGTATTTGGGACAGGGGATGGATTTGCTTGTTAATAATGGTTGGGGGGTGGTTTTATAGACATTTTCAGCTGCAGCTGAAGTTTAGGCCTGGGCAGTGTTAGGGTTAGGGCTAGTTTACAGAGCACTCCTTATCTATAGAGTAGGATGAAATGATTGCTGGCAAGCCTGCTAAGAAATACAGTCCTTCCAGGTACAGGTGGCTTAACCACAAGATAATGGTACTCTTTTTCTCCTCAATTTAATAATGAGTATTAATTAGGATTTGATCTGGCTGAGGGTCATAGAAACTCAAAATAATAGCGACTAAATGGTATATATGTTTATTTTTCTCTCCCATAAAAGAAATCTGGGCCAGGCTTAATGGCTCATGCCTGTAGTCTCAGCTATTTGGGAGGCTGAGGCAGGGGGATCACTTGAGCCCAGGAGTTGGAGGTTGCAGTGAGCTATGATTACACCACTGCACTCTAGCCTGGGCGACAGAGTGATACCCTGTTAAAACAAAACAAAACAAAAAAGAATTCTGGGTGGGCAAGATAGGGCAGGTTCAGAGCCTCCATGGTTTCAGGGATTCAGGCTCCTTTAACCTCAGCACATGGCTTGTACCTCAAGATTAATTATGGCTGCTTGACGGCTGGTCCGAAGGTAGTGAGTTATGTCAATTGATTGTCCACAGTCAGTTACAGATCAGACTCCTTATTCTAGTCTATCCCCCTTCTCACTAATGCACTCGACAGGTCTTGAAAAATAATATGTGGCTGCTTGAATTCAGCGATCCCATCAGCATCACAGCCAGCAGGGAAAAGAAAAGACCAATAAAGGGCTCACCTCCGCACTCTCCATTCATGACACTTCCTGGAAGTTGAACTTGACACTTCTATTTTCTTTTTTCCTTTTTTTTGTATTTTTAGTAGAGACGGGGATTCACCCTGTTGGCCAGGCTGGTTTCGAACTCCTGACCTCAGGTGATCCACCCGCTTCAGCCTCCCAAAGTGCTGGGATTACAGGCATGAGCCACTGCACCCAGCCTGACACTTCTATTTTCATCCCATTGACTAGAACCTAGTTACTTGGCCAAACCTAGGTGTAATGGAGACTGGGAAATGCAGCTTTTCTTCATAATAGCTGTGTGCCTAGCTATCAGCGTTGGGTTTTGTTTATTTATTTGTTTGTTTTACCAGGAAAGAAAGGGAGAAGTGATACTAGGGAATAGTAGCTTCTGCCACTTTGAGAGATGACAGACTTATTCCAGCCACATGATGATGCCCCCATTGCTCAATTCCTTTGGCCTATATCGCTTAAAATTGCCCATCAGGGTCCATAGGAACTATTTTCGGTATTCTTTGATTTTAAAAGTAGTCCAAGTCCACGCAGGACAACTGTGATAAGTAGCTGGCCGGGGGTGGGGGCGGGTGATAAAACTGAATATGACCATAAGAATAATATATGAGCTTCTGCTTCTGGGTATTATAGATGATTCTGGGTATTATGACCATTCCTGCAGAAAATAACTCTAAAATCTGGACATGATACACAAACTGACTGCCTAAAGGAGCAGAAGAGAGGACATAAGTGGATTGCCTCTGCTGTTGCATGTTGGCTTGGAGAACAGAAGATGAGGAGCCAAATAAGCAAGTCCTTCAGCCCCAGGCTCCTAGCACGGGGCTGCATGTAGGCTATGCATTCTGGGGAGTGAGGAGATCGTGAATGCTGAAAATAAATGAAGGAATCCAGAAAAGCAAGAGTCAAAGAGGGCATCTGTAGGCCAAATCTCTGATCAAACCCTGACCCACATACACACAAAATACACTCAAAGCAGCTCAGCTAAAGACAAAGATCTGCACTCAGACTAGAGCTGCCTCCCCAGAAACAGAACTCGCAGTTCAGGCCCAGCAAGAAAATTACCTGCAAAACAAAGGAAAAACAACACTCATCAGAGAAAAAGAACAGAATCTGGAATCTTCACAACTTAGCATTCATCATATCCAAGATTGAAACCCAAATCATGTGACATATTTAAAAACCAGGAAAATGGAACATAGTCTTAAGAGAAAAGTCAATCAAATCTGACCTGGAGATGAATAATATATTGAAACTTAAAACGCAAGGGTTTTAATTTTTGTTTTCTCGGTTTTTTTCCGTTTGTTTGTTTGTTTTTGTTTGTTTTTGAGATGGAGTCTTGCTCTGTCACCCAGGCTGGAGTGCAGTGGTGCGATCTTGGCTCACTGCAGTCTCTGCCTCCTGGGTTCAAGCAATTCTCCTGTCTCAGCCTTCCGAGTAGCTGGGACTACAGGCGCACGCCACCACGCCCAGCTAATTTTTGTGTTTTTAGTAGAGACAGGGTTTCACTATATTGGTCAGGCTGGTCTTAAACTCCTGACTTTGGTGATCCGCCTGCCTCGGCCTCCCAAAGTGCTGGGATTACAGGTGTGAGCCACCGCACCCAGCCTTGTTTTCTGGGGTTTTTTTGAGACAACTTCTCACTCTGTCACACAGGCTGGAGTATAGTGGTGCAACCCCAGCTCACTGCAGCTTTAAACTCCTGGGCTCAAGCAATCCTTTTGTCTCAGCTAGCATGCTCGGCTAATTTTTAAATATTTTTTGTAGACATGGGGTCTTGCTATGTTGCCTAGGCTGGTCTTAAACTCCTGGCTTCAAGCAATCCTCCCACCTTGGCCTCCCAAAGTGGTAGGATTATAGGTGTACGCTCTCCTGCCCAGCCGGCAAGGGCTTTAAAGTGTTATGTTATTTTACAGTTTTAGGAGGTTTTACAGCTCTCTACGATGAAGTTTAAAAATTAAGAAAAAAAAAGCTTGTTTTTGATGAATCAAAATCTCAGCACAGAAATGGGGCATTTCATCAGAGAAATAGATACAATGAAGAAGAGCCAAATGGAAAGCCCCCTTTTTTGGTTGCTCTCTTTCTGCTTTCAAGGTTTATATTAGCTTGACTTAGATGTGCCTTGGAGTGGACTTCGTTATGTCCCTTCTACTTAGGGTTTGTCTAATATCTTGAATCTGCAAATCTCTGACTTTTATTACAGCTGGGAAGTGTTTGGTTATTATTTCTTTAAATATTTTTTCTACTTGAGTTTCTTCTCTCCCTCTGAGATTTCAATTACATGCATGTTTGTTTGATATCATCTAACAAGTCTCTGAGATTTTGTTCATTATGTTCTAAATCTTTTTCCACTCTGTTACTCATTTTGAGTAATTTTGATTGATCTGTCTTAAAATTTACTCTTTCCTTTAACATGTCCACTTGGCTGTTAACTCCATCTGGTGAATTTTCTACTTAAGAAATTATACTTTTCAGCTGTAGAATTTACATGAAGAAGTACATTATCAACTGTAAATGGGCCATGAAACGTTAAGGTTGAATTTTGTAATTTATAAATCAACTGTTAAACATAGTGCAGAATAGCTGTAAAGCATCAGGAAAATTAAAATAGAATATATCTTAAAATATTAAGTAATTTTTAAATGCGGGAAATAAGAAATGAAGAAACAAATGTCAGAGGAGACAAATAGAAGACAAAATAAAACAAAAATGATAGACTCATACGCAACCATTTCAAAAATTACATTAAACATTTATGAGCTAAACACTCCAATTAAAAGATAGAGATTAATAATTGTTTTTAAATGGATACAAAAACAATTGTAACATCTCACCAAAGAAGATACACAGGTGCCAAAAAATTTGAAAAGCTGTTTAATAGTATATGTTATTAGGTAATTACAAATTAAAACAACAATGAGATACCACTACACATCTACTAGAATAGCCAAAATTCAAAATGCTAACAACACCAAATGCTGGTAAGGATGTGGAACAACAGAAACTGCCATTCATTGTTGATGGGAATGCAAAATGGTTTGGCCACTTTGAAAGACAGTTTTGACAGTTTCTTGCAAAATGAAACATACTTTTACCATATGATTCAACAATCTTACTCCTGGGTATTTACCCAAATGAGCTGAAAACTTATGTCCACACAAAAGCCTGCACATGGATGTTTATAGCAACTTTATTCATAATTGCCAAAAGCTGGAAGCAATCAAGATGTCCTTCAGTAGGCAAATGGATAAACTGTGATATATTCAGACAATGGAATATTATTCAGTGTTAAAAAGAAATGAGCTGTCAAGCCATGAAGACATGGAGGAATGTTAAATGCATATTACTAAGTGAAAAAAGCCAATTTGAAAGGGCTGTGTACTGGATGGGTCAAACTATATAACATTCTGGAAAAGGCAAAACCGTGGAGACAAAAAGATCAGTAGTTGCCAAGGGTTGGGCAGAGGAAAGGATGAATAGATGGAACATAGAAGATTTTTAAAGGAATGCAACTATTCTATATGATACTGTCATGGTGGCTACATGTACATAAATACATTAGACACTTGTCAAAACTCATAGAATGTATAATACCAAGAGCAAACTCTAATGTAAACTATGGACTTTGGATAATAATGATACGTCAGTGTAGGTTCATTGACTGTAACAAATGTACCACTCTGGTATGGGATGTTGATAGTGGGGAGGCCATATGTGTAGCGGTAGGGGGTGTGTGGGAACTCTCTGTACTTTCATCTCAATTTAGCTGTGAATCTAAAACTGCTCTAAAAAAATAAAATCCATTTTTTAAAAACCTAAATATAAACTATGTGCAAAGACATACTTTCAATATAAAGACAGAAGGAAACCAAATATAGATGGATAGAAAAAGATATATCATGTAAATAGTAAGCACAAGAAAGCTGGAGTGGCTACATTAGTATCAAATAAAAATAGATTTCTAAAAAAAAGTATCATAAAAGATAAAGAAAGGCACTTCAGAAGAAGAAAAAGAATAATTGATCAAGATGACATAAAAATTACAAATTTATTTGTGCCTAATAATAGTCTCAAATTACATAAGGCAAAAACTGATAGAATGAAAGGAAGAAACAGGCAATTATAATTGGAAATTTTAATGTCTCTCAGAAGTTGATAGAGTAACCAACAAAAAATCAGCAAAGACAGAAAATCTGAACAACGTTATCAATCACTTTGACTTAATTAATATTTTTAGAACATTTCACTCAA
The DNA here is from genome assembly GCF_028885655.2 of Pongo abelii. Taxonomy (NCBI): domain Eukaryota; kingdom Metazoa; phylum Chordata; class Mammalia; order Primates; family Hominidae; genus Pongo; species Pongo abelii. The sequence continues at coordinate 40,705,069 of NC_071992.2, forward strand.
CAATAGCAAAATGCACATTCTTTTCAAGTGCACATGGAATGCTTACCAAGATAGACCATATTCTGGACCATAAAAAATTTTAATAAATATTAAAAAGGTTGAAATCAAATAGTTTGTTCTCTGACCACAATGAAATTAAATTAGAAACCAAAAACAATAAGATAACTAGGAAAACCCCAAGTATTTGGAAACTAAACAACACACTTCTAAATATTTATTGGGCTAAAGACTAAATCACAAGAGAGATTGAAAATATTTTGCCCTGATGATAATATAAATACACGTATCAAAATGTGTGCAATGTAGCTAACATAGCACTTAGAGGGAAATTTACAGTTTTGACAGCCTATACGAAGTGGGGAAAGGTCTTAAATCAATGATCTTAATTTTCACTGTTAAAAAATAGAAAAAAAGAGTAAATTGAACTCAAAGCAAGCAGAGGCAGAAAATAATAAAGATAATGACAGACATCAATGAATTAGAGAACAGAAAAAAAAGAGATTAAAAAATCATTAAAAGCAAAAAGCAGTCCTTTGAAAAAACTAATAAAATTGATAAATCTCAAGCCTGACTGGCAAAGAAAAAAAAAATGAACAATATCAAGAATGAAAGAAGGGACATTATTACTTTGGATATTAAAAGAATAACAATTCTCTATTGTTACGAACAACTTTATGACATTAAATGTGTCACAGATGAAATGAACACATTCTGGGAAATACATAAACTATAAATCTAATCAAAGATGAAATAGAAAGCTTGAACAGCCCTGTATCAATTAAAGATATTGAATTTGTAATTAAAAACTTTCTGACAGAATTTTGGGTTCAGATGCTTCATTGATGAATTCTGACAAACATTTATGAAAAAATAATACCAATCCTACAAAACTGTTTAAGAAAATAAAGGAGGAGGCATGATTTTATGATGCCAGTATTATTCTAATTCTACAGCCAGATGAAGACATCTTAAGAAAAAAACTACAGTCCAATATCCCTCATGAATATAAATGCAAAAATCCTCAACAAAATATTAGCAAGCCAAATCCAGCAGCATAAAAAAGGTTATACACTATGATCAAGTGGCAATGCAAAGTTTTTTTTGTTTTGTTTTGTTTTTTGGGGTTTTTTTGAGACGGAGTCTCACTCTGTTGCCCAGGCTGGAGTGCAATGGCGTGATCTCAGCTCACTGTAACCTCTGCCTCCCAGGTTCAAGCAATTCTCCTGCCTCAGCCTCCTGAGTAGCTGGGATTACAGGCGCACACAACCACGCCTGGCTAATTTTTGTATTTTTAGTAGAGACAGAGTTTCACCCTGTTGGTCAAGCTGGTCTCAACACCTGACCTCATGATCCACCCGCCTCGGTCTCCCATAGTGCTGGGATTACAGGTGTAAGCCATGGCGCCTGGGCAATGCAAAGTTGTTTTAACAGCTGACAGTTAATCAATGTAATTCAACAAATTAATAGAATAAAGACAAAAACACAGACACAGTGGTGCAATGTAGCTAACATAGTACTTAGAGGGAAAATTTATCGTTTTGAAAGCCTATAAAAAGGGGGTAAAAGGTCTTGTAGTCCTAGCCACTCAGGAGGCTGAGGCAGGAGGTTCATTGGAGACCAGGAGTTCAAGGCTATAGTGCACTATCACTGCACCTGTGAATAGCCACTGCACTCCAGCCTGGGCAACATAGCAAGATCCTGTCTCTTAAAGAAAAAAAGGAAGAAGGTGAAAACAATATGATCAGTTCAATAGGTGCAGCAATAGCATTTGTCAAAATTCAGCTCCTTTTTATCATTAAAAAACTTTCAGCAAATTAGGAATAAATTAAAACGTCCTCAACCTGATTAAGGTCATCTACAATATCTGTCAGCTAACATCCTACCACAATGTGAAAAATCAATGCTTTCTACCTAAGATGAGGTAGAGGGCAAGGATGTTGGCTCTCACCATTTTTATTTAACTTAAATTGTATAGGAGTGCCTAGTCAGTGCAACAAAGCAAGGGAAAAATAAGGTATACATGTTAGAAAGAAATAAGTAAAATTGTCCTTATGTACAAGTGACATTGTATAGAAAACCCTAAGAAACCCACACTAAAAGCTATTAGAGGTACAAAGTTGCAGGATAAAATATACAAAAATCAATTCTATCTCACATACTAGCAACTAACATTTAGAAAGTTAAATTATAAGACACTTTGTTTACAATAGCATAAAATACTTAGCAAAAGACATGTATGACCTGTAGGCTGAAAACTATAAAACATGACAGGAAGATCTACATAAATGAACAGCTATACCATGTTCATGGATTCAAAGTCTCGATATTGTTAAGCTGGCAATCCTTTTTGAATTATTCAATAAATTCAATGCAATTCCTATGAAAATCCTAACTTTTTCTTTTTGAAAAAAATTTACAAGAGTATTTTAAATTTTATATGGGAAGTCAAAGGACCTAGTATAGCCACATCATTTTGAAAGAGGAGAACAATATTGGAACACTTCAACTACCTGATTTCAAGAACAATATGTGGCTCTGAAGGAATGAACCAATTTTATTCTTTGATCTATAAATTGGCATTTAAATAATTTCCAAATGAGGAGAGATGGGTAGCACTGAGATAAGCATGTGACTTCCCAAGATGGCTAATTTGAAGGGTAATTCTCCTTTAGGATGATTGCTAAGGGAAGAAAAAAATCCATGTTGAACATAAGGTTTGTAATCAAGACAACTGGATTTAAATATTGGATGCACCATTCAGCTCTCTAAAACTGTGTCTTCATCTTAAAATGGGATGTGCAGTATAAGGATTAAGGCAGTAAAGTGTAGAGGCTAAGCCGTGTGCTATAGCACTGGAGTTATCTTACCCAGGTTTGAATCTAGCTTTGCCATTTTCTAGCTATGGGGCCTTGGGTATGTTTAACCTTACTATGCTTCATCTTGCTCATTTGTACAGGCACTGCTCTTTTTATTGCATTTCACTTTATTGCACTTCACATATATTGCATTTCTTACAAATTGAAAGTTTTTGGCAACCTTGTGTGGGATAAGTCTATTGGTGCCATTTTTCTAACAGCATGTACTCACTTCATGTCTCTGTGTCAGCATTTTTTAGCAATAAAGTATTTTTAAAATCAAGGAATGTACATTTTTTGGACATAATGCTATTGCACACTTAACAGATTATCATACAGTGTAAACATAACTTTTATATGCACTGAGAAACCAAAAATTTTCTGTGATTCGCTATATTGCAATATTCACTTTATTGCAGTGGTCTGCAATGGAACCTGCAATATTTCTGAGGTATGCCTGTAAACGAGAATACTAAAAGTGCCTAGCCATAGGGTTGTGGTGAACAGTAAATGAGTTAATAAATCTAAAGCACTTAGAACAGAATCTGAGCACATAAAAAGTGCTCTATAAGTATTACCCACTGTTATTTTTTTCCCAGTGCTATGAGGCCCGAATGTGGTTACTTTTGTTAACCACCAAGCGTAGTTCCTAGTATCCAACAAATGTTAGTGCCCATCCCTCTGCAGAGCATAAGTAGCATTCTGGGGGTAGAGTTTGACACTGAAGGATGTATTTTGCAATCTTATAGGCAATCTTGAGTTTCAACAGCTTAAATTTTCTTTCCTTGCTATTTTTCCAATGTTTAAAAAATACCTTCTTGTCCAGGCACAGTGGCTCACACCTGTAATCCCAGCACTTTGAGAGGCAGAGGCGGGCGGATTGCCTGAGCTCAGGAGTTCGCAACCAGCCTGGGCAACACGGTGAAACCCCATCTCTACTAAATACAAAAAAATTAGCCAGGCGTGGTGGTGTGTGCCTGTAGTCCCAGCTACTCGGGAGGCTGAGGGAGGAGAATTGCTTGAACCCAGGAGGCGGAGGTTGTGGTGAGCGGAGATTGCACCACTGCACTCCAGCCTGGGCGACAGAGCGAGACTCTCTCAAAACAAAAACAAAAACAAAAACAAAACCCCAAAAACCCCAAAACCAAAAAACAACAAAAAAACCTTGACCGAATTGTAATGTGCAAGTGGAAACCTTAACCATGAACATGAAATCCTACCCCACTTGGACTCCATCACAGGCCATGTGTCCTCTTTGGCTCCAGCTGGTCATTGTGTTCAGCAGCCCACTGACCCAGAGACTAACAAATAAGGGCTGCCTCCTTCCCTCTCTTTTCATTCTCCTCCTCCTCCTTCTTGTGTCACAGGCAGGCATAAATTACAGGGCACCAAAAAATAGTAGATTTTATTCTCTCTATGTTCTGTATCAAATGCAATACCAAGTAGTGTCCAGCTATGATCCTCCTGCCCTCTGCTTGAAGGAAAACTCCTCAGTTCTGTGAACGATTCTGAGCCCCAGAATGGGCATTATGAAATTTCTCAGTCATTGAGGACAGACAACAGCAGGGTTGCCCATGACTTACAGCTGGCCTCTGAGTGTACCATTTTAGAACCACAACAAGGGAGGTGACATGTTTCCATTTCTTTAATAACTTTCATCAGAGCATAAATTGTGATTGCATAATAACAATTCATATCATCACTAGGGATGCTGAGGTGTTGCGTTTTGTTTTGCTTTGTTTTTTTGGAGACAGACTATTGCTGTATCGCCCAGGCTGCAGTGCAGTGGTGTGATCACAGCTCATTGCAGCTTTGATTTCCTGGGCTCCAGTGATCCTCCTACTTCACCCTCCTGAGTATCTGTGACTGCAGGTGAGCCCCACCATACTCAGCCAATTTATTTTTCATTTTTTGTAGAGACAGGGGACTCTCTATGTTGCCCAGGCTGGTATCAAACTTCTGGGATCAAGAGATCTTCCCCTCTTGGCCTACCAAAGGGCTGAAATTACAGATGTGAGCCACCATGTCCAGCCTTTTGTTTTTAATTGAAATATAAAAAGCAAGAAAGAGTTTAAACCCAGGGACATTAATCAGAGGAACTGCAGACATCCCACAGTCTATGCCTTTCTTGGAGATCTGCAGCCAGGCTCTGAGATGGAGAAACAGATCTTGGTTCTGCTTCCATGAGAGGGACAAAGCATTATATGTTGTGGGGTAAGATGTGTCTGGGGATCTCTGGTCTGTCTTAGACATTTTTCCCTAAAAGCCCACATAAGTTTACTTCACAAAGACAACACTTCCCTTCACTGTGTCCACTCGGCCTGGCCCAAAGCCCCAGCTGCCATGCCAGTCAGAGCAGCAAACCCAGTAAACAACATAAAGCAAAACCAGCCAACACACAAGCATCTTTGCAGAGATGCCCTTTGGGTCCCATATGTTAAATCTTTTACATTATTTTACAGAGTTCCTTTTCCCCTTGTCTCAATTTCTCTGCAGCACAAGAGGGTGTAGGCTTCACTCTTTCCTCTTTCTTTCTTTCTCTCTCTCTCTCTTTCATTTTTTGGGTTTTTTTTTTTTTTTTTTTTTTTTTTTTTTTTGAGGCAGAGTCTTGCTCTGTCATCCAGGCTGGAGTGCAGTGGCATGATCTCCGTTCATTGCAACCTCTGCCTCCCGGGTTCAAGTGATTTTCATGTCTCAGCTTCCCAAGTAGCTGGAATTACAGGCACGCACCACCACACTCGGCTAATTTTTTAAATTTTTAGTAGAGACGGGGTTTCACCATGTTGGCCAGGCTGGTCTCAAACTCCTGAACTCAAGTGCCACCTGCCTCAGCTTCCCAAAGTGCTGGGATTACAGGTGTGAGCCACCATGCTCGGCCTTTTTCCTTTACTTTCAACCATTTTAGTGGCCCCACCCTGTGCCTTTCTGCACTAATAGTAGTAAGATTCTTCCCGGCAGCCCATCCTGTCTACCAGAGAAGGAAAACTTTCCCATTCTCACCCTTTTCTCCTGCCTCTCCCCCTCCTGTCTTCCCTCAGAATGACCGACTGGGAATAAAGACCTTTCTCACTACGAGAGGCTGAGTGTTCCTCTGAAGGGAACTGCAGCTCTGACAGGGTTATGTTTGCATTATCAATGACACTTCAATCACATTGCCATAGTGTTCCAAACAGACTATGGGAGGAACTTGAACTTAAAAGAAAAATTATCTCAGGAGTTCAAGGCTGCAGCGAGCTATGATCATGCCACTGCACAGAGCAAGACCCTGTCTCTAAAAAAAAAAATTATCTGCCAAGAGTCAACTTTTCTTTAGCTATTTGAAATTCTTCATAAAAAAATCTCAATTCCAGCCTCACTATACTTTTACTAATTGTTTATTTTCCCACTTCAAAATACTGTTTATGTCTACCATGTGTCAACATTCTGGACCCTGGGAACTTTCTGGCTAAATAGACTAAAGATAATTTATAAAGAGGTAGTCGAAGTCTGCTACATAAAAGAGAGATCTGACCCGGCACAGTGGCTCACGCCTGTAATCCCAGCACTTTGGGAGGCTGAGGCAGGCGGATCACAAGGTCAGGAGTTCAATACAGCCTGGCCAACATAGTGAAACCCTGTCTCTATTAAAAATACAAAAAATAGCCAGGCATGATGGTGCGCGCCTGTAGTCACAGCTACTCGGGAGGCTGAGGCAAGAGAATCACTTGAACCCGGGAAGCGGAGGTTGTGGTGAGAGAAGATAGTGCCACTGCACTCCAGCCTGGGCAACAGAACGAGACTCTGTCTCAAAAAAAAAAAAAAAAAGATCTGTTGTAAATGTAAATCTCCATTATGCGTTTTCTGATTCTTTCTGGAACAACTAAAATGTAGTCACATATATCTTTATTCCCCTATAGCTTCAAGAATGAAGTTAATGTTGAAAACAATTCTGTGTGCTTCACCACTGGCTCATTCATTCATTCAGCAAATAGTTATTGTATATAAAACAAGAACCAGGCACTGTGCTGGGCACTAAGCTAGAATACAGAGAAAAGGAGCATTCCCAGCTGGGTGTGGTGGCTCACACCTGTAATCCCAGTGCTTTGGGAGGTCAAAGCAGAAGGATCACTTGAGGCTAGGAGTTTGAGACCAGCCTGGGAAACATAGTGAGACCCCATCTCTACCAAAAAAAAAAAGACAAAATTAGCTGGGTGTGGTGGCATTCACCTGTGGTCCCAGCTCCTGAAAAGGCTGAGGCAGGATGGCTGCTTGAGCCCAGGAGTTCAAGGCTCCAGTGAGCTTTGATCACACCAATGCACCCCAGCCTGGGCAACAGAAAGAGACACGGTCTTTCAAAACAACAAGAGTGTTCCTGCCTTTAAAGAACTTACATTCTAGTGAAAGATAGACAAGTGAAGAGATTATTATTATTATTATTATTATTATTATTATTATTAGAGATGAAGTTGTGCTCTTGTTACCCAGGCTGGAGTGCAGTGGTGCGATCTCGGCTCACTGCAACCTCCGCTTCCTGGGTTCAAGCGATTCTCCTGCCTCAGCCTCCCAAGTAGCTGGGATTACAGGCGTGTGCCACCATGCCCGGCTAATTTTTGTATTTTTAGTAGAGACGGGGTTTCACCATGTTAGTCAGGCTGATCTCGAACTCCTGACCTCAGGTAATCCACCCCCTAGGCCTCCCAAAGTGCTGGGATTGATTACAGGCATGAGCCAACGTGCCCGGCCGTGAATAGATAATTATAAAATAAGATTGGTAAATGCTTCATTAGCAGAGTTAACAAGTGCTATAGGAGCCCTGGGAAGGACAGTGATAACATGGGTGTAGGATGCCTGCATCCGTCACCAATTGTGAGCGCCCACTGTGTGCCAAGCATGTTGGAGGAACAGTGAAATCAAAACAGATTCTCTGTCTTCTTGGAGCTTACGTTCTAGCAAGGGAGACAGGCAGTAACAAAGAAGATGTAACATCAAGATGCAGGATGGTGTCACAGAAGGGAGGTTTGAGAAGGATTCCAGTCTGCTGGAAAAAGCGCTAGAATAAGGACAGGTGGCTGGAGAGGAGGTGGGCGGCAGGCAGGAATGGGTGAGGAAGGGCATGAGAGATGCTCTAAAGGGAGTTGCTAGGTGTAGCTGGATCGCAGATGAGATGATAGGGATAGGTGTTTGTTTGTTTTTTCCTTACGACAGAGTTTGGAGGAAAATTCATTGCCTGGTTGTCAGAGCCTAAAGGGACATTAAGAGCTAAAGATGAGCATACTCCCTTGTCTTATAGATAAACAAAACAAGACTCAGAGAGGGTGAAATAACTTGTTCCAAGTTACTCAGCTAGTTGGAGGCAGAACGAGAACCCAGTTTTCTGTGCAGCTCAGTCCAGGCCTCCCTCAGTCTCAAGAGGCAGAAGCGGTTTAGGGGAAAGGCCACGCCCTTTGCAGGGCCGCCTGGGTCCCCCGACCCCGTCACACACCGCCCCCTCCTGCTGCTTCTCTGAACAGCAGCTCCCGGGGCCTCTTCTCGCCGCTTCCCTTCCAGCCCCGGACCCAGCGGGCGGAGAGGGCGACGTCCGCGGATCGCGGGGTCCCGGGGGCGCCCGCAGGCCTCGCGCCCTCCACCTGCTGCCCCGTGCCACCTAGGAGCTCCCTTGCCGGGCGAGGAGGCGCCGCTGCCCGGGCTCCCCGCAGCCCCGCACGCCCCAGGCGCTCCGCATCTCCAGGCGGCAGCACCCGCGGGGCCCTGCAATCCGCGGAGAAGTTGGCGGCATCTGAAGCCACCTCCTTCCCCGCTTTCCCAGCGGCGGGGACCCTACGGCCCGGCGCCCCACCCCGCCCTCCCTCGCCCCACCCTTCCTCCCGCCCCACCGCCTCCCCGCCCAGGGTCTGGGCACAGCAGCCCGCCGCCCAGCACAGGCGGGTGCAGCCCCGGCCCCAAGTTCTGCACCATGGGAGGCTCCCACTCGCAGACCCCGAGGGGCCGGGAACCCGCTGGGGAGAGGCACCCGAGACCCACGGAGACCGCGTGAGTCCCAGAGCCCTCGCCAGGGGCCGCCTTTGGGGGTTTGCGTGCCAGCCCGGGATGGAGCGCGCTGGGGCCCTTCCCAGAAAGGCTGGGAAGGTGGGGTTCCCGCTGGCGGCAGCGGGGCACGAGCGCTCAGCAGCGGGGCACGAGAGTTTGGCCAGCAGGGTCCCGGGGGCGTCCGGCTGGGAGCGTCCTGCCAGGACCCCACCGCGACCGGATCGCGTCCGGGCGTGACCGTGGTCCTGCCCCAGTACACGCTGCACTGGGGAGACAAGGGGACCCCGGCCTCGTCCAAGCAGAAAACGCACGTGTCCTAAAGAGCTCTAAAACATTCACAAGACAGAGTTATTTGCAGGGAGGTGAAACTATGAGACAGGCACTCAAGTCTCAAAACGCAATTGGCGTTGGCCCTCGGGGTCCGGGAATTTTGACGCAGTGCTTGCTGCTTGCAAGAACTCCCTCTCTTGTTTGCTCCAAGGGTTTCATGATGATCTCAGAAAAAAAGGGCAGTATTGTAGCAGCAGCAATTAGGCTTTTGTTCTGGGACAGCAACAATTGGGGACACCAAGTACTGTAATGAAAGCTGTGAAGGGAAAGTTTTAGAGAATGTGATTAGGAGCAAGTCCTACGGTTTAAAAGATGGCCAATGCTTATTGACAAAGAGGGGATAACAATTTATTTGGAAATCAAATAGTCTTTAAATATTTATTTATTTATTTATTTATTGGAATGCATGCGTGTTTTGGAATTGCAGCAGTGTCAGGGAATCCATACTCTTTATTTTAATTCAGCCAATGTCGAAGCTGTTTAGTTTGAGAAAGATACATTTAACCGTCACAAAAGCAGCCTGGACCGCGGGAGGGCTTTTGAATCATCTTTTCAAGGCAAAGTAGCTTTCGGAATATCCAAATGGCTAATTTTGGCTCCTAATGTTACCGATGTTCACAAATATAAACTTACTTCAGGCAGCTTATTAATAAGAATAGCTGACGCCGGGCGTGGTTGGCTCACGTCTGTAATCCTAGCACTTTGGGAGGCCGAGGGGGGCAGATCCTCTGAGGTCAGGAGTTTGTAGACCAGCTTGACCAACATGGTGAAACCCCGTCTCTACTAAAAATACAAAAATTAGTGTAGCATGGCGGTGCGAGCCTGTAGTCCCAGCTACTTGGGAGGCTGAGGCAGGAGAATCGCTTGAACCCAGAAGGCGGAGGTTGTGGTGAGCCAAGATCGGGCCACTGCACTCCAGCCTGGGCAACAGAGGGAGACTCCATCTCAAAAAAAAAAAAAAAAAAAAAAAGCTGAGATTTACTGAGCACATAACACGTGCAAAACACTTCTAAATGCCCCACATGTTATTTAACCCCCAAGAGCCATTGAATTATTATAGTTCTTGTTACTGTCTTCATTTTACTGGTGAGGGAACTGAATGAAGCACAGAACGATCAAGTAACCTCTCCAAGGTCACACAGCTAGAAACCCAGAGCTCATGCCGCAGCCGCCTCCCACCCAAGAGTTGGAACTATCCTAGGAAACAATCAAAACTTGTCTCAACTGGCAGAGCACACCATCCTTTTTCCTTTAATTTTGTTTGAATAAGGAGTAAATCTGCAATAGCAGTGCTTAATAGCTAATTAGACAAAATTGCCAAAGTCAATTTAACTTTCAAAAAACATGAGAGGCAATATAACATTGAGATGAAGTTAAGAGTTTGGGAGGCAAAGAGCCATGGGTTTAATTTCTAGGTGCTGCTCCTTAATGCTGGAGATCTTTTATCTGTTCGTTAACTCTTCTGTGTCTGTTTCCTTATGTGTGAAACAGGAATGATAACAATATCTACTTCACAGGCTATTTTGAGGTTGACATAAAATCATGTATATATGAATAATAAGTTATAGTTTATCTCTGAGCAATATACTATTTTAGCTGAGGATGAAAGTTGACTATTTTTTGTAAATGTGTGGCCAAGTTTACTGTGTAACTTGAAAGTAAATAATGGAGTCTTTCACTGATGGTGTGCTGAAGAAATGAACTCAGGATGCGAGGTAGGGTTCAGTTGTTAGGGTGTTAAATTATCCAATGGCTTGGCAGCCTACTTGTTTTACCTGTATAATATAAACATGCATAAAGGATCTCTCTCTTCATTGAGGCTCTGCATGCACCTTGAATATTTTGCAGAGCTTGCCTAAAAACAATCAACATGAAAGCCCATCCTAGGAATACAGCCCCTCCCTGCTCAAGTGAATACATGAAGCACATAAACACATGCCGTCAGTACTGGGATTACTGGCCTCATCTGCATGTGTAGACTCTGCTCAGTGAGGCAGCCTCACAAATCATTTGGCATGTCCAGGTGAAAGACTCTAGAAATGCAAGATTCCAACCTGTAATATACATGAAAAGCAAAAAGGATGCTTTTTATCCAAGTTCTGCCTTGTTCAGATGTACAAGCGACAAGTCTCTCCAGGATACAAGAAAGTAGGAGGTTCATTGTTAATGTTACCCGGCTACAGACTTCCTGCTGAACATATGGCTGTCGTGGATAACGCTGACCTCAAGGAAGTTCTCCTACTCAGGCTGTAGCCTTTTCAAAGTCTATTGTTCTTTTAAAAAAAAAAACCATGAAAGTCATATGAATAATACATCAATGCGGGCATTTGTCTTTTGAGGGAGAAAGTACGTTTCAGAATGTTCACAATTTATAATTCAGAATAATCTAATCAGGTACTAAAAGTAACTAGATTAAATCTCTCCTACAAGAACTCTATTGTGAAATATAAACAAGCATAGATGTACATGAAAAGAAATGTCTGATTTTAAGATACAATTCATTATTATTGAGAATTGTAGCTGCTAACCTTCTCCAAACCCAAGAAGCCAATGAGCCAGCTTTGGTAAAAGTTAGTGGAAATTTCACTTCATTTATTCAAGGAGGCCATACAGGAAGGTGAGTAAGAGCAGAAATTGTGGAGTCAGGCAGACCTGGGTTGTAATCCCAGCTAGATCACTTAGGAGGTTAGTTTAGGAAACATTGGAAATACAGTTATTTAACTCTTCAGTTAGGCAAATTTCTGCATCTGTAAAATGGCAATAATAATCAGACCTAATTTTTTTTTTTTTTTTGAGATGGAGTCTCACTCTGTTGCCCAGGCTGGAGTGCAGTGGCACGATCTTGGCTCACTGCAACCTCCAGGTTCAAGCAAGTCTCCTGCCTCAGCCTCCTGAGTAGCTAGGATTACAGGCTCATGCCACCATGCCCGGCTAGTTTTTATTTTTAGTAGAGATGGGATTTCGCCATGTTGGCCAGGCTGGTCTCGAACTCCTGACCTCAAATGATCCACCCACCTCACCTTCCCAAAGTGCTGGGATTACAGGCGTGAGCCACTGCGCCCGGCCTCAGACCTAATTTTTGAAGTGGTGTATATTAGTAACACAATGGCCAGCACTTAGTGAGTGTGAAATACATAGTTATTATGAACACATTTGCACATATATGTACCCATGAACCAGATGCCATGCTGGGCTCTTTGGAAGGTATATTCATGAGTAAGGCAGGGTCTCTTCTGCAGGGAAGTTTGATTTGTGTGCTAATTCTACAAGGCCTCTGAGAAAAGCAAGGCAATAACTCTTTTGAGTTAATTTTTTCCTCATTTTTCACTTCCATTTTCCAGAAAGTTGTACTACCAAGAGGATGGAAATGCATTTGGGAATATGATAGTTCGATGAAATGTTTGAAATCACTCATTCCTTAGTTGTTTATTTTTGGTGATGTGGCCAAGATAGGTTTTCTACGAGTAGTGGGGAATTTGTGGAGAGATTTGAAGGATGAGACAAAGCAGAACCTGTGATTCATTGGGGAATATCATCTGGCGTTTGTTGTTTAGCTCTCTGCCTGGAATGTAAGATCTGCACCTGTTGTCAATTCTTACTAGTTAAGTTTCCAGACCAATCGTTTGCATTTGGAATTTAGCATAATGAAAAGGTCAGTAGCAAAGTCAGGAGGAGTTTCTGACGTCTTCAATGATTTTGCCATGTGAATTTCTGATCAATTAGGTGCAGGCTATGTGATATTCCAGTGAACCGCAAAGTCAGCAACAGCTAGGGTGAAGTGCCTTTTAATGAGCACGTCACTGTGGGACACATGTCCCTGACACTAAGAGGGAGGTGCTGGCTTGGAGGTTTTAGACACAAGAAAACATGACTTAAAATAACTAAACTTAGGGAGCAACATTTGTAAATTCATTGCTTTCAAATTTATAATATTGTTTACCACCTTCTCAACACAAAATATTTGTTGTCATTAAAAGCATGTCAGTTCCCATTTGCTATAGAAGTTTTTTACATGTCCATGTGAAAATGTCTTAGTATACAATTAAGAGAGAGATTTAGAGCAAGTTTGTGGAGAAGACCCAGAGCAACCAGCCCTATGATGAAAAGGTAAAAGAATTATAGTATTTAACTTGGAGAAGGGACCCAAGACATGTGGAAATATGTAATTTTTAGGAGATGTTGGCTGGCTCTGTCTCCCGTGAAGCCAATCCCGAAGGAAATGATTTGAATTGCATGACGAGGGAATTATTTGTATCTACTGAATTTAGATATTGCAACTTCTAGACTATGAGGGTAGTTGAAATAGAAAAAAGAGTTAATAATGGGAAGAAAAATCCCTCTCTGCAAACCATTAAAAAGTAAGATAGATACTCTATCAAGAGTGCAACTCTGAGGGAATTCAGGTATAGTTTTGCTCCACCATTTCTTGTCTTTTAGCTGTAGTGGATAACTGTCCCCCACCACTACCCCTCGCTGCAGTCTCTCTCAGCTGGCATGTGGTTCGAGTATTAAAAATGAAGAAGAGGCTGGGCGTGGTGGCTCATGCCTATAATCCCAACACCTTGGGAGGCCGATGCCGGTGGATTTCTTAGGTCAGGAGTTCGAGACCAGCCTGACCGATATGGTGAAACCCTGTCTCTACTAAAAATACAAAAATTAGTTGGGTGTGGTGGCACGCTTGTAGTCCCAGCTACTTGGGAGGCTGAGACATGAGAATTGCTTGAACCTGGGAGGTGGAGGTTGTGGTGAGCCAAGATCGTGCCACTGCACTCCAGCCTGGGCGACAGAGCGAGACTCTGTCTAAAAAAATAAAATAAAATAAAAATCAGGAAGAGAAACAAACAAAAAAAAGAGGACAGCTGCTGATGTTCTGAGATAAGGAAGTGGATTATTTGAAGTCTAGGTTGGTTAACAGCCAGGGTGGGCTATAGGGCACATGAATTTGCTAATCCAAGGTCTGGAAATGCACTGGTGCCATCTACCTGTCTATGGCACATGGAGGGCCCCCTTCTGAGGAAGCTCACTCTGGCTCCTGTGGGTGCTTTTTGGTTGTTGTTTTTTATTGTGGTGAAAGATACATAACATAAAATTCACCATTTTAGCCATTTTTAAGTATACAACTCAGTGGCATTAAGTACATTGGACAACCATCATCACTACCCATTTCCAGAAGTTTTTCAGCATCCCAAACAGAAATTCTGTACCCATTAAACAATAACTTTTCACTCCTTCTTCCCCCAGCCCCCAGCATCCACCATCCTATTTTCTGTCTCTACACATTTGACTACTGTAGGTACCTCATGTAAGTGGAAATGTACAGTATTTGTCTTTTTGTGACTGGTTTATTTCCCTTAGCATAATGTCCTCAAGGTGTGTCCATGTCGTAGCATGTATCAGAATTTCTTTATGGCTGAACGATATTCCATTGTGTATATATACCACATTCTGTTTATTCATTCATCTGTGAGTGAACACTTGAGTTGTCTCCACCTTTTGGCTTTTTTTTTTTTTTTTTTTTTTTGGGACAGAGTCTCACTCTGTCACCGAGGCTGGAGTACAGTGGCGTGATCTTGGCTCACTGCAACCTCCACCTCCCAAATTCAAGCGATTCTTCTGCCTCAGCCTCCCTAGTAGCTGAGATTACAGGCATGCGTCACCAGGCCCAGCTAAATTTTGTATTTTTAGCAGAGTCAAAGTTTCGCCATGTTGGCCATGCCGATCTCAAACTCCTGACCTGAGGTGATCCACCTGCCTCGGCCTCCCAAAGTGCTGGGATTACAGGCATAAGCCACCACACCGGGCCCCGCCTTTTAGCTCTTGTGAACAATTCTTCTTTGAGCATTGTTATACAAGTATGTGTGAGTCCCTGCTTGCAGCTCTTTGGAGTATAAACCTAGGAGTTGGATTGCTGGATCATGTGATAACCCACTTCACTTTTTGAGGAACCACAAAACTGTCTTCCATAGTGGCTGCACCATTTGTCATTCCCACCAACAAATGCATGAGGGCTCTAATTTTTTCACATTCTAACACTTGTTATTTTGTGTTGTTGTTTTTAAATAGGCATCCCAATGGGTGCGAAGTGGTATCTCATTTGTTTTTTGTTGTTGTTGTTGTTGTTGTTTTAGACAAGAGTCTAGCTCTGCCACCCAGGCTGGAGTACAGTGGCACAAACATAGCACACTGAAGCCTTGAACTCCTGGGCTGAAACAATCCTCCCACCTTAGCCTCTTGAGTAGCTGGACCACAGGTGCACACCAACATCCCTAGCTGTTTGTTTAAAAAAAAAAAAGATTGTGGAAATGGGGCTCTCGCTATATTGCCCAGGATATGGTCTCAAACTGCTGACCTCAAATAATTCTCCCCACTCAGCCTCCCAGAGTGCTAAGATTACAGGTGTGAGCCACCATGCCCGGCCTTATTTTGTTTTAGCATAAACAAGACATCACTTTGGAGATCTAAGGATTTTAGGAGTTGCATGCCAGGAAATGGAGTCAGAAACCAAATACATTATTTACAATATCACAATTGTAAAGAAAATAAACCACCCATAATCTAATCATCTGGAGATAATTGTTAACATGCTGGGACATTTTTTATAGTCTCTTTTTGTCAACCAAGTATATTTTTCAAAAATGGGGTTATGCTATGTCTTTTGTATTCTCATGTTTTACTTAACATTATAAACATTTCTCTATATTACTTTACTGAATTCAAAGATATTATTTTAATGCTTGCTTAATGGTTCATTAATTATAATTATATACCATAATTTATTTTTTTCCTACATGTTTGATATTTAGGTTGGTTATCATTTTTGCTCATATAAACAACAGTTAATAAACATCCTTGTAATTCTTTGTACATTTCTGAGTAATGACTTAGGATACATTCCTAGAACTTCAATTACAGGGTCAAATAATGTATAGCAAGATTCTAAAAGTTACTACGTATTACTATATATTGCCAAATTTCCCTCCTCCCCACAATTAATACCAAGTTAGAATCCTCCCAGCACTTCATGACAGTGACAGTCTCAGCATCCTTTTCTTTTTGAGACTGAATCTCGCTCTGTCACCCAGGCTGGAGTGCAATGGTGCGATCTCAGCTCACTGCAACCTCCACCTCCCTGGTTCAAGCGATTCTCCTGCCTCAGCCTCCTGAGTAGCTGGGATTACAGGTGCCCACCACCATGCCCAGCTAATTTTTGTATTTTTAGTAGAGACAGGGTTTCACCAAGTTGGCCAGGCTGGTCTTGAACTCCTGACCTCAGGTGATTCACCCTCCTCGGCCTCCCAAAGTGCTGGGATTACAGGCATGAGCCACTGCGCCTGGCCCAGAGCATCCTTTTCAATGCTGGGCACTATCATTTTAAATCAATTTGGTAAAAAAAAAAAAAAAAAATGCAATCCTGTTTTAATTTTTTAATTCGTTAGTAAGGGTTATGTTTAATTCATTAGTAAGAGAATGTTATGTTTATTAGCCATTTTGAATTCCTTAATTTCTTGTTATTTCTCCTTGCCTGTTATGGACTGAGATATTAATTTTTCCATATTTATTTGTAAGAGTTCTTTATCTTTATATGATGAGGCCAGCTAGCATTTATTGAGCACTTACCATGTGCTAGGAAAATGCTAAGGTCTCGGCCGGGCGCAGTGGCTCATGCCTGTAATCCTAGCACTTTGGGAGGCTGAGGTGGGCAGATCACCTGAGGTCAGGGGTTTGAGACCAGCCTGGCCAACAACTTTGAAATACCGTTTAAAAAATTCAGTATCAGGCCGGGCACGGTGGCTCACACCTGTAATCCCAGCAGTTTGGGAGGCCGAGGTGGGTGGATCATCTGAGGTCGGGAGTTTGAGACCAGCCTGGCCAACATGGCGAAACCTTGTCTCTACTAAAAATACAAAAATTATCCAGGCATGGTGTCAGGAGCCTATAATCCCAGCTACTCAAGAGGCTGAGGCAGGATAATAGCTTGAACCAGGGGGATGGAGGTTGCAGTAAGCCGAGATCACACCACTACACTCCAGCCTGGTTGACAAAGTGAAACTCCATCTCAAAAAAAAAAAAAAAATTCCGTATCATAACCTCTCTTTCTTTCTGTTTAACTCTTGATGGTTTTGTTTCTTTTTTTTTTTAATGTGTAATTTTATTTCTGCCTCATTAAACCTCCTCTTTGTCTAGGCCAACAAGAGTTTCTTCCTCCTCCAAGCACACATGTATTGGGCACTTGATTATGAGGAAATCCTCAGATCATTGGAACTTGGTATGGAGTTACATACCTGTCCCTCCCCTCCAACGTGTGTGCTAATTATCTTATGGAAAATAACTTTTTTCTTGCCTTTTTCTCCCAAGAAAGCCTTGAGTCTCATCCAGAAGTCAGATAAGTGCTGGATCTCTTCTCTTTGCCTGAGTGACAAGCTGTTTTTTTCTGATTCTAAAGAAGGAGATTGCTGTCCACACATGAATATCCACAAGGCTAACACTGCCCCTTTATTAGTCAGAAAGATATTTGGTTTTCAGCTTTCCCTTGATGGCTTTTGTCTTTTTATTCCCATTCATTGAACAAATGTTAATTTTTTCTTTTCACTCTCTTTCATTCAACAAGTATTAATTGACTGCCTTCTTATGTTCAGGCACTGTGAACATTATTATGTATGTGGGAATTTACATGAGCAGAAGAAAGCATCTCAAAATGTGTGAAATCTGAATATTTGTTTATAATACTGCAGATGGGACATATGCTGAAAAGTCAAACAAGAGGAAATGACCTTGTGAATGGAGGGGGATGTGTGGAGCTGGAAAAAAAAATAGGACATCTATAACTGAGCTTTTCTCATAGATTTTTTTTTTACCAGCCTAGTCAATTTTCAGTCCATCTTGAGGTTGCATTTTAAGCATTTTCACTCCTCTGCCGAAATGGTGGCACCTTCAAATGCCCTCGGTCATCAGTATGCTTTGTCAGGCATACATTTTTCAGGGACAGTCTTTAGAGTTTATTTTTTGTAATAATAGGACGTAAAGCACAAACAGATTTAATATAAGGAATGGCAAATGATGAACCACTGTTCTCTGCTCTTCCTTTATCTTCCAGCTCCTTTACTTTTATTTGTGGAGACTTGGTATCCTTGAAGAATGACTATCCACAAGGATCCCTTATTTCGACATTGCTTCATTCCCAGAACCCTTACTGTTACAGATACTTTGGATGTAATTTTTTCATTGTTTGTACAATTGTACAATAGTACAGTTTTATCTTTATCAATCTTATATGTCATGTCTGCTACATATGATATTAATAACACTTCTAGGCAAAATACATTATATTTAGCCTCCTTAAATTTGGGAATGTTACACAGAAACTTTAGAGTCCTGTCTATTTGTGGAGGTAGAGTAGTTCCGTTTCTGAGAAAACCCATCCTGTTTATCTGTCTTATACTCTGCATGTTCTCATAAGAACCTGATGGCATGGAATGTCACTGGTAAAGATGGGAGCTCCCAGGAACCTTACAAAGATGCTTTGCTCTACAGCAATAGTTCTGAAAACTGTTCAGAGATCCCTTGATAATATGATCAAACTTTTAGGGATCTTTCCCTGTGAAAATACACATATACACAATATGTGAAATGAGGACTGTCAGAGACCCTGAAACCTGTGCATTATCCCATTTAATCCTTTCATGGATCCCATGAAATAGACATTATTATCTGCATTTTACAGATGAAGAAACTGAGGCCTGGAAAAGTTGAGAAACTAAGGCCACAGAGCTAGGTTTCAGTCCTGATGAACCTGGCTGAAGCAGAGGACACAAATTACCAGTCAATTCCAGAGTGTTTCTGCCACCCAGGCAACTCATTAACCACTGGAGGCTTCTGTTTATCTACTAGAAAAAGAGTTTATATGGCTATTTCCTACTGATAAGATAGTTTCAGGGAAGTAAATGTTTGAGAAAACATCGTCCAGCCCATTCTGTAGCTAAATAGCTATAGAGAAATCCTGTATTGCATTTACACAGAGCCGACAGAAGACCTCTCCTGGGTTTCTGTGCTGAAGTATTTTTGTCTATGAGTCTTGCTTTCCTAACAACGGCAAAATGTTATGTTTCTATGACTACATCAAAATTGTTCTTAAATAGGGGTTTGAGAAAACAAAACTAGGAAGGCTTGGGCAAGATACGAAGGTAGGAAGATGACTGACGTTTCCTCTGCCTTTTCACACCTGTGTATCCATTGGCCTCAGAAGGCCCTTGAACCCCTTGATGATATTCAGGCTGTGGCACTTCTGGGCAGATGTGTGTGAAGCCATGATTCCTAATAAGTGCCCGGGGGGCCATAGTAATGGCACTTGGGACCACAGGTCAAGTCCTTATAACCTGGGCCCTTTACAGTTGATACCCGAAGCAGAGATTGGCAGGTTCTCTTGAGGACAAGCCTAGAACCGAGAGATGTGCGCAAATTTCAGGAATAGCTGGCAATAATGGGGAAGAAGAGAGACAGAGAGAGTAGAGTCTAGAGTGGGCTTCTTTTACCTGTTTTCCATCTCCTTCCTGCTTGTTGCCAGGTGGAGGGCTCTGTCCTCCCACCAGGGGGCGCCAGCCACCATCCACTGAGTTTTTGGCTTGGGGTTGGCCTGGTGGGGAGCAAGAGTTTCTTCAGCCAACTCCTTTGCTGGGTGCAATAAAATGAGAGGGCCATTGAGGTACTAATCTATAGTACACGTAGGAGAAAGGAAAATAGATTAGGGGACGGGCACAGTGGCTCATGTCTGTAATCCCAGCACTTTGGGAGTCTGAGGTGGGAGGATCATTTGAGCCCAGGAGTTTGGGACCAGTCTGGGCAACATAGCAAGACTCTGTACAAATAATTTTTTAAAAAATTAGCCAGGTGTGTTGTCGGCGCCTGTGGTCCCAGCTACTCAGGAGGCTGAGGCGGGAGGATCTCTTGAGCCCAGGAACTCGAGGCTGCAGTGAGCTGAGATTGTGCCACTGCACTCCAGTCTGGGTGACAGAGTGAGACCCTGTCTTGGAAGGAAGGAAGGAAGGAAAGAAGGAAGGAAGGAAGGAAGGAAGGAAGGAAGGAAGGAAGGAAGGAAGGAAGGAAGGAAGGAAGGAAGGAAGGAAGGAAGGAAGGAAGGAAGGAAGGAAGGAAGGAAGGAAGGAAGGGAGGGGAATGGAAGGGAGGGAGGGACGGTGGAAGGGAAAGAAAATAAAGGAGGACAAAATTGACCTTTTGACACCCCATTCCTTCTGCTGGCCGGGATTCTGCCTCTCAGGGATGTGTCTTCAAATCCTGTGATTCACAGAGAACTTTCTGTAGCTTCTGAGTAGTTGGGAGTCTCCCTTCTGCAGTCGTTCAGTGCTTGTTCATTTGTATCCGCTGGTTAAACTGCAGTATAAACACCCTGCATTGGATGCAGAGGGGACTCATTGTGACTTTTTGTATTTATAGAAGTACAAATGTTGAAGACATTCTCTTCACACACAAGTGTGTTGATGGACGGTGTGATGAACGTTCTGGTGCCCTCTGGTGGCTGCTGCGGTTCTCGGCTGGTGAAGCTGCACAGCAGAAGGAACGGGAGTGTCAAAAGTTCAGTTTTGTCCTCCTCCATCCTTGATAACTGTGTCTTGTTTGATTGATTCCATACCCCTGTATGAATGGTCCAGGGGCTGAGCAAGAAGCTGTGTGTTAGGACTGAAGTGCTTGAGGAGTGTGTGTGTGTGTGTGTGTGTCAGAGAGAGACTTTGAGGGGTATATGTGTAATGTGTGTGTGTCACCATATATATATGAAACTGTGTGTGGGAGGTGTGTGTGTGACTGTGGGCTTATATGAGAGTTGGGGGGAGGTGTATACGTGGTTATATGTGTACTGGAGACTCAATGTGTGGGTGGGGGTGTGTGGTGTGTGTGAGACTGTGTATGCAAGACTGTCGGGGGAGGTGTGTGTGTGTGTGTGGTGTGTGTGACTATGTGTGTGGGGTGTATATGTGTACATGAGACTGTGGGGGTGGGAATGTGTGATATGTGTGGTGTGTGTGAGACTGTGTGGTGTGTGTATATGAGACAGTGGGGGTGGAGGTGTATAGTGTGTGTGAGACTGTTGTGGGGGAGGTGTGTGTGACTGGGTGGTGTGTGTGTGTGAGAGACTGTATGGGTGGGGGTGTGTGTGGTATATGTGTGACTAGGTGTGTGGTGTGTGTGTGTATGAGACTGTGTATGGGAGGGTGTGTGTGGTGTGTGTGATTGTGTGGTGTGTGTATGTGTATGAGACTGTGTATGGGTTGGGGGTGTGGTGTGTGTGACTACATGTGTAGTGTGTATATGTGTATGTAAGACTGTGTATGGGTGGGGGGTTTGTGTGGTATGTGTGTAACTAGGTGTGTGGTGTATGTGACTGCATGGGTGGGGGTGTGTGGTGTGTGATTATATGTGTGGTGTGTGCATGTGTATGAGACTGTATGAGGTGGGGGTGTGGTGTGTGTGTGACTGTGTGGTGTGTGTGTGTGTAAGACTGGGTATGGGTGAGGGTATGTGGTGTATGTGTGACTGTGTGTGTGGTGTGTGTATGTATATGTGAGACTGTGTATGGGTTGGGGGTGGGGTGTGTGTGACTATGTGGGGTGTGTGTGAGTGTGTGAGAGAGACCGGGTATGGGTGAGGGTGTGTGGTGTGTGTGATTGTGTGTGGTGTGTGTGTGAGACTTGGTATGGGTGAGGGTGTGTGGTGTGTGTATGTGTATGTGAGACTGTGTATGGGTTGGGGGCGTGGTGTGTATGTGACTATGTGTGGCGTGTGTATGTATGTGAGGCTGTATGGGTCAGGGCTGTGGTGTGTGTGACTATGTGGTGTGTGTGTAAGACTGCGTATGGGTGTATGGTGTGTGTGATTGTGTGATTGTGTGTGTGAGACTGGATATGGGTGAGGGTGTGTGGTGTGTGTGACTGTGTGTGCTGTGTGTGTGAGACTGGGTATGGGTCAGGGTGAGTGGTGTGTGTTTTACTGTGTGTGTTGCATGTGTATGTGAGACTGTATGGGTTGGGGGTGTGGTGTGTGTGTAACTGTGTGTGGTGTGTGTATGTATGTGAGGTTGTATGGGTCAGGGGTGTGGTGTGTGTGACTATGTTATGTGTGTGTGACTGTGTTGTGTGTGTGTGTGTGAGAGACTGGGTATGGGTGAGGGTGTGTGGTGTGTGTGTGATTGTGTGGTGTGTGTGACTGTGTGTGTGGTGTGTCTGTGAGAGAGACTGGGTATGGGTGGGGGTGTATGATGTGTGTGTGAGACTGCTGGGATAGGTGCGTGTGTGACTGTGCATGCGTGTGGTGTGTGCATATACATGAGACCCTGTGTGGTGTGGCGTGTGTGTGTGAACATGCGTGCTTCCTGCGCTGCCGGCTCTGGCTCTCCCCCATCCTTCCTCACAGAGCAGCGCAGGTTTGGTCACGGATGTCAGGAGCCCGCGGCTTCCCTGCTAAGCTAAGAGCCCTCTTCAGGCCCTGTGGTGTCACTATAGCTGACAGTGTCAAGTCTCACGCCCTTTACGAAGCAGAGAGGCGTTTTGATGCCGCATTGTTTAGCAGTATGCAGACATCTCCCTAGCGGCGGTAGATTTCCTGCCTTCTGAACAATCTCGAGGGGAGCGTGGATTTCGGTCCCGGCGCCACCCTTGGGTTTTCCCTCCCCTGCCCCCTCCGCCGCGCTCTCCCCCTTCGCACATTCGGAAACCCTCTCGGGAGCTGAATCACGTTCTCTCCTTTTTTGGTCCTAGTTGAGCTCTCTTCCACTTTCATCACCAGAGGCTTGAGATCTATGAAAGAATCAGTTCCTCGCAGGCTGCGGTCTGCGCCGCGCCTCCTTTGTATGTCACGCTCAGAGAGGAGCAGTGCCCTTGGAGTGCCCTGCTCTTGCTGAGAGCCGCACGATAGATGTCTCTGAATGACTGACTTTAATTAAAGTGTGGCGGGCTGGAGATAAAATGATTCTAAATATCTGATTTGGGGGGAAAAAAAGCCAGTTTCTTTCTTAAGGGGGAAAAAAAGGACTCCAGCACCAGGAGTCTCTTCGGTATCCCTGAGAGTCGGAGGAACTCTTTAAATGCGGCCCTTGATGGTGTTGTGGAGGGAGAGTGAATTCTGGGAATCTCTCAGCAGCTTTTTGCCAAACAGATGGGCCAGGAGCCGTGGAACCAGGCTGAGGAATGTTGCCTCACGATCTCACATATCCATTCCTGGCACCCACCAGCCCAGGGAATGCCTCTACCAGTTGTCAGCGAGAGGCTTACACAGCATCTTAAATAAAGGGGATTATTGAACCAAGAAGCCAGGGACTGATGGAAATGCCCACCTTGCTGGCTCATTGAAAAAGTTTGGCGAGCTTGTCAGGAGACATGAATTAGATGGGCTTGGGTCTTGTGCCCTTTGCTAAACCAAGTGCTGTATTGGGAAAGAGACGGGGAGAGAAGGGTTGGAGATGCTCTTTAGTCAGGCCTGAGTCACTTGCCCAACCCTGAAGTTGGAGTGGGGGATGGAGCCAGGATTTCCAAACCACATGCCCCTAGAGTTTCAGGGAAAATATGGATTGTGGATTGAAGATGGGGGGTGATGTGAGGCAGACAAGGACAGAAAATCCCTGTTCCAGCTGTGATTTAGCTGTGAGTTTGGGGCTCGTGACACCATACACTCCTGAGGTTTGTTAAGGGGTTTCAGGATATTGTGGACAAAAGCGAATAGCAAATGATGTTCAGTCCATAAGTACCATTTGGAGGAGGAAATAATTGAACTTGCTGCTGATCAAAAAGCTTTTGGTCTCCAGTTTGGATGTTGGAGACAGGTTTCTGTGTAAGAGAGTGAGGGTGTACAACATGACTGAGAAAGAAAACAATGAGTTAAGGCACATAAGTGCGCATGGGTGTCACCTGGAGGCCTTCTTATAACACAGATGGTCAGGCCCACCCCAAGTTTCTCATGCAGTAGAGGTGGAGCTCAAGAATTTGCATTTCTATTTTATTTTATTTATTTACTTTATTTATTTTTGAGACAGGGCCTTGCTCTGTTGCATGGGCTGTAGTACAGTCCATGTACTACTGTCAGCCCTTTATGATGGGTGCAATCATAGTTCACTGCAGCCTCCAACTCCTGGGCTCAAATGATCCTCCCAACTTGGCCTCCCTCCCAAGTAGCGAGGACTACAATCACACGCCACCATGCCCGGCTGTATAATTTGCACTTCTAAGGTGTTCCCAGGTGATGCTGACGTTGCTAGCCCAGGGACCACACATTCAGTACTGCTGTTAAGGCAAAAGACTTAAACACTCCATATATGAAAGAAAGAAAGAGAGAGAGAGGAAGGAAGGAAGGAAGGAAGGAAGGAAGGAAGGAAGGAAGGCAGGCAGGCAAGCAGGCAATGCTTCAACAAATCCATTAAAACACATTCAAACTTCAGAAATAAATGTGTTCAAATAAGACCAGCAATCATTGGTGGTGGCTTATCATTTCACCCATTTGACAGTTTTAAAAGATTGACTGGACTCAGTGTTGATTAAGGTTTAGAGGAAAGGCTGTCTCATACCCTGTGTTTACAAATGTGAATGAGTACAGCCTTTCCAGAGGGCAGTTTGGCTATATGTATCAAAATATAAAATGTGTTTGTTTTGACACTACAATCCCACTTCTAGAATTTTACTCTAAGAAATGATAAGTGTGTGAAAAGAAATTTAAGTGTGTGAAAAGATGCATATGCATGGGGTTGCTCATCACGGTTTCATTTATAATGAGGAACAGCAAACCCATTAAATATCCCTCCATGGGGAGCAAGTCAGGCAAATTCTGTACAGACACACAAAGGCATGTTATGCAATGAAGAGAAGGAGGCACATGTGGGTTCTGCAGAGAGGCAGATCTCAATGAGGGGTCAGGACGGGTCTTGGCTGCACATCCTGGTTTCCTCTTCCTCCATGGGGAGCAGCACCTTATGAAGAAAACAAGCAGCATAATGAATAAGTACTCACCTCTAGCAAAAGATAATATGTATAGTTAAATCAATAAATATTAATTTGTTAATTTAAATGTTAATATTCATATATATTAATGTGTTGATTTAAATATTACTATTCATTAATAATATAAACAATAAATTGATATTTGTTAACATTAAATATTAATAAATTTTATGTATTAATATAAATAAATACTAATAAAACAAATATTTAAACATACATAAAGTACTCACCTCTATTGATTAAGGTTTGTATTAAGGTTTATAATATTAAAGTTTAATAATTAAGGTTTATTGTTGTATTAATACTTAACCTGAATAAGTACTCACCTCTAGCAAAAGACAAAATGTATACTTAATAAATATTAGGCCGGGCACGGTGGCTCGCGCTTGTAATCCCAGCACTTTGGGAGGCCGAGACAGGTGGATCACAAGGTCAGGAGTTTGAGACCAGCCTGACCAACATGGTGAAATCCCATCTCTATTAAATATACAAAAATTAGCCTGGCATGGTGGTGGGCACCTGTAATTCTAGCTACTCAGGAAGCTGAGGCAGGAGAATTGCTTGAAATTGGATGGTGGAGTTGCGGCGAGCTGAGATCGCACCACCGCACTCTAGCCTGGGCTAAAGAGTGGAACTCCGTCTCAAAAAAAATTCATATTTTAAATATTAACATAAATATTAATATACATATCAAATAAATTAAAATATTAATATAATATAAAAATTATTTTATATTTAAATATTAGTATTTATATTAATTAAATAAGTACTAATATAATATAAATATTAATATTTACACTGGTAAATATTAATAAAATCAATAAATATTGAAACATACATATTATCTTTTGCTATAAGTACTTATTCACTATTTGTGTAAAAGTATCTATCTATCTGTCTGTTGTTCCATTTGTCCAAATAAGTATATGCTTGTGTATATGTAAGAGAGAGATTTGCAATCTTTATTCAGCCATCAAATATTGAGCAGAAGAAACAAGATAGGTAAGGTACTTTGTGTTCATGGAGCTTATGTCTAGTAAGGAAAGACAGATTATAAGTATTAATAGAAAAATAGAAATACTTCAATTCCAGATGTAAAAAGTACTTTGAAAAAGAGGGAGAAAAGGGTATATGCTCACCAACATTTTAACAGTGGCTATTTACGAAAGACAATACTACGGGCAGGTTTTTCTTTCTTCTTTGAACTGCCTGTGTTGTCAAAAATTCACTTTTTCAGAGACAAGGGTGCTTAACATGGCCTTCTAGGCTGTCATGCCTTGTGCCTCCCCCACTTCACCAGCCTAAGCCCCTCTCCTCCCTCCAGCAGCTGCTCATCAGCCACGCTTATTTGAAACTGGAGGCTGCTTCTGTCCTTAGTGTCTTGATGAAGGAACGCTGTTACCCTACACTTCACCCAGGCAGCTTCTGCCTATCCCTGAGGCTTCAGTCTGTCACTTCTTCAGAGCAACCTCCCTTGACATCTCCACCGATGCCCTCCACCAGCCATTCTCAGAGCCCCCTGCAATTCTTATATTTCATACATGCCAATTTATATATTACATATTTATTTGTTTGCTTACTAAGCTCACTCATATGCAAGTTCTATGAGGGCAGGAACTGGATCTCTTTTGTTCAACATAGTGTTCAGCAGAGGCTGGCAAAGCTTGGTCATTTGTCAAATTAGTGGAATGAATGAATGAATGAATGAACATATGTATTATTTTGCCTTAAACAGTAAAGGTATTTAAAAATACATTTTTTATTATTGTTTTGAGACAGGGTCTCACTCTATAGCCCAGGCTGAAGTGCAGTGGTAGCATCACAGCTCACTGCAACCTTGATTCCTGGGCTCAAATGATCTTCCCATCTCGGCCTCCCAAGTAGCTAGGACTACAGGTGTGCGTTGCCACACCAGGCTAATTTTTTTTGTTTGTTTGTTTTTGAAGGGATGGGGTCTCACTATGTTGCCTAGGCTATAAAAATATTTTTAAAGGCCAGCACGGTGGCTCATGCCCGTAAGCCCACCACTTTGGGAGGCCGAGGCGGGTGGATCACGAGGTCAGGAGTTTGAGACCAGCCTGGCCAACATGGTGAAACCACCTCTCTACTAAAAATATAAAAATCAGCTGGGTGTGGTGGCACATGCCTGTAATCCCACCTACTTGGGAGGCTGAGGCAGGAGAATCGCTTGAACCCCGGAGGCAGAGGTTGCAGTGAGCCAAGATCGCACCACTGCACTCCAGCCTAGGCAACACGGCGAGACTCCGTCTCAAAAAAAAAAAAAAAAAAAAAAACCAAAAACTTTTAAAACAAAGTACAAGATTATTTGTATGTATTTGCTTTATAAAACAATTTACATTGCCTTTTAAAATGAGGTGAATTTTGAGGAGAAGTCATATCTCTATTATACATACCAAGTGGGCATATCTTTTGGGGCTGGGGGGAAACTCCAGAATTCATACCTTCCTTGCAAGGGTTATGAATCCTAGTTGTGCAAACTTTGGTGCCTGAGTAAACCTTCTTCCAAAAAGAACGATATTCGACCCAGTGATATTTGGCAAAGATCCTTTCCAGCTGAAAATTCCTGTGGTTCTATGAGATTTGAGATGGATGCTTAAGTTAGGAGTCAGTGATTATCTTAGTCTGTTAAGGCTGCTATAAGGATATCATTGCCTGGGTGGTTTATAAACCAGTCATTTATTTCTGGAAGTTCTGGAGGATGGAGGCCCCCACGATTAAGGGGCCAGCAGATTCCACGTCTGGTGAGGGCTGACCTCCTGGGTGTCTTCTCCCTGTGTCCTCATTTGGCAGAAGAAGGGAGAGGGAGCTGTCTGGGGTCTCTTTTATAAGGGCGCTGACCCCAGGAAGAACCCTCATGACCTAATCACCTCCCAAAGGCCCCACTTCTTAATATTCTCACATTGGAGTTTAGGTTTTAACCTATGAATTTTGGGGGGATATAAACAGTCAGTCTGTAGCAGTGATTTATCATTTGTTCAGAAAATAATGTAAAACAAATATATTCTGCTCAGTGTCTATGCCTTGGCCAAAGAAAACAGAAAACACATATGATATTCCTATATCATACATGATGAGGTACAGGGAAGACCGGTAAGGATAAACTTGCTCTTGCTTGTCATAGTTCTACAAAATAATACAACAAAATAACTAGACTAATTGAGCCCATAAGAAAACAATTTCTAAAAATATTTTGTTTGTGTGCTAGAAATCATCACTAGCAACAGTTAGTGTTCAAGCCAAAGAACAATGATTAATTCACTTATAGGATTTGGGTCAGTTATTATTTATTATTGTTATTATTTATCCTCAGAATTGGGCAAATATTGGAGTTATACAATCATATTATTTCAAGGAAATCTCCCCAAAGAAGATAATAAGCTTCATCGATATGTAAATCCATTCTACTTGGCCTTTGTGGAATCTAAATATTGACTCCCTCCTTCTTCAACGTTTTTGTCCACATCAGTCATCTTTAAAAATGCAACTGCCTAATTTCTAGAAAGTCAGTATCGCAGCTCAAGTCGTTACGGCAGGAGGAAGGGTAGTCTCAGTCTTGTTTTTAGGATAATTAGGACACCATCCACGGGGCAGGCTTGAGTCTTTTGATTTGGGAATTTTCTGCCCTGAGAAAAGACGTCATTGAGATACAGGTAGAGTGTTCCTTATCCAAAATGCTTAGGACCAGAAGTGTTTCAGATTTCAGATTTTGGAATGTTTGCATATACATAATGAGATAGCTTGGGGATGGGACCCAAGTCTAAACATGAGATTCATTATGTTTCATATACACCTTCTACATGTAGCCTGAAGGTAATTTTAAACAGCAGTTGTAATAATTTTGTGCATGAAACAAAGTTTTGACTGTGTTTTGACTGTGACTGGCCACATGAAGTTAGGTGTGGAATTTTCCACTGTGGTGTCATGTTGACAAGCAAAATGTTTTAGATTTTAGATTGTTGGATTAGGGACGCTCAACCTGTGTAAATTTATCATTTTAAAAAATGCATCAGTCTTTGAAGAAACTTAAATGTAATCCTGTTCAGAAGAATGTAGAATGAAATTTAAGGCAGGTTCTTCCCGTACCTTCATCTAAGGAAGCTTAGATGCTGAAATCCCCCAGAGGGGGTTGTAATGTGAAGGCGGAGATGAGGCTGCTGTTACAAAGGGACCCAGTGACACAGTCCGGTAAAGAAGATAGACTTTCAGCCTGGGCACGGTAGCTCATGCCTGTAATTCCAGCACTTTGGGAGGCTGAGGCAGGCGGACCACCTGAGGTCAGGAGTTCGAGACCAGCCTGGCCAACATGGTGAAACCCCATCTCTACTAAATATACAAAAATCAGCTGCGTGTGGTGGCACGAGCCTGTAATCCCAGCCACTCTGGAGGCTGAGACAGGAGAATTGCTTGAACCAGGGAGGCAGAGGTTGCAGTGAGCCGAGATCACGCCACTGCACTTCAGCCTGGGCAACAGAGTGAGATTCCATCTCAAAAAAAAAAAAAAAAAAAAGATAGACTTTTCTCTCTCACGGAACAGTCCTCAGGCAGCAATTAGTCTAGGGCCACAGGCTGCTCTGCTCCCCAGTCAGCCTGGCACGGGTTCTGTCTGTTCTGTGGCTCTATCCTGTCCAGGGCGTGGTCCTCACACAGCAGAAGTTGTGACACGCAGTTCACAACTTTTCGGCCGGGAGAGGCTGGACATGCAGTTTTCTTTTTAAAGACACTGGCCCAGGGGCCAGGCACAATGGCTCATGCCTATAATCCCACTGCTTCTGGAGGCCAAGGGGTAAGAATCGCTTGAGTCCAGGAATTTGAGACCAGCCTGGGCAACACAGCAAGACCCTGTTTCTATAAAAAGAAAAGCAACATTAGCTGGAAGTGGTGGTGTGCACCTGGAGTTCCAGCTACTCAAGAGCCTGAGGTGGGAGGATTGCTAGAGCCCAGGAGCTCGAGGCTACAGTGAGATACGATTACACTACTGCATTTCAGCCTGGACAATAGAGCAAGACTCTGTCTCTAAAAGAGAAAAAAAAGACACTGCCCCAAATTTGCACTTATCCCATGGGTGAGAACTGAGTCACAGGCCACACCTAGGTGTAGAGAAGGAAACGTGGCCTCTTGCTGTGTGACCATGTGCTCAGCAAAAATTCAGAGGGTTCTTTTACCAGAAGAAATAAGGAAATGATGGATACGGGATATGGGATGAGGGAATTAGGCTCTACCATAGTGATCTTGTGGAAATTCAAAGGGTAGAGGTGCACAGACACACAATGTTAAAGAAGCATTATAGTTTTTCTTTTTTATCTTTGTGTGTGTGCATGTGTGTAGAGATAGGATCTCACTGTGTGGTCCAGGCTGGTCTCAAACTCCTGGGCTCAAGTGATCCTCCTGCCTTGTCTCCCAAAGTGTTGGGATTACAATCATGAGCCACCACACCTGGCCTTTTGCTTTTTTATCTTAATAATTAAAATCGTGTGTGTGTGTGTGTGTGTGTGTATGTTTGTATGTGTGTGTTTACAACGGGTACAGAAGGAACAGAGCCATGAGTTATGTTTCACAATCTGTGTAGGAGATATCTTTTGACAGTTTTATCCAGTTTCCAACAGTTAAATATTTTTGTTTCCTCTAAGAAGATAAAGGTCAGTGTGACCCCCTCGCTCCATAAATGGACATTTCACTTACTGAGTTGAGGCCAGCTGAACCACTCCTGAGCCACAGGCAGGGATCTCTTTTGTTCTCTGGGCAGAGCTGAATTTACTATGAAGCTGAGGAAGCCTAAGCTTCAGGCCCCTCCCTTGCATGGGCCCCTTCATACTAGCATGGCCCTAGCACTGTGTTCATGGGGTCCTTTAGCATTTTTCTTAAAGAGTGCTTCCCCAGTTTTTAAGCTTCCTGCTTCACAAAATCAGGCCTTGGCAACCTGTTTCATGCCTCCTTTCTTTGCTGAGCCTCGCTACTTTTTCCCAGATGGGGAGAGGCTCCTGGATGTCATTTCTCTCATCAACATAGTTTCTTGGAAGAAACCACCCTAAAAGGAAGTATAGCGAAAGAGCATCCCAAAGAAAGAGATGTTAAAATTAATCCTTTTGCACCTCCCACATAAAGTATGCCTTTTATGCTCTGGCCCAATTTTTTGTGCCTTTGAGGATTCTCATTTGTATCAATAGGGGGTCCTTGGGGTTTTTTTTTCTTTTCTTTTGAGACAAGGTCTCGCTCTGTCACCCAATCTGGAGTGCAATGCCGCAATCACGGCTTACTTCAGCCTTGACCTTCTTGGCTCAAGCGATCCTCCTGGGCTCAAGATTAGCTGGGACTACAGGCGAACACCACCACGCCTGGCTACTTTTTAATTTTTTTGTAGAGATGGGGTTTTGCTATGTTGCTCAGGCTGGTCTCAAAGTCCTGAGCTCAAGTTATCCTCCTGCCTCAGCCTCCAAAAGTGCTGGGATTATAGGAAGACGCCACTATGCCTGGCTGAAACGCTCTTTTTTTATGGTACTTTGGCTCAACTGGCAAATGCCTTCTTGAAATGAGCATTTCACACTTTGGTCACCACACAGTCACTTAGATGAAACCCACAGGCTGCCCAATAACATGGGCTCCCACTGGGCATTTGGGGGAGGGCACAGCCTGCCTGGAGTGGTGAGCACTGCTAGTCTTGCTCTCTGCCCTTTTCCACCCTCTGGGTGTCTTCAAAGCTGGCTGTTTCCTACACTAACTTCTGGCAGGTCTGGATTTTCCATATAAGGGCTTCTTTGGCCAGTACTTCCTTATACTGAAGAATTTTACATTAGTTCCCTTTCAGATTCGAAAATCAGTCTTTAGTCAACCTAAAACATTATTCCTGGAGTTGGGCTTGATTCTATGTGGGGAAGAGGAGAGGGAGAGACTGATGCAAATATGCACACACGCATACTTTTTGCATACAATTTCAGGGAGGCCAGGACCTTCTGAAACCCTTCCTTGCTAAGCCTCTGCTGTAGAGGGTGAAAATGCAGCCAACTTAACTTGTTAACAACAACAAAAAGGCCATGACAATACTTTCCTCGTGAGATTGTAGGAGTAAGTGGGGGAGATTAAATGAGACAATTCATGTAAAGTGTAGTGTCTAACACATAGTAAGCAGTTATAATTGTTCATTTTTCTTTTGGGGCTTAAATGATCTTACTGGTTTTCACGAGTTCCTTAGGTAATAACAATACTAACAGCCTTTGTTTTTCCATGGCCTGTTGTTTGCCTTTTAACTTGAAGGCACACAGTCAGAAGCTTCATTTTTTTGAATGTAACCAAATCTATCTTTATTTTGTGTCTGATTTCATTAATTACTTCTAAGTTGGATCCTCATCCTTCCTACAGAGCTCTGACAGATTCTGTTGCTTGTAGACTGTTTTCTCCCAATGGTTCGATTTTTATTATTTAGCCATCTAATCCATCTGGAATTTATCCTGGTATATGCTCTGAGGTAAGGGTTTAACTTGATCTTTTTTCCCATTGCCAGCCAACTATGCTCCAATCATAAATCTTCCTTCTCCTTACATATTGTAACATCTTCTTTATTTTTTTGTTGTTTGTTCTTTTTTTTTTTTTTTTTTTTTTTTTTTGCGGTAGAGTCTCTCTCTGTTGCCCAGGCTAGAGTGCAGTGGCACGATCTTGGCTCACTGCAACCTCCGCCTCCCAGGTTCAAGCCATCTTTTTTGGTATATAATAAATTCCTGTATGTTGTAAGATCTTTTCCTGGGCTTTCTGTTCTGTGTTACAGAACAAAGATCTGGCTATTTTTGCATAAATGTGTCTCAATATCTTGTAGGACTAGTCTATTCTTCACTCTTGTTGTTGGTGCTTTTTTTTTTTTTTTTTTATAAAATCTAAAACATGTTCACCAGTTTATTTTTCCAGATAAACTTTTAAACATTATTGACGAATTCTAAGAAAAATCCCCTAGGAATTTTGATTGAAATCAAATTAGCCCTATAAGTTAACTGGGTAGTATTGCCATCTTAGCAATAGTGTTTTACCAACTTGGAGTTTCAGGACCAAAATACAGTAATCAAAATTTACTCTGAAGAGATAAAAGCTGGAGTTTACAGGATGCTGCGTATCATGTCACAGAGTTGGCTGCTTATTTTCCCATCTTTTTATCTCCTAGAAATACAGGAAGATTATTGGTCACAAACACGAGTTACTATAATGAAATCCCCCCAAATCCCTAGACTAAGGAATTAAGGTGGAGTGGGTGTCACAGTTATTTTCAAAAGCTTTTTGTGATTTTATTCTTTTCTTCTGGGTGGACCTTTTCTCCCCACATCCTCCTAGCAGTGAATCTGCTTTTGCCTTTCACTGCCCCTTCCAACCACCATCCCAATCTGTTACCTTGTAACTTCTTAGTGACAAGAAGACGTATGGTCTCCTGAAGATTCACAATATATTTATGAGGATAGTGAGTAGAATATTTTATATTAGGATGATCTCAAAACATCTGGGCTATATGATTAATGTTCTTCTAATCCATAAGGATGCATTGTTTAGGACATTTATTTTATTTTGGAGGTGGGGAAAAGAAGAAGGAATAAAATGGCTATAGGAGAAGAAATATTCTTTTTTTTTGAGGCGGAGACTTGTTCTGTCCCCCAGGCTGGAGTGCAGTGATGAGATCTCGGCTCACTGCAACTTCTGCCTCCTGGGTTCAAGCGATTCTCTTGTGTCAGTCTTCTGAGTAGCTAGGATGACAGATGCGTGCCACACGCCCAGCTAATTTTTGTATCTTTAGTAGAGACGGGGTTTTGCCATGTTGGCCAGGCTGGTCTCAAACTCCTGACCTCAGGTGATCCACCCGCCTTGGCCTCCCAAAGTGTTGGGATTACTGATGTGAGCCACTGCTCCTGGCCAGGAATATTATTCTACTTAAATGTCCTGAATTCCTTCAGCCTCTTTAATTCAAGTCTTAAATTCCACCCTCCCCACAAACAGGTAAGTGTAGTAAAGCAGATATCTCAGATTTGAAGTAATGTCCTTTACTAGAATCTTAAATTTATAAACAACAGAGGAAGTTTCAGATGGTTTTCTTGTCTGAGCTCTAGGTATAAAACTCTCAGACTTGGACTTGGACTTGGACAGCCCTCTTTTTTAATGCCTAATCTGCTCGAAAGGAATCTGAGTTCAACAGAAAGAAACAAAATGCGCTAAATCAGTAAGAGTAATCCTCCAATATGATATTCCTGTTTAACAGTCTCTGTAAATACAATGGTGCTGTTTAGCAGGAAAGAACAAACATATCTATTGGAATAGAAGATATTTCTAAATTTAAAGACAGTTCACTGCTTTAAGTGGAGCTTTGTGTTTGTTTTTGGTTTGCTTGTTTTCAACTTTGGGTTTGTGGTAGTTGGTGGGAACAATTAGGGATAATGTTGGGGTTATTTTTCTTCACTTAGAATAAACAGACTGACCTAATTCTGTTTATATCTTTTGCACTCAACAACTGCTTCTTTAATATGTTTACATCACAGAGTAAAGAACTAAAGTGAACTTTCTTATAAAGTCAATAAACATATAGTCATGAATATTTGATGGGAATGAGAGAATCTCATAGAACTGGCTCTTCAATGACACTAGTGTAGTGTAAATATCATCTATCTATCTATCTATCTATAATGTATATATCCCCCCAGCTTCTCTGAAAGCTGACACAGTGTAACTCTTCTGTGTGGCAGTTCTGCTATAGGTTTGACCTGTGACCTAGGTTGAATGGCATACTTCTTCCTGGGGAAAGCAAACTTTTCTTTTGTGATACAGAAGAATACAGATCAATGGGTGGATATGACAAGAGTTGTCCACCAGAGCAAAGTCTGGACAAGGGTCTTTGAGCAGACCCCAGGTGGAGGGCTCAGCCAAGTCTTTAATAAATGCAGTTTGGATCTTTGTTAATCTTCCTGGAACTCTGAAAGAGTATTTTCTTTTTTTTTTTGAGATGGAGTCTCACTCTGTTGCCCAGGCTGAAGTACAGTGGCATGATCTCGGCTCACTGCAACCTCCGCCTCCCTGGTTCAAGTGATTCTCCTGCCTCAGCCTCCTGAGTAGCTGGAATTACAGGCGCCCGCCACCACACCTGGCTATTTTTATATTTTTAGTAGAGATGGAATTTCACCATGTTGGCCAGGCTGGTCTCGAACTCCTGACCTCAAGTGATCCGCCTGCCTTGACCTCCCAAAGTGTGGGATTGCAGGCATGAGCCACCGCGCCCAGCCTGAAATAGTATTAACTATGAACATACCCTGACACCTCTCTTTTAAAAAATTAGGAGCTTCTCTTTATAATTTTCTGTATAAATGCGTTGTACACATTCCTGATTTTGGTGTTTGGGTAGTGGAGGGAAGATTGTAATTCTATAGATGATTGTAGTCTACAGGTAAAGGATAATTAGGTAAATATCTGATCTTGCAAGGTTAAGACTGTCATGTTAACATATTTGAATGCGATCAGATGCTGTTATTGGCAATGTTGTCTTGATTAGACATCATCATGCCCTTGCCTGGTTAGACTGAGGTAGGGCAGAAAAGCAGATAGGGTGGCCACAGCCTCCTGTTGGCAATGGCACGTCTTCACTGACAGGGCTAGAGTGTTCCTAGTTGTGACTTTGCAACCTGTACCAGGTAAGAAGGAAGCCAGCACTAGGAGCAGCAGACTGAGAGGAGTGGTCCAGCTGATGGACTCATATTCATTACTGCTAACACTAAGTTCAAGAACTTGCAGAGGAGTGATTTTCAGAAACCTTAGGCATTTACTCGCTCGTCCGGTGTCAAGAAGTTGCTGCAGGCCGGGTGTGGTGACTCACACCTATAATCCCAGCACTTTGGAAGGTCAAAGTGGGCGGATCACCTGAGGTCAGGAGTTCAAGACCAGCCTGGCCAACATGACGAAACCCCATCTCCACTAAAAAATAAAAAAATTAGCTGAGCGTGGTGGCAGGAACCTGTAATCCCAGCTACTGGGGAGGCTGAGGCAGGGAGAATCGCTTGAACCCAGCAGGCGGAGGTTGCAGTCAGCTGAGACTGCACGACTGTGCTCCAGCCTGGGCGACAGAGTGAGACTCCATCTCAAAAAAAAAAAAAAAGTAAATTGCTGCATAGGTGAGGCTTAATCTTACTGGGGCCGTCACTTGGTCCTGGGTTCTGTTATTTTCTGGCCCAGAAACTAGATTTCCCCAGGGGGAGTCAGGCTTTAGGAATTTATGTCACCTTAGCCAAACTCACAAGGACTATTTGTAAACTAGAATGTTTGTTTTTTCTTACATATGTGTTGAACACCTACTGAGTGTGTGGTTCTGTCCTAATTTCTGGAGGAAGTCCCAAAGGGGGGTAAAGTCCCTTTAGAAGCTTGTGGGACAGATATGTAAATAAATACGTTATATATAGTGTGCTAAGTGTAGAATGGCCTTACATCCTGGTCTTCTGGAGACAGTCCTGATTTATGCCTGTAGTCCCTGTGTAACTATTAAGAATGCTGTCTTTCACTTTCAGATCTAAGGCCACAGGAAGTGTTCTTTATGGATGTTCGGGGTATAGAAATGATAGAAAGGAAGGACAATCAGCCTGCTTCCCCCTGTAGACACTTGAGCTAAGTGCTGAAGGACGTTGGGGCAGCCAAAGCCTGGGAACTTGGGGTGGGCTGGGGTGGGGGAGGAGGTGTGTTCCAGGAATGTGCAAAGCTCCCTCTGCTGCAGGCAAAGGGAGACTGTTCCCGAAGCAGTAAGCAGTTGGTTCAAGCTAGGCACTGTTTCCCAAATTTACCCTGTGATAACAGTTCCCCAGGACACTTAGTGAACACACAGATTTCCAGACTCTGCTGGCAATTTGGTTTTTTTTTTTTAAGAAGGCTGGCGGATGATTCTTGGGCATATTAAAGATTGACAACGAGTTCTCTACTCACTGTGGTTAGGAATACAAAAGGATGGGCATAGAGGGGAATGGGAACCGCAAGATTAGAGCACGAGTCACTGATCAGCCAGGCAGGGGTGACCTCGGGCAAGAAAGCCTTCAGAGGTAAAACCAGGTGGGAGTTATTTACAGTACATCATGAAAGATGGGGAGTGCGGGAACTATGTCAGTCACCACAGGGATGCAAAGGAATGAAAAGATGAGAGACCTATTCAGGAGGAAGAACAGGTCCTAGTGTATGCTGGTTACTGATTTGCTGGGTAATATTATTTCCCAGCAACAGAACCCTGTGTCAAATCCAGGAGCCTGGGGGACTGTAGAACCTGAAGTTTTACTGGGTGAGCATAAACCTAAAACTACAACAGTTAGATAAGTGGTGTGATATATTTCATATGGACCTCCTGCCTAGTTCACTTCTTTATAGTCGCTAGAACACTCATGACAGTTTATTTCTGGGAAGAAGCCAGGATGAATTCGAAAGCATCCTGACACCCCACCCCTTTCTTTTCTCTAGACTTCAGGCTAACTCCTGCCCTTCGGTTTTGGTAAAACTACCCTGCTAAGCCTTATCTTGTATTTTGCTCCTGTTTTTGTTATCAAATGTGTAAAACAGTCACGATGAATATACATGCCAACTGCTTTCAGAGGCAACGGTTAGTCTCTTGCAAGTTTCAACGTGCACATTTTGGAGCTGCTGTCTCTGTGGGAACCTGCAGGCACCTCACTGATGCACCACAACTCGGAAATTACAGTACCACCTGGAACACCTTATCCGGGCAAGGAGATCATTAAGCCTGGTGTTTGAGGCAATCGATTCACTTGGAAGAAGGTGCATTGGTGGTTTTGAGAGGAACAATCCCTACATGAAATCCCTCCATGGGAAATGGAGAACATCAGCTATTTCCCATTGCCTTCAAACCTAAAGATGTCACCAGGCCTCTTGGCTTGTTACTGAAGCAGCGAAAGAAGTCAGAAATCAAAGACTTAGAAGTTATGAAAAGAAAATCTCAAAAACGAGAATGGGGTCAGGCGCGGTGTCAGGCCTGGAATCCTAGCATTTTGGGAGGCAGAGGCGGGAGGTTCGCTTGTGGCCAAGAGTTCAAGACCAGCCTGGGCAACATATCGAGACGCCTGTCTGTATTTTAAATAAATAAATATGGAGAACGGGAAACCCATCAGGCTGTAATCTCACAGGGAATTTAGCACCCTTTACCTAAGACAAGACCTGGGCACTTGGGAAGCCTCCCCGAGTGCGGTTTGGGGAGGGGGAGGGCATCTTAAATTCCAGTCCTCGGTCACTCTTGTGGCTTTGCCGAGGGATTTTCAAATCCCGGGATGGAGATGAACAGGCTGAAATCCCCCACGCTGCCAGGGTTAGGGAGGGGAAAACAACAGTCCACAGCGGCCGCGAAGTTTTGTTTGTTTTTTTTTTTTTTGGTAACAAGGGGCTTGTGTGCAGTCCAATATCACCATCGCCGTGAAGTCACAGTGGCAAGATGAAAACGTTTAAAAAATTTTAAAAAGGAATAAGGAAAGAGGAAGAGCGCGGCGTGCTCCGGCTCAGAAAACGGTCCTCCTCTGCTTCGGACGCCGGCGAAGCTGTAGGGGGTTGACCTGGTCTCCCGGCGCAGCCGGGAAGCCCCGGCCCTCAGTCGGGCCGCAACCAGCGTGACGCCGCGGCGGGGGGATCCGGCGGGCGCGCGGCCGACTTCAAAGCCCCGGCGCCGCCGCCGCCCCCGCGCGCGCGCGCGAGTAGTACGGTCCGAGGGGGCGGCTTCTGGGGCGCGGCTCCGGCGGCAGCTGATGCGCGCCCCGCCGGCCGGGAGGCGGGAGTCCGCGAGCCGGGAGCCGGAGCAGCAGAGGTCTAGCCGCCGGGCGCCGCGGGCCGGGGGCCTGAGGAGGCCACAGGACGGGCGTCTTCCCGGAGAGTGGAGCCCGGCGCGGGGCCCGCTGCGGCCGCACCGTGAGGGGAGGAGGCCGAGGAGGACGGGGCGCCGGCCGCCGGCGAGAGGAGGCGCTCCACCAGGGCCCCCGACGGCGCTCGTTTAACCACATCCGCGCCTCCGCTGGAAACGCTTGCTGGCGCCTGTCATCGGTTCCCTCCATTTTGAAAGGGAAAAAGGCTCTCCCCACCCATTCCCCTGCCCCTAGGAGCTGGAGCCGGAGGACCCGCGCTCATGGCGTTCAGCCCGTGGCAGATCCTGTCCCCCGTGCAGTGGGCGAAATGGACGTGGTCTGCGGTACGCGGCGGGGCCGCCGGCGAGGACGAGGCCGGCGGGCCCGAGGGCGACCCCGAGGAGGAGGACTCGCAAGCCGAGACCAAGTCCTTGAGTTTCAGGCAAGTACACGGAGTCCCCGCTGAGATGCAGACGCGCTTGCCTCCATCCATCTGCGGCTCCCTCTGTGTGCGTGTGTGTGGTCGCCACCCGCGAAACCGTCCTCACGGCCGTGCCGCGTCCCTGCCCGGAGCCGGGTCCCCGTGTGCGTCCGAAAGTTCAGGATCTTCTGTCCTCCTGTGGGTTTTCTGGCCCCCGTTTCGCTAGGAGCGTTCCGAACCCAACCCAGAATCTGCAGTCTCTCCGCATCCCCGCCGGCCTCGGTCACTTTCTCTAAGCTTTGACCCCCAGCCCCCTCCCCTCCACACAGGAGCAACGTCACTGATCTCACCCAGTGCAACTTAGGGCCCCCCCGTGGGGAAGAAGTCGCTCCCCGGCCCTTCCTGGGGCCCTACCGTGTACCCATAACGCAGCCGCGGTGAAGAAGGTCGCGTGATGACAGGCCCCTGGCAGCTGCTGGGAAATGGTAGTCTCTGCCGGGCTGTCATCCGCGTGATTGCGGAAGGCAGGTGACAGCATTCTTAGCCTCGGGCCCAGGGAGTTCCAGCAGGTAGAGGCCTACCGAGCAAAGAGGAATGCCTAGCATCGGCCTAACTCGGGGGTGGGACCAGTATTAATTGTTAAAGCCTCTGGGAAAGGGCTCTTGTGACAAAAGGAGTCTGTTGGAAAAGCGCATTTTTCAGGTGTCTGAGGGAAGGATGACCTCGAAAATAAATGGTGCTGGAGAAAAGCTCCAGGGAATGGAGGAGCTTTCAGAGAGACAGGATGCCAGCCTGAGAAACCCAAGGAGGGCACTGCTCAGAGACCGCAGTTGCCTCCCGCAGGTCAGACCCTGCTGAGGACCGGTTGGTTGTGAAGTTAGACAGACGTGCTGGATTTTTAGCCTTTGTGAATATGTAGATTTCAAAGGGTGTCAGAAATACCGTTGAAAGTGGTAATTCCTCATTTTTCCTCCTTGGCAGCTCGGATTCTGAAGGTAATTTTGAGACCCCTGAAGCTGAAACCCCGATCCGATCACCTTTCAAGGAGTCCTGTGATCCATCACTCGGATTGGCAGGACCTGGGGCCAAAAGCCAAGGTAAAGAAAAACTTGTATTTTTCTTGCCTGTTTTGTTTTAAAAGTTTTGAAAAATATCAATGAAGGCAGGAAAAAAGTGTAAATTTAGGACCATTTAAGAGGGTTTGACCAAGAAAGAGCTGTTTGAAATCTCCTGGCTTATATATTTTTAGGGGTGTGGTGATCGAGGCTTTCTCCTCTGAGTAGGGTTTGTGCATTTGCAGTATAAGATTATCATTATCAAACATTCCTACTAGGCCTTTCTCAGCCCCTAAAAAAAAATGTATAGTAATGAAGTAGGAAGATCATGTTTATATTTGACTTCACAAATTCCTCAGGCTAAGTTGCTTTCTACTGGGGTGTGGCTGGAGACAAAAATTACAGGTAAGACTTGACTTAATTTTTGATAGGGAGGGTTCTTAAGAGGCTTTTTCAGAATCATTCACCTCGCCCACTTCCATGCAGGGATGTGGTGAGAGCCCTTCAGTCTACTTAGAAAAACCTAGCACATGGATTCCCTCCCAGCTCCTCAGAGCCCAGCCCTTCATCTGCAGGAGCTTCCGCTGTCTCACTTAATTAGTAGAAACCTTTTTTGTCACACAGCCGGTTCAGAATAAAATTTCATCTGTCCCAACAGAATTCATATGCTTATTCACTAAATAGAGTGCACTGTGATTCAGCAGTGAAGTCCTGCTCTCTCGAGCTAACATTGTGAATGGAGAACCTGTGAAGGGTTAAGCAAAATATCTGTGTCAGCTTGTGTGAAGCACCGTGGAGAAAAATAAAGCGGGGAAGAGAGAATAGGGAATATGGGGTGGGGATAGGGAAGGCTGAAGGGGAGTTAGTGGGAGCATTCATGATTAGGTGATTTGAACAGAGACTTGAAGGCAGATTTGGGGAGCAGGCCTTGGAGGTTCCTGAGGTAGGAACCCTTCCAGCAGAAGGAGTGGCATCTGCAAAGGTCTGACAGCACCAGCCTGCTGCAGGTGAGGCCCTAAGGTGGAGGGTTCATGGTACAGTTTGAGGACCAGCCAGGAGGTCAGTGTGGACTGACTACTCAGAGAGCAGGAGGAGCTGAAGTCAGCGTGGTCAGAGGAGGTCCAGATGCTGCTGCAGTGAGGATTTGGTTTTCTTTCTGAGTAAGGTGGAAAGCCACTGGAGGGCATATGCATTTCCAAGGGCTGCCATAACAGAGTAACTTAGCAGCTTACAATAACAGGAATTATTCTCTCACAGTCCTGGATAATTGAAATCAGAACTAGAAGTCTGAAGTCAAGGTGTTGGCAGGGCCTTGCTCTTCTGAAGGCTCCAGGAAGTCTGTCCTTGCCTCTTCTAGCCTCTGCTGGGTGTCTGCAATCCTTTGTGTTCTTTGGCTCGTGGCAGCAGAACTCCAGTCTCTGCCTCAACACATGGCCATCTTCTCCCTACGTATCTGTCTTACCGTGCCCTTCCTATGAGGACACCAGTTGTTGAAGTCAGGGCCCACCCTAATTCAGTTTGACCTCATCTTAACTTGGTAACATCTTCAGAGATACTATTTCTAGATAAGGTCACATTCATAGGTACTAGGAGTTGAGACTTTAACATATCATTTTGAGAGACATAATTCAGCCCACAACAGAGGGCTTTGAGCAGAGGGATTGTGCTTCAGCTTCTTTTGTAAAAGGCTCCCTGAGCTGCTGTGTGGAGAAAGGACTCTAGGATGGAAGTCCTTTTTATGTGGTTTCTCTGTTCCAG
Organism: Pongo abelii; assembly: GCF_028885655.2. Lineage (NCBI taxonomy): Eukaryota > Metazoa > Chordata > Mammalia > Primates > Hominidae > Pongo > Pongo abelii. The sequence goes on from NC_071992.2 coordinate 40,747,330, forward strand.
TATCTGACACTGTCACCCTGAAGTGGCAGCGCCAGCTTTCAGTTATCTAGCTACCTAAATTTTGCACTGATTGTGACTTTCTCCTCTCCCTAGTAAGTATTTTTATTGCTTAGCAACTTCTTCGTAGGTTGCCTAGGGAAGTCAAGTTACTCTGGTAATAGACTGCATGATGGAGCTGGAATTATTGGTAAAATGACGTCAGCAAAAAGCTGATTTGGTTTTGCTTTAAATTGATAGCTCCATGCTGTGCTTACCCAGCTGAGAATTCAGCAATACCCTCAACTTGCCCTAGGCTGCATTTTGCCATTGTTCTAGGCAGGGACAGCATGAGAATAGGCAAGCTTATATACTGGAGAATTTGTGTGCGACGCATAGCCGTGTAGCACTCTCAGTGATGAAGATAACACTTGTTCCTCATAGCTTCCCTTTTCTTCTGTAAAGATTGGCAGATCAGAAGGGAGATTTTGAAGCTTGAAAGAACTATTTGGTGGCCTTTCCATCAAATTTAAATAAAGCTCATAAGACACATATTAAGAGCTGTTTGAAAGCCTTTTTGAATTGCCGACAGCTTGGGCGGCCCTTCCTCATCATTTTCTCAGCTGCTAGACTGATTCATCCCACCAGATTCTTTGCCAGTTGAATAGAGGCCTGGATGACCTAGGCCCCCAAAACCACAGAGACCCAATTGTTTGGTCCTTCCTGTACCAGTGACTCTCACATTCTTTTTCATTCTCTCTAAAAGGAAAACTTTTAAATGTTTATGGATCGTGAAAGCTCTGTGGGGTAGTTTATGAATGCAGACTGTAATTGTAGGGGTGGAGGAGTGTCCAGTCCAGGAAACAACCCTTGCATGTTATGAAGGCTTTCAGTTTAGGGTCTTTAAACAATAGGATGATTGCTCATCAACCTGGTCGTACCCTGACTTCCAGGGTCCTTGTGTGCAACATCCGGAGCTAGTCCAGAGCACTGCTGATGGCGTTGTCACACATACACAGCAAATGTGCAAAGACAGCCAGAGCACAGGTCTGACTGGAGGGGATTTCAGTGGGTAGAAAGCCCTTCAGAGTCATTTCATATTGAAGTTTAATTTCTGGGACTGGATAAGTTCTCTTTCTCCCAAAATTATTGATTGTTTTGTTCCTGGTAAAGATAGTCTTTCATACTTTTGTGGTTCCAAGACATGGTTGGACAGCAGTTATAAATTATATAAGACTAAATCATTCTGGGGGAATGATTTATGAGGAGTTAGTCAGGAGTTGGAGTTGAAATATGTAAAGATTCTGGCTTCCTGGTATATAATGGCCCTCAAACGTGTAGGCTACGTATACCATACCCATGGCTCCTGTGCTGACTTCCGTATAATTCTTTGAACTCAGGGAAAAAATCTAAGACTATTTTGAAATGACTTTTCTTATACTGGAACTGCTTTAGGAACTTGCAGTATCTAAACTCTATAATGACTCTTCCTAAGAGTTGTATGCCAGGAGTTAAGTGGTGGATAAGGTTGTAGATTTTTTTTGAAGCCACATATAGAAGCAGGTTTTAGGCTTACTGGTGAAATAAAACTCTAGCTAAAGAGATTTCCTGGAAATAACCAGACGGGTAGCTGTAGAGCTTGGGCTGGTCTGTATTTGCTGTCTGTCTGTTTTCTCCCACTAAAGGTGTTTAATGCTCCTGCTGTTGTGGTGGTCTTTCTCTTTGCTGGGAAATAGATTGGTGAAGAAACATCCCCTAGGAATGGACTTTTGAGGAGGTACAATCTCTAGTTCATCCTCTGTTTTGTTTTGTTTTGAGACAGGATCCCTGTCTAGACTGGAGTGCAGTAGTATGATCATGGCTCACTGCAGCCTCCAACTCCTGGGCTCAAGTGATCCTCCTGCCTCAGCCTCCTGAGTAGCTGGGACTATAGGCACACCCTACCGTGCCTGACTAATTTTTTGTTTTGTTTTGTTTTTGTTTTGTTTTATTTTTTGAGACAGAGTCTCGCTCTGTTGCCCAGGCTGGAGTGCAGTGGTGAGATCTCAGCTCACCACAAGCTCTGCCTCCTGGGTTCACGCCATTCTTCTGCCTCAGCCTCCCAAGTAGCTAGGACCACAGGCGCCCGCCACTACGCCCGGCTAATTTTTTGTATTTTTAGTGGAGACGGAGTTTCACCATGTTAGCCAGGATGGTCTCGATCTCCTGACCTTGTGATCCGCCCGCCTCGGCCTTCCAAAGTGCTGGGATTACAGGCGTGAGCCACCGCGCCTGGCCAATTTTTTAATTTTTTGTAGAGACAGGATCTTGCTATGTTGCCTAGGCTGATCTCGAAGTCCTGACCTAAAGGGATTCTCCTGCCTCACCCTCCCAAACTTCTGGGATTACAGGCGTGAGCTACCATGCCTGGCTTTTGTGTTTGCATGTGTGTGTTTATGGAGGACTTAGGGGTTGTGGCTTTGTGTAGCTGTTTCAGTCACAAAAACTGCAGTGGGTGCCCTCTGCCCCTTGAGTTTCTCCTTCACCAACATAGCCCCCCTTCCCCAAACACACACACGTTTATCTACAGATTGTTACCTCTCTCTGAGAAAGAGAATCTTATTGTGGAAGCTCTCACATCACCCTTGGAACAACTCGTTAAACCTCTCCAGTTTGATATGTTAATTAAATGCCTAGGTATTTCAAAGACAAACTGTAGTTCTCTGGAATTTTCCCCAGAATAGAAGGAAAGAGATAATGGGATCTGTGCACAGATATTTACTGCCTCAGGCCTGTGAGGGAATGCCAGGTTGTTTGTTGACACAATTTTGGTAGTGACTCATAAACCAAGCCCTGCCTGTCCCATTTTTTTGCATGGCCCTGAGCAGAAGAATGAGTTTTACATTTTTTGATGGTTTAATGGTGATGTGTGAAAATAATGTGAAATCCAAATTTCAGAGCCCATCAATGGTCACACGATTATGTGAATTTACTAAAAACCATTGCATCATATATTTTAAAAGGTGGACTGTATGGTTTGTGAATTACATCTCAATAAAGTAGTTCTTAAAAAAAAAAACAAAATTTCAGGGCCCATCATTATATATATGAAATATATATTTTGGTAGATATGGGGTCTTGCTGTGTTGCCCAGGCTGGTCTTGAGCTCCAGGGCTCAAGTAAGTGATCCTCCCACCTCAGCCTCCCAAAGTGCTGGGATTTCAGGTTTGAACCACCACTGTCATCCCCATAAATAAAGTTATTGGAATACAGCCATACTCATTCATTTATGTATTGTCTATGGCTGCTTTTGCTCTACAATAGCTGGGTTGAGTACTTGGAACACAGACCAAATGTCTGGCAAAAGTCTAACATATTTACTATCTTGTACAGAAAAAAAATGTCAACCTATATCTATACTTATTACAATTTCAGTAAAAATACAGAGTTTAAGTAATTTGGGATAACGGCTTTAAGAATGAAAAGGTGGCAAGGTTATACCTGCTGAACAAATGAACTGTGGGCGTGAGGTGCCATTAGTCTAGGCCTGCATGTTCAGGGAAGGCCCAGGGGAGAGCCTGATGTGGCCTGGCTATTTGTCATCTTTGCAAAGGGGAAGTGATGTAATTGGTCTGCAGTGAACTTGATTTTCAATTGATTCAAAGATCTAAGGAGGAATAAAAATTATTTAAAAAGGAAATTAGGGAAGAATGGGGAGAATATTGGAATCATTTAATAGAAGTACAAACACATAGACTTTTAACTTTTGCCCATTAAATTTTTTTTAACATTTTATTTTCTTAAATTTTTTTTTTAAAGATTACCTTCTATTTTATTTTATTTTATTTTATTGTTTCTGATCTGGTTTAAATGGTTTTTTTAAAGTATTAAGTATTTTTAAGTATTTTTTAAGTATTTATTGATCATTCTTGGGTGTTTCTCGGAGAGGGGGATGTGGCAGGGTCATAGGATAATAGTGGAGAGAAGGTCAGCAGATAAACACATGAACAAAGGTCTCTGGTTTTCCTAGGCAGAGGTCCCTGCAGCCGCAGTGTTTGTGTCCCTGGGTACTTGAGATTAGGGAGTGGTGATGACTCTTAAGGAGCATGCTGCCTCCAAGCATCTGTTTAACAACGCACATCTTGCACCGCCCTTAATCCATTTAACCCTGAGTTGACACAGCACATGTTTCAGAGAGCAGGGGGCTGGGGGCAAGGCCATAGATCAACAGCATCCCAAGGCAGAAGAATTTCCCCTCCCAGATGGGGCGGCTGGGCAGAGGCGTTCCTCACTTCCCAGATGGGGCGGCCGGGCAGAGGCGCTCCTCACTTCCCAGACGGGGCGGCCGGGCAGAGGCGCTCCTCACTTCCTCCCAGACGGGTGGCGGCCGGGCAGCGGCGCTCCTCACATCCCACACGGGGCGGCCGGGCGGAGGCGCTCCTCACTTCCCAGACGGGGTGGCGGCCTGGCAGAGGCTGTAATCTTAGCACTTTGGGAGGCCAAGGCAGGCGGCTGGGAGGTGGAGGTTGTAGGGAGTCAAGATCAGGCCACTACACTCCAGCCTGGGCAACATTGAGCATTGAGTAAGCGAGACTCCGTCTGCAATCCCAGCACTTCGGGAGGCCGAGGCAGGCAGCTCACTCGAGGCCAGGAGCTGGAGACCAGCGCAGTCAACATGGCGAAACCCCGTCTCCACCAAAAACACAAAAACCAGTCAGGCATGGCGGCGCACGCCTGCAATCCCAGGCACTCGGCAGGCCGAGGCAGGAGAATCACGGGAGCCCGGGGCAGGGAGGTTGCAGCGAGCTGAGATCACGGTAGTACAGTCCAGCCTCGGCAACAGAAAGAAGTAGAGGGAGACCGAAGAAAGGGGAGAGGGAGGGGGAGGGGGAGGGAGAGGGGATTACCTTCTATTTTAAAAGCTATTTTCTTAAATTTTTTTTAAAAAAATAGTGATGGGGTTTCACTATGTTGTCCAGGCTGGTCTCAAACTCCTGGGGTCAAGTGATCCTCCCACCTTGGCCTCCCAAAGTGTTGGGGTTACAGGCATGAACCAGCCTCACCCAACCCATTAAATGTCTTCAGTGTAACTTCGGGTGTATGAGAATTTGTAAGTTGACTGTGCAGATCCCTTAAAAGGTTGATGTGGTGTATTTTTAGAATGTTTTAGACTCTGCGTGTGTGTGTGTGTGTGCGTGCTATAGAAAACACAAAATGGAAACCTTGTTGAAATCAGAGCCTTTGATTTTTTATTCTAAAGCTTTGGGTTATATGTTTAATCACATACTATGTGAAAAATTTTCATTAGGTACATATTGAAGTGTTCCATTCAAGTCTACAAGTATATCCTCCTAGGGATTTAGTTTAACATCCTTTCCCTGCTCCAACAAGGGAATGCTTTATTAGAGTTTCCTAGAAATAATGGGACTAATTAGGACCTTTCATATTACCTAGTCCAGCAGTCCAACCCATGTGGCTCCTTCAACAGCATCGCAGGTTAATGCTTTTAATTTAATTTTTAATTTTTAATGTTTTGCTGTGATTGCCTCTTCCACAGTTTGATTTTTTTGTACTATATAATTCCATTTTAAGGTATTTAAAGCTTGAAAATCTTAGCAGCATGATATAGCTACTTTGTTTTTTCATGTATTTTTAGCTCTGAAGTTGGAGATTCCAACCAGCTAATAAATGAGATCAGAGTCGTGTTTTTTTTTTGTTGTTGCTCTATCACAATGTAAATGTGCCCCTAGGAAGCCCCTCTGCTTCTATATGGTGCCTTACCCAAGGGGAATGTCTTCCTGGGGAAAAAAAGTGTAGTTTTTCCAGCAGAAACTTGCGAGAGTGCAGAACCACAGAGGAGCAACAGTGTCTGAATAAAAAACTCCAGGGCAGGGAAGCAAAGTCTACCTGCAGAAAGGAAAGATTTTAGTAACTATCAAATCACAGTTTTTCTTTTAAGATGAGTGATAAAATCAAGACCTTGCACTCCCCCATTTTGGGCTTACCCAAGCATCGAATAAAGCAATAGAACTTACTTTGGTACTTGTGGGTGGCAGAGACACTTTCTACCTGTGTATGTGTTTTGGGAGCCGGCAATCCTTCTAAAATTATATTGCTGCCATGTAATGTCCCACCTACAAAATGGATGTGGCCTAAAGCCATTTAAACATTTAAATGAAAGAGCAGTTGCAGTGTCTTTTTCAGATTACCAGTTATACTGCCCAGAGGAAATCTTGGAGGGTATAAACCATTTTGTCACACTCTCCTAAATCCAGAGTAGTGATAGGAGATCATGGTTTATCCACCCAAAACAACCCTCTCAGTGGAGATTTCATAACTAAGGTTGCTAAATTGCCTGGTGACTATTAAATCTGGGCTTAGAAAGGCTTTGCTGCTTGTGAGTTCAAGATCTCGCCCTCACCTTTGCATGTACATGACCTAATTTTATGAGTTCAAACAAACATGATTAGATCCCCAGGGTTTAGATTGATGATGGCCAAACTCACAAGGGAATAATAATAATGGCATGGAGTGTTTTATTAATTCACAAATGAAAAATGTATTTTGACATTCTGTTTGGCAGATGCAGATACTCTCCTAGCCAGTCGAGGACCCTCTTTCTTATATCATTGCTGGAAATATGACAATAAATGATTGATCTCCAGCTTTCCCATTACAATGTTCCCACCTAGCAGATCACCAGCTATCTGTTTCAGCCGTATTTATTTATTAGATGTGTTGGGAACAGGTAATCTTTGTTTGCAGCATCTTATTTGATTTTTATGACCATGATTCTGCGAGATAGGACACAAGTGATTTCCATTTCACAGATGGGGAAATTGAGGCCAGAGCCTTTACTGCTAGTAGTGAACCTGGGTTTTGAATTCAGCTTTTAAGATTGCAGATGCAGAGCTCTTTGGAACATATTATACAGCTTTTCTCTCCAGGAAATTTGTGAATCCCTCTCTCGTTCACTATCTGAAGAGAAGACATATCAGAGGAAATAAAGGGTCTTAAAATGTTGCCAGAGCAGGGTGTGTCATGGGGGAAAGCATTGTCTTAAGTATCCTGTCAAGTGATAGTAGTTTAAAAAATCAGCAAATACATCTTCCACATGTGTGAACTTGGCACATATTGTTCTGAAGTATGAAATGTATTTTAGGAAGTTGAAACATCAGACGTTTGGAAGCTTGCAGCATGATTTAGATATAAATTAATAGTCAAGCAAAAATCATCACTGGATAAGCAATGCAGTGGGATTGAAAACATTTTGCTTCCTCAATGCCTAGCTTCAGCTCATCAGTGAAAAATAAAGGAGTGGACAAATTCAGTACTAGCCTTTGCATTCCGTCTCCACCTGAGTCATGCATGGTTGAGAAGAGGCAGGTGTGTGTAGGTGTGTGCAGCTGCCTGGGGCTCTGTGCCTGTTTTATGGTAGATAGAGGAGTTTTTAAGAGGCCTTTGTTGGTGATCTCTGGCTGCATAACAAATTACTCCAAAACTGAAAACAATGAACATCTCACATAGTCTTTGTAGTTGGGAAATTTGGGAGCTGGGTGGTGTGGCTCAGGTCACTTTTGAGAATGCTGTCAAGATGTCGGCTGGGACTGCGGTTGTTTAAAGACTTGACTGAGGCTCAAGAATCCTCTCCTAAGGCGGCTTACTTATTTGCCTGGGCTGTGAGTGCTGGCTGTTGGTGGGAGGCTGCAGTCCTCACCATGTGGACCACTGCTGGGTTGCTTGAGTATCCTCACAACATGGCAGCTGGCTGCCCCAGAGTGAGTGATCCAAGAGCAAGCAAGATAGAAACTGCAGAGTCTTCTGTGACTTAGTCTCAAAAGTCATACTTATTTCCACAGTATCCTTTTGGTTACACAGGTCAGTCCAAGGGCATGTGTACCAGGAGGTGAGACTTACGGGGGACGTCTTGGAGGCTGGCTACCACAAGGCCCTTTTCCACTTTTTAAAAAACTTGCATGAAAGGATATACAAGGGTATACATTCTTGGATAGCAAAGCTTTTCCCATTGCTTTCTTCCTTTGGCGTCTCTTCACTGTGCCCTTCCCAACCCCACTCCTTCATGCTGCCCTCTTTCTTAAACAGGAGCAGAACTGGCCGAAGAAATTATATAGCCGCCTATTGGCTTGTGGTCCTGCCATGGATGTGTCTCATGCACCCAGCATGCTGGCTGAGATTGCTCTGTCTGGAGGCCCTTCTCTCGCTGAACATTCCTCCCTCTTCTTCTTTATCCAGCATCAGCTTCTCAGCTCCGTGTGGGTGGTTGCTACTTTGTGAGAGAGGCAGTTGGTATTTTGAATTTTCCAGTAATTATTTCTGAAGAGATGCACATTATGGTTGTTTGGCAGCAACAGATTGAAGTTACACAATCCCAGCTCTCTGCACAGGAGCCCCATCTGTTAGCACGTGCTCTTTCCCCCCTTGTTCTTCCTGCCAGAATAGCTTGGGGATGGGGGAGAAGTTTTGTGGGGACAGCCTTCTATGATTTCTGTCTGTGGAAGGGGATTTCTACTCTGTCTAAAATATAACCTCAAACAAATCCAGATGGTTCCAGAACCCATGAGCATCTCATGAGTGAGAAGAGAAGACACATTCATTGCTGGATTGGCTTCTCTGGAGGAGGCTTTGGCTTCCTGGTGGGTGGACACTTCCTGATAAGCAAGTCCCATCCTCTTACCTTATAATCTTGGCCTTCAGAGATACAGTTTGGGTCTCTTTTTATTTTTCTTCTTTTTTTTTTTTAGAGACAGGGTCTTGCTGTGTTGCCCAGGCTGGAGTGTGGTGGTACAATCATAGCTCACTGCAGCCTCAACTCCCAGGCTTAAGGGATCCTCCTGACTCAGCCTCCCGAGTAGCTAGGACTACAGGCATGTACCACTACACCTGGCTTGGGTGTCTTTTTAAATAAAATAGCATAAAGTGCTGTTTTGGAAATTTGAAGTGCTTTCTTCATCCTTAGTACAAGCTTTTTTCAGTTTATCAAGTGGTTTTCCAGATTATTCTTTACCTGTAGAGTCTTAGGTTTTAGGTGGAGCCTCTCTCAGGAGTTAGAAGCTTATCTCAGGAGAATAGCAGTGTAGCTGGTGCCCTGTCTCTTAAAAAAGCAATGAAATTTGCCCTCCCTTGGCTTCTGGGTAATGTTTTTGTTTGGTGGTTTTTTGGAGGTTAGGAAGGAAGGGGTTTAAACAGGTAGTTTGTTGTCTGGGTTCTGCCTCTGTGTGTGTGTGTATGTGTGTGTGTGTGTGTGTGCGTGTGTGTGTATTTTTCTGCTTTGGTTGGTGAGACAGCTTAAAACTATGATGTACCTCAGAGGATGGTCTGCCTTGACTCACCCACTCAGAATCCCCCTGACCCACCCCTCTCCCATGCTTCCGGGGAGCCTGGGCCCCAGTGGTTGTCGGGGAAATGTGAGCTATGCAGCCCATACCCTTAGATTCTATCTCGCATTCCTGGAAAAGGGCCTATTGTACGGTTGTTCCAACCCTGGACAATAAATTGTGTACTTCTCCATTTTAAGGCTGATGACTAAGTGTGAACGAACATATATAAAATACACTTCAACTTTGGAGGAATCAGAGAGACTGGGAACCCAAAGACATGAAACTGGGAAAAAAAAACGACTCAAATTTTGGACTTTTAGCATTAATGCTAATATACACCTGATTAACAGTCTCCTCAGGGCAGGCCACTTGAGCAGAAAGGGTTGGTGCCAGAATCACGCTTGTTTCCCTCCTGAAGCCCTTGATTCAGCATGGGGGAGGAGGGCTGGGAGGGCAAGACCAAGGCACGGAAAGGAGGAGTGGGACCTTCAGGGCAAAGGGCCAAGGGAAGAGCTATGCCAAGCCATCCCCCAGCCGTTAGCCTAGAGCTGAGCTGCGGCATCACTAAACGATGAGCTAGGCCTTCTCAGTATGTGACAGATCATCAGGTGAGGAGGGGTCCTTTATGTATCAGACACTTGCCCTGCAGTGGGCATTGATTGGGCATCAGCTCTGTCTTGGACGCTCAGTTTCTGCTTCCAGGGATACAAAGAGTAAGGCCCCTGTGGGGCTCTGAGTCTGGAGGGAGCTAGCCCTGTCCTGTTTCCCAGACCTCTTGGCCTCCTTTGGCATCCCAAGAAGTTTTAGCAGCAAAAGATAGGAAATTTGTGAGGGAAGAAATTCCCCCACAAATCTGGAGGTCAAATGTTAAAAGGAAGAAGTCAAATGTTAAAAGTTAGAATTTAAAAAATCCCCCTGCCCACAAAGTAAAAAAAAGCCTTTTGGGCTTGACAATTATAACTCTAGGATGTTTCATATACCATACTTGGCTATATCTGTTGTGGAAAGGAGGGATGATGTCGTTTTTTTCACCTCTTTCTGTAAATAGAATTTATGTAGCACATGTGGGCTTCCTCAAGAGAAATTTAAAACCCCAAACTGATGGGATGGTGAGACCTACCACCTCTCTCAAGCATGTGTCTCTCCAAGTGACACACATAAGACACTATTTAAAGCATGTACTTTGGATGTGTGTACTGGTTCACTCTTGTAATCCCAGCACTTTGGGAGGCCAAAGCAGGAGGATTGCTTGAGACCAGCCTGGGCAACAAAATGAGACCCTGACTCTACCAAAAACAAACAAACAAAAAATTAGCAGGGCATGATGGCTTGTGCCTTTAGTCCCAGCTGCTCAGGAGGCTAAGGTGGGAGGATCACTTGAGTCTGGGAGGTTGAGGCTCCAGTGAGCCGTAATCGCCCCACTGTACTCCAGCCTGGACAACAGAGCAAATCTGTGTGATATAGTTGAACATTTTATTAGAAATCACAGGACACTCCTCCTGCTCCATTTCCCTGGGGTCTGAGCCTCCATGTTCTTTTTTAAAAATAGTTTTATTGAGATGTAGTTTACCTGTCATACAATTCACCATTTAAAAGCTTTACAATAGTTTTTAATTTATCGACAGAGTTGTACAACTATTATCTCAATTTAATTTTTAGAACATTTTATCACCCCCAAAGGAAACCCGATACCCATTAGGTGTCACGCTCCATTCCTCTTCCTTCCCACCTCCAGTCCTAGGTAACTGATGATCTAGTTTGTGTCTCAATAGATTTGATTATCTAAACATTTCATGTAAGTGGAATAGTAGAATATGTCTTGTATGACTGAATCAGTTCACTAATCATGTTTTCAAGGTTCAGCTATGTTGTAGCAAGTATCAGGACTTTATTCCTTTTTTATTGTTGAACAGTACCCCATTTTATTGATACACTGTATTTACCCGTTTATCAGTTGACGGACATTTGGGTTATTTCCACTTTTGGCTATGATGAATAATGCTGCTATGAACATTCACATTCATGGATTTATGTTTTCATTTCTTGGGTGTATACCTAGGAGTAGAATTGCTAGGCCATATGGTAACTTTATGTCAAACATTTTGAGGTACTGCCAAACTTTTTCAAAGTGGCTGCACCATTTTACATTTCTGCCAGTAGTATTTGAGGGTTTCAATTTCTCCATATCCTCTCCAACACTTCTTATTGTCTGTCTGTTTGGTTATAGCCATCCCGGTAGGTGTGGAGTAGTTTTGATTTGCATTTGGTTTTCATTTGCGTTTCCCTAATGGCTGATGATATTGAGCAACTTTTCATGTAGCTATGGGTATTTGTGTATATTCTTTAGAGAAATGTCTATTCAGATTCTTTCCCCACTTTTTAATTAGGTTATTTGTCTTTTTTATCACTAAGTTATATATTCTAGATGCAAATTCCTTATTAGATATGTGACTGAATATTTTCTTCCATTGTCTTTTCATTTCTTGATGGTATCATTTGAAGTGCAAAAGTTTTTAATTTTGATAACGTTCAGTTTACTTGTTTTGTCTCTTATGCCTTGATGTCATGTATAAGAAGATTTTGCCTAACCCACAATCACAAAGATTTACTTCTTTGTTTTAACAGTTTTATAGTTTGAGCTCTTACATTTAGATCTGTGATCCATTTTGAGTCAGTTTCTGCATATGGTGTAAGGGAGTAGTCCAGCTTCATTCTTTTGCATGTGGATATCCAGTTGTCCCAGCACCATTTGTCAAAAAGACTATTCTTTTCCCCATTCAATTAACTTTGCACCCTTGTCAAAAATCAGTTGGCCATAGGTACAAGGATTGATTTCTAAACTCTCAATTTTGTTTCT